>NC_062545.1:92233421-92533421 GCF_016906955.1 Phacochoerus africanus | reverse complement strand
TGACATTAGCTATTGTTCTAGAGGTATGTTGATAATGATGTAATGGATGCTCCATCAGATGGGTGGTACATTTTGAGGAACAATATTATCTCCATTTTTAGCCTCATTGTCACAACTCTGATCAGGCTACTTAGCTATACATTGATTACGCATGCTTGATTTTTCATCATGGTATATCTGAAAGGGACCAGTTATCTGACCACCTCAATATTTTCCTAAATGTGACAAAAGACTCATGTATAATGGCCATTTGAAACACATCATCCCAGAGCCCAAACAAGGAAACCATTTCCCTCACGCCTTCAACCAAGCACGAAGCCCTAGATATCACCCCTGAAGAAGACATTCAAAAATGATAAATTACAAATCCACTCTTAATAATATACATGTCAATTCCATGCTACCACATCTAGCCCTCTTAATGAATGGAATTTTAACTGAGAATTAAACCAGTATATTTAATGTGGATTATCCAGTGGCTAAAAAGAAGTCCTCTCTCTCTTTGGGTGCTGGCAGGTAGTGTTGTGAATAGGGCCTGTGCCAGCATGTTTGTGGTATCAACAATTGTAAGGAAGGGAAGAAGGGTCTCTCTTCTGATCCTCAGTGAGCCCTGTGGTGAGGGCTTCATGTTGAGTGTCTTGAGGTTTCCCTCTTGGAGGAGAGGGGACTCTGGCCCTGCAAATCTAGGGCCTAGAGAAGGATGAGTGTCTCAAATAGAGACTGGTATTTGGTGACATAAAACTTGTGCTCTGGCCCATTGTCATCAGGCCCTGCTCAAGGGTACTCAGACTGGTGTTTGGATGCCAATTCACTGACGTATGGGGAGTCACAGACTTCATTTCCCAAATCCCCCAAGCACGAGTCCAGATATCCAACTCCCCCACAAATCCACAAGACTTATCATCATCCAGGTGGGGTCTGTTGCAGGTAAGCTAGTTCTTGTTAGAGCCCTCACAGAAAACTTGTACTCTGGCCCATTGTCAGCCAGGTCTTGTTCAAGGGTGCTAAGACTGGTGCTCAGATGCCAACTCAGTGAGTCATGAAGAGTCACAGAATTCATTTGCTAAATGCCCCAAGCATGGGTCCAGATGTCTACCTCTCCAGCAAATGCAGAAGACCTAATCATACATGTCTTGTATGATGCAGGAAAGGTATTAATTGCTAGAGCTACATGTAAAGGTCTTCTCATGTAGTTTTCTTACTCCCTCTTTCCTTTTTTTCAGTATCCAGGCTTTTTTGGGAAGTGGGTCTTATTCACTCACATATTTTCTTTCTGACTGAGAATTTATACTGTGGATTTCTGAGATGCAGTTTTTGAAAAACTATGTTGACCCTGAACTGCCAAACATATTCAGGTATTTATCCATAATTATGTAGAGATCAGGTGGCCCAGATTGATCAGCGATTCCTTCCCTCTGAAAGTCCCAGGCCAAGAGGTTGCCATGGCAATGGCATGACATGCATGGAGACTTGCAGCCTAACTGCCACTCTGGGAGATGAGAGGTACATGTGGGGTGTCATGAAGGAAGATCTCAACCTCACTACTTGAAGACTGGATAATGGGCAGCCTGAATTGTTGCTCTGGAGGAATGTTGATATTGATGTAAAGGATGATCCATCAGATGGGTGGTACATTTTGATGAACAATACTATCTCTATTTTAGCCTCATGACCATACTCTATTCAGCCTCTTGAGCTAGGCATTGATTTTATAGGCTTGCTCTTTGATCATGGTATATCTTATAGGGACCAGTGAGCATAACACTGCAAGTCTTTTTGTAGTGCCTAATGGCCATTTGTAACATGTCATGACAGAGCACAAACAAGGTAACCATTCCCCTCTGCCTTCAACAAAGCATGAGGCCCTCGATGTCACCCCTGAATAAGACATTCAAAAAGGGGAAATTACAGCTAGACTGTTCTGAATATACATGTCACTAGATGAAACCACATGCTAACCATCCAAAGCAGGCAGATTTTAACCAAGAATTAAACCAGGATAATTCAGGTGGATTTTCCACAGGTGGATAAGACCAAGATCCCTCTCTCTTTGGGTGCTGGCTGATTGTGTGGTGATTAGGGCCATTGTCAGCTTGTTTGTGGTGTCCACAATTGTAAGGAAGGTAAGGAGGGTCTCCCTTATGATCCACTATGAACTCTGTTGTTAGGTCTTCAAGTGGAGTGTTTTAGGGTTCCCTCTTCGATGAGAGGGGATTCTGAACCTTGCAATCGAGGGTCTAGGGAAGGGTGAGGAATATTCTGAATAGAGACTGGTTTTGGGTGACAGAATACTTGCACTCTTCCCCATTGTCAGCCAGGCCTTGCTCAAGGGTGTTCAGACCATTGTTCAGATGCCATTTCAGTGAGTCATGTAGAGTCACAAGCTTCATTTCCCAAAACTGCCAACAAGAGTCGAGATGTCCACCTCCCCAGAAAATCCAGAAGATTTGATCATCTAGGTGTGGTCTCCTGCAGGAAAGATAATTCTTGCTAGAGCCATCATGTGAACATCGTTGAAAATGTTTGCATCTCTGAGTCAAATTTGGGACCATGTAAACCACAGTACAAATGAGGTGGTGAGTGGTTTACTCTGAAATTCTGACAATGCGAAGAGTGCAGGGAGGATGGCCTGAGTTGGAATGTCTCTATTCCTAGAGAGGAATTCTTTCATTAGAAAAACTGGTATTTTGGATGGGGGCTCAGAAGATGGAGGAAAATATTGGGGAAAGTCTTGGACTGCACTCCTGGCTGAGATATTACATTCAGGATCACTCCATGTATTCTTGGGATAGCTGGATTCAAAGGAGAGTGAACTATAGAGAATCAGAGAGAAAGATAGTGAGAGAGAGATAGAAATAGAGGTAAAGAGAGATAAAGGAGATTATGATTCAAGCAACTGTCCAGGGCAAGATTTCTGCACAGAGCAGGTGTCTGTGGTTCAGTTGGATATCCGACTTTGGAGAATAAACTCCACTCTTGTCCCAGAATCTTCACTCCTTGTTGGTGTGACTCTTGAAATGTGGCCCTTATATTCAAGATTCCCCACTGAAAGATAGAGGCAAGAACCCCTGTTTAGCACCCTTTGCCACTAAAATGGCCTGATGTTTTTATAAGTTTAAAGGTCAGAAGACATTTTCCCTGAGACAAAAAGCCCCTTCCCATGTATAGGGCTTATCATGTAGTGTTCTTCCTCACTCTTTCCTTTTTATAAGTATCCAGGCTATTTGGGAAGTGGGTATTTTTTGTCAGGAGCCATAAGGCTGCTCCAGTAAAGAAAACAAATCCACAGTTGGCACCTTCGTGAGGCTTGTCTGGTTAGCAGAGCTACAGACAAGCTGAAGAAAGAAGAAGGGTTGCAGAGCAATTCCTTGAAAAACATCAGTTTCCTAGAAGAGAAAAATGACACCCCCTAAAAAATATGTTTATTTATTTTTTCTGTTTATTCTTCTCTTTCTATCTTTGATTCACAGCTTTCTTACACCTAAGGATTTGCCCTGGGAACATAAACACCTGGACCAAAACAGAGTGAAGTCACTTAAACAGTGTAATGGAAAAAGCCTTTGTTTTGGAGTAACAATTTATGGCACCTATTTTGTAAGAGTATACAGGGGAAACTTTTATGATTTCAGTCCCTTCACATGAAAAGAAGTTCAGGGCTGGGAAAAGTGTTGTATGGCCTACAAATTGCCATTTTTTACAACAGATATATATATTTTTTTATTAAATAACAGTGTCATCTGTAACTTTCATCCTTTCTGGGGGCACTTGAAAATTTTTAGGTATAATATTCCTCTCTATTGAAATGGGTGGTTTGGAGCTTAGTAAGCAGGACAATAGGTTATATGCTTAGCTTGCTGGTGCCAAATAAACTGCAGCCTCAAGAATGTCATGAGGAGTTCCCATCGTGGCGCAGTGGTTAACGAATCCGACTAGGAACCCTGAGGTTGTGGGTTCGGTCCCTGCCCTTGCTCAGTGGGTTAACCATCTGGCATTGCCTTGAGCTGTGGTGTAGCTTGCAGACACGGCTCGGATCACGCATTGCTGTGGCTCCGGCATAGACTACATCTCTGATTTGACCCCTAGCCTGGGAATCTCCATATGCCATGGGAGCAGCCCAAAGAAATAGCAAAAAGACAAAAAAAAAAAAAAAAGAATGTCATGAGCCTAAGGCTCTCATGAATTTCTGTTAACTACATATACCTCTAGCTAAAGAATGTTAGGTATCACAGTCTATTATTTATTAAAGCTTTGTTCTTAATATAGAATAGAGTAGCTACTGTTATTAACCTTTTAAGAAAAATACAGTGTGAAACTTTAAGTTTGTAATCTTGAAGAAAAATCTGAAACTAAAGGAACATGTTTTAACTAACCTTTTTTTTTCACAGGTGGAGGGAAGAGAAAGGGCTTTAAACCAAATGTTAATGTCGAGGAGGAGACAAGATGGCAGAAGAGTAGGGGGACAGGCTCGGCCTCTACCACAAACACAACAAAAAAAGCACATCTACAGAATAAATGACTCACACAGAACAGCAACCAATCGCTGGCAGAAGAACCTAAACTCCAATAACCACAAGAAGTTCGTGACATTACTAGGTAAAACAAGAGAAAAGAGGAGAGTGAGAGAAGGTGAATCCGAGCTGGATGGGCACTCTCGAAAGGAAACTGAGGAGGAGAAAGGGATCCCGCACCCTGGAAAGTCACCTACTCTGGGAAAAGATCAAGTGAACCGGAGGAATCTCCAGATGCAGAGAAGAGTGTAGCAGTAAGTTGAAGTTCTGAAAAGCAGATCGAGAACCGAACGGACCACCTGAACTACGGGCACAGTCATCAAAAATTGAGATGCCTGGGTGGGGGCTGGGCACCAAGTCCTCAGCTCCGAAGGTTAGTCCCCAGGAAAGGACTGGGGGGGGGAGGAGCAGAGAGTGCTTGGGAGGTCTAGAAACTGGTCTCTCAAGTTTGACAGGGCAGAGACTGCCTGGGAGACTAGAAAACAAAGCTGTCGCAGAGGAAGGGAGCAATACTCTGGGGCAGGGAAGTGGAAAGCCACATTAGAGGGAACCTGGGAGAAGAGCCTTGTCTGCGCCCGTGCTAGGGAGGGGAGAGAAGATGGGGTGGGTCCCCATAGAATACTCCCCATGATACAGAAACGTTACAGGCCCGCTAGCTAGCTGAAAGCTGTGCTTCCCAGTGCATCCACTCCCCCTACCACCGCCACCCCCTACACTTTCACTGGACCTGGGGCTGCCTGCCATCCAGGAGGGCTGGCCTCAACAATTGCCTGAAGCCTACCACCGCAGGGGCTGTCCCTGCACAGACCTGCTTGCCCTTTGGAGGGGCTACACCCCCACAGAGCAGCAACAAATACCAGCAGCGATTGAGAAAAGGCCTGCAGCCCAGAAAAGCTGGAACAAGCCTAGCCAGGCTGTGAAAAGATCTGCTAAATTCCTGGACAGTCTTTCTGAGTTAGGCTGCACTGGGGAGGAGCCTCTTGGGCTTTCAGTGGCCCTGCTAGCCACCCCATCACTCAAGGGGTGCCACAATCTAGAGGATCAGATGCATAGGACTGCCAGCTCCAGGCAGGACACCCTGCAGCCCAGAAAAGCTGCAATAAGCCTGGCCAAGCTGAGAAAAGATCTCAGACGTTCTTTCTGATTTGGCCTGCCCTGGGGAGGAGCCTCTTGGGTTTGCAGCGGCCCAGATAGATGCCCAAGCATCCAGAGGGTGCCAAGCTCTAGCAGACCAGCTGCATAGGACTGCCAGCTCAAGGCAGGACCCCCTGAAGCCCAGAAAAGCTGCAACAAGCCTGGCCAAGCTGAGAAAAGATCTCAGACGGTCCTTCTGAGTCAGGCTGCCCTGGGGAGGAGCCTCTTGGGTTGGCAGCAGCCCAGCTAGCTGCCCAAGACCTCAGGGGGGCCCCACTCCTGCAGAATAGCTGCTCAGCACCGCCAGCCCCCTGGAGGAGCCCCTGCAGCCCAGAAAATCTACAACAAGCTTGGCCAGACTGTGAAAAGATCACCTACATTCTCAGGCTGTCCTTCTGACTTAGGCCAATGTAGCCCATGATGTGCTGTTCAAACACTCAGCTTCCAACCAATCAGTTCATGACCACCTTCTTCCCCTTTTAAATATTTCTGCACTTAAGTATTGATGATGACAGTTGGGGATATATACAACTATTGATTTTTTTCTTAATTTTCCTACTCTTATGCCTCCATTCATACAAAAGACCTGCATGATTTCTTTATATCTCTCTCAATCCATCTTTCATTCTTACTTTATCGACCCCACCAGAAGTGTGCATGTGTTGCCAGCCCATCGAAGGATTTCAAGATGGAAATATTTTTAAAAAATAAAATAAAATAAAATAAAATAAAATGGAGTTCCCATCGTGGCGCAGTGGTTAACAAATCTGACTAGGAACCGTGAGGTTGCCGGTTCGGTCCCTGCCCTTGCTCAGTGGGTTAATGATCTGGCATTGCCATGAGCTGTGGTGTAGTTTGCAGACACAGCTCAGATCCTGCGTTGCTGTGGTTCTGGCATAGGCTGATGGCTACAGCTCCGATTCGACCCCTAGCCTGGGAACCTCCATATGCCATGGGAGCAGCCCAAGAAATAGCAAAAAAAAAAAAAAAAAAAAAAGACAAAAAAAAGATGCAAATTTTAAGAGAACTTTTACCTAGGGAAACAGGTGGGATCTCTGTGAGAGCTCACTTTATATCAATCTACCAGCCTTAATTCACCTGAATGTGGCTATAGCTTTGGTTTTCAGACCACCAGTAGAGCGTGAACAAAAGAAGCTAGGATAGAAAGGAAAGGATTGAGTTTCAGCAGACCTCTTGGGAGGAAAGCACAGGGATGGGTGCAGCTTCTCACCAAAATATCCACATTTAACTACCTGCCATGCAAAACCCACAGGAACTGGATCTGGATCCCAAAGCCAGGTCAGGCTGTGGGTTCAATATTAGCAGCTTGACAACTGATACCACCCAACAGCAAAACAAGACAACAACACAATTCTTAAAAATGGGCAAAAGTCCTGAATTTACATTTCCCTAAACCAGATATAAAAAGGAAACAAGCATGGGGAAAAAAAGATCACCATCACTCATTAGGAGAGAAATGGATATACAAACTACTCTGAGGTACCACCTGACATTTTTAATAAGTCTGAATGTCATTATTAATGTCTATAAATAACAAATCCTGAGGAGGGTGACATGAATAGGATGCCCTCCAACAGTATGGGTGTGTATGTAATTTGGTACCATTGTTCTCAACAGCAGGATTGAAGTAAATCCAAAAAAAAGAACCACTGTAGTAAACAGCAATCCCACTCTTGAGCATATATCCAGAACAAAAATGTTATTTTCTGAAAATTAAAATCCCCACTATATTCATTTCAGCACTCTTCACAATAGCAAGACAGGGAAACCAACACAATATTTATTGACAAATGGTTGAATTTGGTAGCCGTCATACACACACAATGGAACATAACTCAGCCATAAAACAAGAAGAAAATAAAGCCATTCACAGCCACAGAGCTGGAAGTAGAAACTCTCATCCTGAGTGACATATGTGTAATAGGGAAATGCAAATAGCCTAGGATACTCCTTCTCTCTGGAATCTAACAAATGGCACAAATGAGCCCCTCTACAGAGAAGAAACTCATGGACTGGAAAACAGATGTGTGGCTGCCAGATTGGAGGGGGAGTGTGTCGTAAGGACTGGGATTTGGGGGGTAATAGATGCAAAATCTTGTGCTTGGAGTGGATGAGCAATAAGATCCTGATATATAGTACAGGGAAGTATATCTAGTCACATCATTTGGAACAAGATCAAAGATAATGTGAGTAAAATGATCTGTATATACATGCATGACTGTGTTACTTTGCTGTCAAAGAGAAATAGAGCATTATAAGTCAGCAATAATGGATATATAAATTGATGGAAAATAAAACAAATTTACCAACTCAGTGTTGACCAGAGAAGGTGTCTTGGTCCAGAAGACTGCCTATCCATAATAAAACAGGAAAAATGACTCCAATGAACCTGTCAAGTTTTTTAGCCATATGACATGCAACATTAAGTAATTACCTGAAGCGTATGAATTTTTCTCTAACATCTTAATTTATTTATTTATTCATTTATTTTACTTACCTATTTATTATTCTGCACACATTTGTATCCTATAGATACTGGCTGGCTAGGAATTCAATTTATGCCACAGCTGTACAACCCCATGCTTGTACTTGAATCCCTGCTGCCAACAGAGATATTGTGCCAGGAGATCTATTATGATTGCCTTATCTGTCATTTCCCATAGATACTTTGTAGGCAGGTATATATGTATTTCTTGATTTCTATATCCA
Source organism: Phacochoerus africanus (assembly GCF_016906955.1). Lineage (NCBI taxonomy): Eukaryota > Metazoa > Chordata > Mammalia > Artiodactyla > Suidae > Phacochoerus > Phacochoerus africanus. Next base: position 92,525,049 of record NC_062545.1, on the reverse strand, counting down.
TTGAACTCCATATTTGCAATATCTCTTTGCTTTACAAATTTATTTGGGTGCCACCTGTGACATGGATTTTTTTCTGGCCAGGGTTTAATTTCCCAATGAAGATCTTACCATAGCCACAGAAGGGACAGAGTGAGGTTCTTAATCCAGGTGGTCACAAGGGAACTCCCTGAGAGCTTCCTTGATCATGCAGATCAGCCCTGCATAATTCATCAAACCTGGTTTTGGTCAGGCCTCCCTCCCCTGGTACCCAATAGAAAATAGATGCTCAACTCAAAAGGCAAGATGGACATTCCACTAGGTCTCTTGAGCAAAAACAGAGTAGGGATCTGCACAGCTTCTTGTCATAATGCCTGTGATGTCCACATTCATTCATTAGCACCAGCCTCTCTCTCCACATACCTAAACCCCCAACAGTCAGAGGCCTGAACTTGACCAGCTCACGATTTAAAAATGATGCAATGTGGCTCTTCCCTCCCACATCTGGAGGAACCAAAGGCATTCTGAATCCTTCAAACTTTCAAAAGAGACTGCCCCCCAACCAGACTGGTAATCCACACCAAATGCTGAAAGGACACCTATGTCTTCTGCCTGACAGGAGGCATCTTGGAGCAGAGTTCCAGATGCCCTGCAAACAAACCCAAACTTAGGGGATTCCACCAAACTCACCATCCAGCCTACCTCTGAGAGTGCACCTGCAGTCTTGCAGTAGCACCTGGGTCCAAAAGGTACTCTGGTGCCATCTTGTGGACATCTGCTTTAACAGGAATTGTCAGATTTTCCCCCTCTCTCTGGCTATTGGCCTTAGGCAATATGCTGGTTGTATTCCCCTCCTCCACTTTCCTGAAATACCAAGAAGGGCCATTCCAAGTGGGCTATTTCTCTCTCAAAGTCTTTCAGATCCCTGAGGCCAACTACCCCCTGCCACACCGCTCAAACCCTCAGTCCCTGACACATCAACTAATGACCCCCTTCTCTTTGTTTTAGATATTCCTGCATTAATGGATTTATGAAGAGAGTTGTGTATATAGAGAACCATTGATTTTTCCTTCATTTTCCAACTCTTATGCCTTAATTCATACAATAAAGTCTTGCTTCTTTTCTTTCTTTTTTCTCTTTCTCTCAATCCCTCTTTACTTCTTAATTTATTAACCCCACCTGAAGCATGCATGACATGCCAGCCCATCAATGGATTTCAAACCACAGAGGTTACCAAACCTCCCCAAGTGCAAAGACAGAACTTTTCCCAAGAGAGCCAGATGGGATCTCCATGAGACTTTGCTTTATATCGATATACCAGCTGTAATGCACCTGAATTTGGCTATGGATCTGGTCATCAGAGCATGTGAATAGAGAGAACAAAAGTGGCTCCCATAGAAAGTAAAGGAAGGCATTTCAGCAGCCCTCTTGAGAGAAAAAGCACAGGGATCAGAGCATCAAAATATCCCCAGTTGACCACCTTCCATGCACAACCCATAGGCATTTGATCCAGATCTCAAGGCCAGGTCAGGCTGGGGTTTCACAATTTTCAGATGGGCAAATGATACCACCCACCTGCATATCAAAACCAACAACCCAATGGAAAAATGGGCCAAAGTCCTAAATAGACATTCCCCTAAAACAGATAAACAAAGGGCAACAAGCACACACACAACAAAAGATCACCATCACTCATTTGGAGAAAAATGTAAATGCAAACTACTCTGAGGGGCCACCTCATACCTGTATGAATGGCTATTATTACTAAGCCTACCAATAACAAATCCTGAGGAGGGTGTTGAAAAGAGGATGCCCTTCACAGTGTGAGTGTGTATTTAATAAATTATCAACACTGTGGACATGTTGAGGTAAACCCAAAAAATAAAAAAAACCCTGTAGTACATAAAAATCCCACTTTGGAACATATATTTGGAAAAATGTTCTATCCAAAAGGTAAAAGCCCCACTATATTCAATGCAGCATTATTCACAATTGCCAAGACATGGAATCAAACACAATATCCATCAACATATGATTGGTTTAAAAAGACACAATGGAACACTACTCAGCCATAAAAAAATATCAAAACAGAGGAGACAAGATGGTGGAAGAGTAGGGGGACATGCTCGCCCTCTCCCACAAACACAACAAAAAAAAGCACATCTACAGAATAAATGACTCACACAGAACAGCAACCAATCGCTGGCAGAAGAACCTAAACTCCAATAACCGCAAGAAGTTCGTGACATTACTAGGTAAAACAAGAGAAAAGAGGAGAGTGAGAGAAGGTGAATCCGAGCTGGACGGGTGCTCCTGAAAGGGAACTGAGGAGGAGAAAAGGATCCTGCACCCTGGAAAGTCACCTACACGGGGGAAAGATCAAACAAATCGGAGGAATCTCCAGATGCACAGAAGAGTGTAGCAGTAAGTTGGAGTTCTGAAAAGCAGACCGAGAACCGAATGGACCATCTGAACTATTGGCACAGTCATCAAAAATTGAGACGCCTGAGTGGGGGCTGGGCACCAAGTCCTCAGCTCTGAAGGTTAGTACCCGGGAAAGGGCCGGGGGGTGGGGGGGTGGGGGGGGGCGGAGCACAGACTGCTTGGGAGGTCTAGAAACTGGTCTCTCAAGTTTGACAGGGCAGAGACTGCCTGGGAGACTAGAAAACAAAGCTGTCGCAGAGGAAGGGAGCAATACTCTGGGGCAGGGAAGTGGAAAGCCGCATCAGAGGGAACCCGGGAGAAGAGCCTTGTCTGTGCCTGTGCTGGGGAGGGGAGAGAAGATGGGGTGGGTCTCCATAGAATACTCCCCATGATACAGAAACGTTACAGGCCCACTAGCTAGCAGAAAGCTGTGCTTCCCAGTGCATCCCCTCCCCCTACCCCCGCCACCCCTTATGCTCTCACCAGACCTGGGGCTGCCTGCCATCCAGGAGGGTTGGCCTCAACAATTGCCTGAAACCTACCACCACAGGGGCTGTCCTGGCACAGGCCTGCTTGCTCTTTGGAGGTGCAACACCCAGCAGAGCAACACCAAACACCACCAGCCCCTGAGAAAAGGCCTGCAGCCCAGCAAAGATAGAATAAGCCTAGCCAGGCCATGAAAAGATCTGCCTAATCCTCGGATGGTCTTTCTGAGTTGGGCTGCCCTGGGGAGGAACCCCTTGGGTTTCCAGTGGCCCTGGTAGCTGCAAAAGCCCTCAGGGGGTGCCACAATATAGAGGATCAGCTGCATAGGACTGCCAGCTCCAGGCAGGACCCCTTGAAGCCCAGAAAAGCTGCAACAAGCCTGGCCAAGATGAAAAAAGATCTCAGACGGTCTTTCTGAGTTGGGCTGCAGTGGGGAGGAGCCTCTTGGGTTTTCAGCAGCCCTGGTAGCTATACAGGCCCTCAGAGGGTGCCAAGCTCTAGCAGATCAGCTGCATAGGACTGCCAGATCCAGGCAGGACACTCTGCAGCCCAGAAAAGCTGCAACAAACCTGGCCAAGCTGAGAAAAGATCTCAGACGGTCCTTCTGAGTTGGGCTGCCCTGGGGAGGAGCCTCTTGGGTTGGCAGCAGCCCAGCTAGCTTCCCAAGACCTCAAGGGGTGCCCCACTCCTGCAGAATAGCTGCTCAGCACCGCCAGCCCCCTGGAGGAGCCCCTGCAGCCCAGAAAAGCTACAACAAGCTTGGCCAGACTGTGAAAAGATCACCTACATTCTCAGGCCGTCCTTCTGAGTTGGGCTGCCCTAGGGAAGAGCCTCTTAGGTTCTCAGTGACCCAGATAGCTGCTCCAGCCCCCAGGGGGTGCTGCACTCCTGAGGAACAGCTGCCCAACACCGCCAACCCCCTGCAAGAACCCCACAGCCTAAAAACACCAGAGCAAGCTCTGCCTGACTGAGTGAAATCTGCTACCATCGTGGTGTGGACCTCCCAGTCCTGTCTGCCCTCAGGAAGTCCTCCTTTGCTTCAGAGAGACCCTGTTAGCCCCATCAACATTCCAGAAAAGCCACACTGCCTCAAAAAAGACTGACCAACAACACCAGCCCTCAAGAAACATTCCACGGCAGTGACAAGGCAAACACTGCCTGGTCACGGAGCGTACAACTCCCTCAGGAGAAAGAAAACAACAAGCAAGATGAAGAAGCTGAGAAACCACCCCCAGTCAAACCAACAGGAGAACTCACCTAAAACAGTCAACAATGAAACAGATCTCTGCACTCTGACAGACCTGGAGTTCAAAAGAGAAAGAGTGACAATACTGAAGGAATTAAGAGAAGATATGAACAGTAATGCAGACACCCTCAGAAAGGAACTAGAAAATATAAGGAGGAGCCAAGAAAAACTAGAACGTTCACTTGCAGAGATACAAACTGAGCTAAGGGCAGTTAAAACCAGAATGAATGATGCAGAAGAATGAATCAGTGATATGGAAGGTAGAATAATGGAAATCACCCAACCAGGTCAGCAGACAGAAAACCAAATCAAAAAACAGGAAAGCAATATAAGAGACCTATGGGATAATATGAAGCAGGCCAATCCATGCATAATAGGAATTCCAGAAGGAGTAGAAAAAGATAAGGGGATGGAAAGCATATTTGAGGAACTTATCACTGGAAACTTCCCAAATCTATAGGATACTGGGTTCAAGATACAGGAAGCACAGAGGGCCCCAAACAAGTTGAACCCAAATAGACCCACACCAAGACACATTATAATAAAAATGGCAAAAGTTAGTGATAAAGAGAGGATCCTAAAGGCAGCAAGAGAAAAACAGAATGTTAGCTACAAGGGAACCCCCATAAGGTTATCAGCTGATTTCTCTACAGAAACACTACAGGCCAGGAGGGAATGGCAAGAGATATTTAAAGTGCTAAAAGGAAAAAATATGCAACCTAGAATACTCTACCCAGCAAGAATATTATTTAAAATAGAAGGAGAAATAAAAGTTTTTTTCCAACAAAGAAAACCTTAAAGAATACAGCAACACAAAACCCAGGCTAAAAGAAATACTGAAAGGGCTTCTCTAAACCAAAAAGAACGAAAGGAAAGGGAAGAAAAAAGAAAAGAAAAAAAAGAAGAGGAAGAAGAACTAGGACTGAGGAAACCGCAATCAGAGAGCAGTCACTCAAATAAGCCAGCATACAGATTTAATCATGAACATGCTTCAAACAAAATAAAATTAAAAAGAAAAAATAAAAAAGAGTCATCAAAATCATAAAATGTGGGCAAGGGAAGTAGGAAATAAATAACCCTTTTTGTTTGTTTGTATGTATGTTTCTCTTCTTAATTTTAATATAGTAATGAAGTGTTTGAACTTACAGGACCATCAGGCTAAAACACACAATTACAGGAAGGGGTTAGCATACTCAAAAAAACAGGGCAACCACAAGCCAAAACCAAGTATTGCATTCGCAAAAAATGAAAAGAAAAACAAACCAAAACACTCAAGCAGAAAATAACTGGAGACCATCCAACCAAAAAAAAGAAAGGAAGAATGGAGAACCATAGAATCAACTGGAACACGAGGTTCAAAATGTCAATAAATAATCATCTATCAAGTATCACCTTAAATGTCAATGGACTGAATGCCCCAATCAAAAGACACAGAGTGGCTGAGTGGATAAAAAGACAAAACCCTTCAATATGCTGCTTACAAGAGACTCACCTTAGGACAAAGGATACATATAGATTGAAAGTGAAAGGGTGGGAAAAACTATTTCATGCCAATGGACATGACAGAAAAGCAGGAGTTGCAACACTCATATCAGACAAAATAGACTTTAAAACAAAAGGCATAAAGAAAGACAAAGACTGGACACTACTTAATGATTAAGGGATCCATCCAAGGAGAGGATGTTACTATCGTCAACATATATGCCCCAAATACAGGAGCACCCGGATACATACAACAAATATTAACAGACACAAAGGGAGATATTGATGAGAATACAATCATAGTAGGAGACCTTAATACCCCCCTCACATCAATGGACTGATCCTCTAGACAGAAAGCCAATAAAGCAACAGAGAGCCTAAAGGAAACAATAGAAAAGGTAGACTTCATTGATATCTTCAGGACACCACACATCCGAAAAAATCAGAATACACATTCTTCTCAACTGCACATGGAACATTCTCAAGAATCGACCACATATTGGGACACAAAGCTAACCTCAACAAATTTAGGAGCATAGAAATTATCTCAAGTATCTTCTCTGACCACAACGCCATGAAATTAGAAATCAACCATGGGAAAAGGAAAGAGAAAAAACCTACTACATGGAGACGAAACAACATTTTTAGTAAAAATGAGGAAATCAAGAAGGAAATTAAAAACTACCTTGAAACAAATGACAATGAATTCACAACCTCTCAAAATCTATGGGATGCCGTGAAAGCAGCGCTCAGAGGGAAATTTATAGCAATACGGGCCTTTCTCAAAAAAGAAGAAAGATCCCAAATGGACAACTTAACCCTCCACCTAAAGGAATTAGAAAAAGAAGAACAAAAATGACCTAAAGTCAGCAGAAGGTAGAAAATTATAAAGATCAAAGAGGAAATCAATAAAATAGAAACTCAAAAAACAATAGAGAAAATTAATAAAACCAAGAGCTGGTTCTTTGAAAAGGTCAACAAATTTGACAACCCCCTGGCCAGACTCACTAAAAAGAGGAGAGAAAGAACCCAAATAACCAAAATTATAAATGAAAAAGGAGAAATCACAATGGATACAGCAGAAATCCAAAAAACATAAGAGAATACTATGAACAACTATATGGCAACAAGTTGGACAATCTGGAAGAAATGGACAATTTTCTAGAATCTTACAGCCTGCCAAAACTGAATCAAGAAGAAACAGACCAACTGAACAGACCGATCACTAGAAATGAAATTGAAGAAGTCATTAAAAACACTCCCTACAAATAAAACTCCAGGACCAGATGGCTTCACAGGTGAATTCTATCAAACATATAAAGAGGAATTGGTGCCCATCCTCCTTAAACTCTTTCAAAAGGTTGAAGAAGAAGGACTACTCCCAAAGACATTCTATGATGCCACCATCACCCCTCATTCCAAAACCAGACAGAGATACCACCAAAAAGAAAACTATCGCCCAATATCATTGATGAATATAGATGCAAAAATTCGCAACAAAATCTTAGCCAACCGAATCCAACAACACATCAAAAAAATTATACACCATGACCAGGTTGGGTTCATCCCAGGTTCACAAGGATGGTTCAACATAGGCAAATCAATCAGCATCATACACCACATTAACCAAAAAACATCAAAAATCATATGATCATCTCAATAGACGCAGGAAAAGCTTTTGTCAAAGTCCAACATCCATTCATGATCAAGACCCTCGCCAAAGTGGCTATAGAGGGAACATTCCTGAATATAATCAAAGCCATTTATGATAAACCCACACCAAATATAATCCTCAATGGGGAAAAACTGAACGCCTTCTCACTCAAATCTGGAACAAGACAGGGATGCCCACACTCACCACCGCCTCTTCAACATAGTTCTGGAAGTCCTAGCCACAGCAATTAGACAAACAAAAGAACTAAAAGGCATCCATATAGGAAGAGAAGAGATCAAACTGTCCCTGTATGCAGATGACATGATACTATACATAGAAAACCCGAAGGACTCAACCCCAAAACTACTTGAACTGATCAATACATTCAGCCAAGTAGCAGGCTATAAGATCAACATTCAGAAGTCAGTCGCATTTCTGTATACCAGCAATGAAATCTTAGAAAAGGAATACAAAAACACGATACCTTTTAAAATGGCACCTCACAAAATCAAATACCTCGGCATACACCTGACCAAGGAGGTAAAGGACCTATATGCCGAGAACTATAAAACTTTAATCAAAGAAATCAAAGAAGATGTAAAGAAATGGAAAGATATTCCATGTTCCTGGATTGGGAAAATCAATATTGTAAAAAGGGCCATACTACCCAAAGCAATCTACAGATTCAATGCAATCCCTATCAAATTACCCAGGACATTTTTCACAGAACTAGAACAAACAATCCAAACATTTATATGGAACCACAAAAGACCCAGAATCGCCAAAGCAATCCTGAGGAACAAAAACCAAGCAGGAGGCATCACTCTCCCAGACTTCAAGAAATACTACAAAGCCACAGTCATCAAAACAGTGTGGTACTGGTATCAAAACAGACAGACAGACCAATGGGACAGAATAGAGAACCCGGAAATAAGCCCTGACACCTATGGTCAATTACTCTTTGACAAGGGAGGCAAGAACATCAAATGGGAAAAAGAAAGTCTATTCAGCAAGCACTGCTGGGAAACCTGGACAGCTGCATGCCAAGCAATGAAACTAGAACACACCCTCACACCATGCACCAAAATAAACTCCAAATGGCTGAAAGACTTAAATATAAGACAGGACACCATCAAACTCCTAGAAAAGAACATAGGCAAAACACTCTCTGACATCAACATCATGAATATTTTCTCAGGTCAGTCTCCCAAAGCAACAGAAATAAGAGCAAAAATAAACCCATGGGACCTCATCAAACTGACAAGATTTGCACAGCAAAGGAAACCCAAAAGAAACCAAAAAGACAACTTTCAGAATGGGAGAAAATAGTTTCAAATGATGCAACTGACAAGGGCTTAATCTCTAGAATATATAAACAACTTATACAACCCAACAGCAAAAAAGCCAATCAATCAATGGAAAAAGGGGCAAAAGACCTGAATAGACATTTCTCCAAAGAAGATATACAGATGGCCAACAAACACATGAAACAATGCTCAACATCGCTGGTTCTAAGAGAAATGCAAATCAAAACTACCATGAGATACCACCTCAACCAGTCAGAGTGGCCATCATTAATAAATCCACAAATAACAAGTGCTGGAGGGGGTGTGGAGAAAAGGGAACCCTCCTGCATGGTTGGTGGGAATGTAAACTGGTACAGCCACTATGGAGAGCATTTTGGAGATACCTTAGATATCTATACATAGACCTCCCATATGACCCCGCAATCCCACTCTTGGGCACATATCCGGACAAAACTCTACTTAAAAGAGACACGTGCACCCGCATGTTCATTGCAGCACTATTCACAAGAGCCAGGACATGGAAACAACCCAAATGTCCATCGACAGATGATTGGATTCGGAAGATGTGGTATATATACACAATGTGGTATATACACTCCTCAGCCATAAAAAAGAATGACATAATGCCATTTGCAGCAACATGGATGGAACTAGAGACTCTCATACTGAGTGAAATGAGCCAGAAAGACAAAGACAAATACCATATGATATCACTTATAACTGGAATCTAATATCCAGCACAAAGGAACATCTCCTCAGAAAAGAAAATCATGGACTTGGAGAAAAGACTTGTGGCTGCCTGATGGGAGGAGGAGGGAGTGGGAGGGATCGGGAGCTTGGGGTTATCAGACACAACTTGGAATAGATTTACAAGGAGATCCTGCTGAGTAGCATTGAGAACTATGTCTAGATACTCATGTTGCAACAGAACAGAGGGAGGGGCAAAAAATGTAATTGTAATGTATACATGTAAGGATAGCCTGACCCCCTTGCTGTACAGTGGGAAAATAATAAAAATAAATTAATTAATTAAAAAAAAGAAACAAAGCCATTCAGAGCCACATAGATGGAACTAGAAACCCCAAGACTAAGTGATATAAGTGAGATAAAGACAAAGATCCTAGGATAACCCTTCCATCTGTAATTCAACAAATGGCACAAATGAACCCCTCTACAGAAAAGAAACTCATGGACTGGAAAACAGAAATGTGGTTTTGATGAAGTTCCCATTGCGGTACATCAGAAATGAATCCAACTAGGAACCATAAGGTTGCAGGTTCAATCCCTGGCCTTTCCCAGTGGGTTAAGGATCCAGCATTGCTGTGAGCTATGGTGTAGGTCACAGATGCATCTTGGATCTGGTGTTGCTGTGGCTCTGGAGTAGGCAGCTGGATACAGCTCTGATAAGACCCCTAGCCTGGGAACATCCATATGCCACAGATACAGCCCTAAAAAGGACAAAGGACAAGAAGAATAGGCTGTGTGGTTGTGAGATTTGAGGGTGAGTGTGTGGGAAGGACTGGGATTTGGGGGTAATAGATGTGAAATCTCCCCTTGGAATGGGTAAGCAATGAGATCCCGATGTATAGAATCAGAAAGTATATCTAGTCACTTACATTGGAAGAAAAATCAAGGATAATGTGAGAAAAAGAATATGTATGGACATGTATATCTCTTACTTTGCTGTTTAAGAGAACTTGAGAACTACCAATCAGCTAAAATGGAAATAAAAATTTATGAAAAGCACCCAAATTGCCAGCTCAGTGTTAACCAGAAATGGTGTCTGGGTCCAGATGACTGCTATAAAAACAAACAGGCAACCTGACTCTGTTGAATCAGTCAAGATTTTTAGCCATATGACATGTGACCTTAACTAATTACCTAAGTCGTATGAATTTATTTCTATATTAATATCTTTACTTATGTATTTATTTATTTATTTAACTTACCTATTTATTTTTCTGCCTCAATTTGAGTCTTGCAAATATTCCCTGGCTAGGAATTCAATCCATGCCACTGCTGTATAACCACATGCTAGTACTTAAAACCCTCTGCCAACAGAGCTGTTGTGTCAGGAGATCTTTTAAGATTGTTCCAATGATGGCCCAGTGGAAATGAATCCAACCAGGAACGATGAGTTTGCAGGTTCAGTCCCTGGCCTTGCTTATTGGATTAAGGATACAGCATTGCTGTGAGCTGTGGTGTAAGTCACAGATGCAGCTTGGATATGAACTGGCTTTGACTGTGGCTGTGGTGTAGGCCAGCAGCTGTAACTCTAATTAAACCCCTAGCCTTGGAACCTCCATATGTAGTGGGTGCAGCCCTCAAAGGACAAAAGCCAAAAAAGAAAGATTGCCTTATCTATCATTTCCTCTAGCTATTCTGTAGTCATGTACATACATTTTTATTCATTTCTATAACCATAGAGCTCATTCTTATTGATATCTATTTTTCTTTATAATTTTTTGGGGTGCCACCTGCAACATTGGGTTGTTTTCTGGCCAGGATTTGATTTTGCAATGCAGTTCTTACCGCAGCCACATAAGCTAAGATGGAGATTCCTTAGCCTGGCAGCCAAGAGGGAACAGCCTGAGCACTTTCTTGATGATGAGAATCAACCCTGCTTATTTCATCATACCTGGTTTTGGTCAGGCCTCCCTACCCTGGTGATGTACTGGAAAGTGAGGCTCATCCCAAAGGGTAAGAGGGAAGTTTCACAGGTCTCTTGAGCTGAAACAGCATGGGGATTAGCAAATCTAATAATGCCAGTGAAGTCCCACATTCATTCATCACCGTCAGCCTCTCTCTCCACATACCTAAACCCCTGACAGTCAGGGGCTTGAAGATGGCCAGCTCATGAGGCAGCACCAATGTGGTGCAGGTCTAGGCTCCTGCCTCTGGAGGAACGCAAGAAATTCTGAAACCCAGTGACTGCCTCTAGCATTCAAAACACACTGCCCCCCCCCAACCCAGCTGCCAATCCACAGAAAATGATGAAGGGACACCTATGTCCTCTACCTGAAAGGAAGCATCTTGGAGCAGAGAGTCCCTAGTGCCCAGAAAAATAACACAAACTTTCTGGTGATTGCTGTGGGTACTGCCAACACCACATCAACCCCCACTTCTGAGCCTGCACCTGCAGCCTTGGAATGGCACCTGGGTCCAGAAGGTACTCAGATGCCATCTTGTGGACATCTGCTCTAACAGCAACTTTCAGGTTTTCCTCCTCCCTCTGGCTCTGCAAGCCCTGGGGCTGCATTGGCTTTGAGGAATATGCTGTTTGGATTTCCTTATTCCACTTTCTTGAAATACCAAGAAGTGCCTTTCCAAGTGGGCTATTTCTAACTCAAAGGGTTTCAGAGCCCTGATGCCAATCTTCCCCATGCAACTCCAATCAAACCCACAGTTCCCAACCCATCAGCTCATTACAGCCTTCTTCCCTGTTTAGATATTACTGCACTTATGTACAGATGAAGATAGGTGTGTATATATAGATCTCTTGATTTTTTTCTTAGTTTTCCAACTCTTCTACCTTCATTTGTATAGTCCTGCTTTTTTCTTTATTTTTTCTCTTTCTCTTAATCCCTGTTTCATTTTTACTTTATTGACTCTGCCTCAGGCATGCTTGTGGTGCCAGCCCATCAACAGATTTCAAGCTACAGAGGTTACCAAACCACCTCCCAGTGCAAAGACAGAACTTTTTCCAAGAGAGCAAGGTGGGAACTCCATGAGAGCTTGCTTTATATCAACTTTCTGGGCTTAATTCACCTGAATTTGGCTACAAATCCAGTCTTCAGACCACATGTATAGAGAGAAAAATGAGACTCCTATTGAAAGGAAAAGACAGAGTTTCAGCAGACCTCTTCTTAAAAAACCCATAGGGGTGAGCGCAGCTGCTCACTATAATATCTCATTTTACCACCATCCATGCACAACCTGAGGGCACTTGATCTGGATCCCAAAGATGAGTCAGGTCAGGGTTTCCAAATTACCAGCTCAACAACTGATACCACCCAACAGCAAAACAAAACCAACAACCCAATTGATAAAAGGGAAAAAGTCCTAAATAGACATTTCCCTAAACCAGATATACAGAGGGCAATAAGATATGGGAAAAAAAAATCACCTTCTCTCATTAGGAGAGAAATGGATATACAGACTACACTTGGGCACCACCAGACATCTGTCCAAATGTCCACAATTAGTAAGTCTACAAATAATAATTCCTGAGGAGGGTTACCTGAAGAGGGTGCCCTCCAACAGTGTGGGTGGTGTATGTAATTTGGTACCATCGCTCTGGAAAACAGGATTGAGGTAAATCAAAAAAAAAAAAAAGTACCACTGTAGTACACAGAAATCCAACTCTTGGGCATATATCTGGGGAAAAAAATGCTCTTTTTCCAAAAATTAAAGGCCCCACCATGTTCATTTCAGCACTCTTGACTATAGCTAATTAGGGATACAAACAGAATGTCCATGGACAAATGATTGTGTTAGGTAGATATTGTACAGGTACAAAATGGAACACTACTCTGACATAAAATAAGAACCAAATAAGGCCATTCCAAGCCACATAGCTGGAAATAGAAACTCCCATCCTAAGTGATATGTGTGATAGAGAAAAAAATATAGCCTTTGATATCCCTTCTCTCTGGAATCTAACAAATGGAACAAATGAACCCCTATACAGAAAAGAAACTCATTGACAAGAAAACAGATGTGTGGTTGCCAGATTAGAAGGGGAGTGTGTGGGAAGGACTGGGACTTGGGGTGTAATAGATGCAAAATCTTGCATTTGGAGTGGGTAAGCAATGAGATCTTGATATATAGTATGGGGAAGTGTATCTGTTCACATTTCTTTGGAACAAGATCAAGAATAATGTGAGAAAAAGAATATGTATATACACATGCTTCTGGTTCACTTTGCTGTCAAAGAGAAAGTGAGCATGATGAATTAGCTGTAAAGGAAGTAATAAATTACAAAAAACACCCAAAATTACCAGTTCCCTCTTGACTAGAGAAGGTGCCTGAGTCTACATGACTGCCTCCCAAGAAAAAAAAAAAACAGGTAACATGACTCTGTTGAACTTGTCAAGAATATTAGCCATGTAACATGGGACCTTAAGTAATTACCAGAGGTGTATGAAAGTATTTCTCTATTAACATCTTTACTTATGTATTTATTTTACTTGGCTATTTATTTCTCTGGGAGAGTGATGCCTCCTGCTTGGTTTTTGTTCCTCAGGATTGCTTTGGCGATTCTGGGTCTTTTGTGGTTCCATATAAATGTTTGGATTGTTTGTTCTAGTTCTGTGAAAAATGTCCTGGGTAATTTGATAGGGATTGCATTGAATCTGTAGATTGCTTTGGGTAGTATGGCCCTTTTTACAATATTGATTTTCCCAATCCAGGAACATGGAATATCTTTCCATTTCTTTACATCTTCTTTGATTTCTTTGATTAAAGTTTTATAGTTCTCGGCATATAGGTCCTTTACCTCCTTGGTCAGGTGTATGCCGAGGTATTTGATTTTGTGAGGTGCCATTTTAAAAGGTATCGTGTTTTTGTATTCCTTTTCTAAGATTTCATTGCTGGTATACAGAAATGCGACTGACTTCTGAATGTTGATCTTATAGCCTGCTACTTGGCTGAATGTATTGATCAGTTCAAGTAGTTTTGGGGTTGAGTCCTTCGGGTTTTCTATGTATAGTATCATGTCATCTGCATACAGGGACAGTTTGATCTCTTCTCTTCCTATATGGATGCCTTTAGTTCTTTTGTTTGTCTAATTGCTGTGGCTAGGACTTCCAGAACTATGTTGAAGAGCGGTGGTGAGTGTGGGCATCCCTGTCTTGTTCCAGATTTGAGTGAGAAGGCGTTCAGTTTTTCCCCATTGAGGATTATATTTGGTGTGGGTTTATCATAAATGGCTTTGATTATATTCAGGAATGTTCCCTCTATAGCCACTTTGGCGAGGGTCTTGATCATGAATGGATGTTGGACTTTGACAAAAGCTTTTCCTGCGTCTATTGAGATGATCATATGATTTTTGATGTTTTTTGGTTAATGTGGTGTATGATGCTGATTGATTTGCCTATGTTGAACCATCCTTGTGAACCTGGGATGAACCCAACCTGGTCATGGTGTATAATTTTTTTGATGTGTTGTTGGATTCGGTTGGCTAAGATTTTGTTGCGAATTTTTGCATCTATATTCATCAATGATATTGGGCGATAGTTTTCTTTTTTGGTGGTATCTCTGTCTGGTTTTGGAATGAGGGTGATGGTGGCATCATAGAATGTCTTTGGGAGTAGTCCTTCTTCTTCAACCTTTTGAAAGAGTTTAAGGAGGATGGGCACCAATTCCTCTTTATATGTTTGATAGAATTCACCTGTGAAGCCATCTGGTCCTGGAGTTTTATTTGTAGGGAGTGTTTTTAATGACTTCTTCAATTTCATTTCTAGTGATCGGTCTGTTCAGTTGGTCTGTTTCTTCTTGATTCAGTTTTGGCAGGCTGTAAGATTCTAGAAAATTGTCCATTTCTTCCAGATTGTCCAACTTGTTGCCATATAGTTGTTCATAGTATTCTCTTATGTTTTTTTGGATTTCTGCTGTATCCATTGTGATTTCTCCTTTTTCATTTATAATTTTGGTTATTTGGGTTCTTTCTCTCCTCTTTTTAGTGAGTCTGGCCAGGGGGTTGTCAAATTTGTTGACCTTTTCAAAGAACCAGCTCTTGGTTTTATTAATTTTCTCTATTGTTTTTTGAGTTTCTATTTTATTGATTTCCTCTTTGATCTTTATAATTTTCTACCTTCTGCTGACTTTAGGTCATTTTTGTTCTTCTTTTTCTAATTCCTTTAGGTGGAGGGTTAAGTTGTCCATTTGGGATCTTTCTTCTTTTTTGAGAAAGGCCCGTATTGCTATAAATTTCCCTCTGAGCGCTGCTTTCACGGCATCCCATAGATTTTGAGAGGTTGTGAATTCATTGTCATTTGTTTCAAGGTAGTTTTTAATTTCCTTCTTGATTTCCTCATTTTTACTAAAAATGTTGTTTCGTCTCCATGTAGTAGGTTTTTTCTCTTTCCTTTTCCCATGGTTGATTTCTAATTTCATGGCGTTGTGGTCAGAGAAGATACTTGAGATAATTTCTATGCTCCTAAATTTGTTGAGGTTAGCTTTGTGTCCCAATATGTGGTCGATTCTTGAGAATGTTCCATGTGCAGTTGAGAAGAATGTGTATTCTGATTTTTTCGGATGTGTGGTGTCCTGAAGATATCAATGAAGTCTACCTTTTCTATTGTTTCCTTTAGGCTCTCTGTTGCTTTATTGGCTTTCTGTCTAGAGGATCAGTCCATTGATGTGAGGGGGGTATTAAGGTCTCCTACTATGATTGTATTCTCATCAATATCTCCCTTTGTGTCTGTTAATATTTGTTGTATGTATCCGGGTGCTCCTGTATTTGGGGCATATATGTTGACGATAGTAACATCCTCTCCTTGGATGGATCCCTTAATCATTAAGTAGTGTCCAGTCTTTGTCTTTCTTTATGCCTTTTGTTTTAAAGTCTATTTTGTCTGATATGAGTGTTGCAACTCCTGCTTTTCTGTCATGTCCATTGGCATGAAATAGTTTTTCCCACCCTTTCACTTTCAATCTATATGTATCCTTTGTCCTAAGGTGAGTCTCTTGTAAGCAGCATATTGAAGGGTTTTGTCTTTTTATCCACTCAGCCTCTCTGTGTCTTTTGATTGGGGCATTCAGTCCATTGACATTTAAGGTGATACTTGATAGATGATTATTTATTGACATTTTGAACCTCGTGTTCCAGTTGATTCTATGGTTCTCCATTCTTCCTTTCTTTTTTTGGTTGGATGGTCTCCAGTTATTTTCTGCTTGAGTGTTTTGGTTTGTTTTTCTTTTCATTTTTTGCGAATGCAATACTTGGTTTTGGCTTGTGGTTGCCCTGTTTTTTTGAGTATGCTAACCCCTTCCTGTAATTGTGTGTTTTAGCCTGATGGTCCTGTAAGTTCAAACACTTCATTACTATATTAAAATTAAGAAGAGAAACATACATACAAACAAACAAAAAGGGTTATTTATTTCCTACTTCCCTTGCCCACATTTTATGATTTTGATGACTCTTTTTTATTTTTCTTTTTAATTTTATTTTGTTTGAAGCATGTTCATGATTAAATCTGTATGCTGGCTTATTTGAGTGACTGCTCTCTGATTGCGGTTTCCTCAGTCCTAGTTCTTCTTCCTCTTCTTTTTTTTCTTTCTTTTTTCTTCCCTTTCCTTTCGTTCTTTTTGGTTTAGAGAAGCCCTTTCAGTATTTCTTTTAGCCTGGGTTTTGTGTTGCTGTATTCTTTAAGGTTTTCTTTGTTGGAAAAAAACTTTTATTTCTCCTTCTATTTTAAATAATATTCTTGCTGGGTAGAGTATTCTAGGTTGCATATTTTTTCCTTTTAGCACTTTAAATATCTCTTGCCATTCCCTCCTGGCCTGTAGTGTTTCTGTAGAGAAATCAGCTGATAACCTTATGGGGGGTTCCCTTGTAGCTAACATTCTGTTTTTCTCTTGCTGCCTTTAGGATCCTCTCTTTATCACTAACTTTTGCCATTTTTATTATAATGTGTCTTGGTGTGGGTCTATTTGGGTTCAACTTGTTTGGGGCCCTCTGTGCTTCCTGTATCTTGAACCCAGTATCCTATAGATTTGGGGAAGTTTCCAGTGATAATTTCCTCAAATATGCTTTCCATCCCCTTATCTTTTCTACTCCTTCTGGAATTCCTATTATGCATGGATTGGCCTGCTTCATATTATCCCATAGGTCTCTTATATTGCTTTCCTGTTTTTTGATTTGGTTTTCTGTCTGCTGACCTGGTTGGGTGATTTCCATTATTCTACCTTCCATATCACTGATTCATTCTTCTGCATCATTCATTCTGGTTTTAACTGCCCTTAGCTCAGTTTGTATCTCTGCAAGTGAACGTTCTAGTTTTTCTTGGCTCCTCCTTATATTTTCTAGTTCCTTTCTGAGGGTGTCTGCATTACTGTTCATATCTTCTCTTAATTCCTTCAGTATTGTCACTCTTTCTCTTTTGAACTCCAGGTCTGTCAGAGTGCAGAGATCTGTTTCATTGTTGACTGTTTTAGGTGAGTTCTCCTGTTGGTTTGACTGGGGTGGTTTCTCAGCTTCTTCATCTTGCTTGTTGTTTTCTTTCTCCTGAGGGAGTTGTACGCTCCGTGACCAGGCAGTGTTTGCCTTGTCACTGCCGTGGAATGTTTCTTGAGGGCTGGTGTTGTTGGTCAGTCCTTTTTTGAGGCAGTGTGGCTTTTCTGGAATGTTGATGGGGCTAACAGGGTCTCTCTGAAGCAAAGGAGGACTTCCTGAGGGCAGACAGGACTGGGAGGTCCACACCACGATGGTAGCAGATTTCACTCAGTCAGGCAGAGCTTGCTCTGGTGTTTTTAGGCTGTGGGGTTCTTGCAGGGGGTTGGCGGTGTTGGGCAGCTGTTCCTCAGGAGTGCAGCACCCCCTGGGGGCTGGAGCAGCTATCTGGGTCACTGAGAACCTAAGAGGCTCTTCCCTAGGGCAGCCCAACTCAGAAGGACGGCCTGAGAATGTAGGTGATCTTTTCACAGTCTGGCCAAGCTTGTTGTAGCTTTTCTGGGCTGCAGGGGCTCCTCCAGGGGGCTGGCGGTGCTGAGCAGCTATTCTGCAGGAGTGGGGCACCCCTTGAGGTCTTGGGAAGCTAGCTGGGCTGCTGCCAACCCAAGAGGCTCCTCCCCAGGGCAGCCCAACTCAGAAGGACCGTCTGAGATCTTTTCTCAGCTTGGCCAGGTTTGTTGCAGCTTTTCTGGGCTGCAGAGTGTCCTGGCCTGGATCTGGCAGTCCTATGCAGCTGATCTGCTAGAGCTTGGCACCCTCTGAGGGCCTGTATAGCTACCAGGGCTGCTGAAAACCCAAGAGGCTCCTCCCCACTGCAGCCCAACTCAGAAAGACCGTCTGAGATCTTTTTTCATCTTGGCCAGGCTTGTTGCAGCTTTTCTGGGCTTCAAGGGGTCCTGCCTGGAGCTGGCAGTCCTATGCAGCTGATCCTCTATATTGTGGCACCCCCTGAGGGCTTTTGCAGCTACCTAGGGCCACTGGAAACCCAAGGGGTTCCTCCCCAGGGCAGCCCAACTCAGAAAGACCATCCGAGGATTAGGCAGATCTTTTCATGGCCTGGCTAGGCTTATTCTATCTTTGCTGGGCTGCAGGCCTTTTCTCAGGGGCTGGTGGTGTTTGGTGTTGCTCTGC
The DNA here is from genome assembly GCF_016906955.1 of Phacochoerus africanus. Taxonomy (NCBI): domain Eukaryota; kingdom Metazoa; phylum Chordata; class Mammalia; order Artiodactyla; family Suidae; genus Phacochoerus; species Phacochoerus africanus. The sequence goes on along the minus strand of NC_062545.1, from coordinate 92,506,168 downwards.
TGGGTGTTGCACCTCCAAAGAGCAAGCAGGCCTGTGCCAGGACAGCCCCTGTGGTGGTAGGTTTCAGGCAATTGTTGAGGCCAACCCTCCTGGATGGCAGGCAGCCCCAGGTCTGGTGAGAGCATAAGGGGTGGCGGGGGGTAGGGGGAGGGGATGCACTGGGGAAGCACAGCTTTCTGCTAGCTAGTGGGCCTGTAACGTTTCTGTATCATGGGGAGTATTCTATGGAGACCCACCCCATCTTCTCTCTCTTCTCCCCTCCCCAGCACAGGCACAGACAAGGCTCTTCTCCCGGGTTCCCTCTGATGCGGCTTTCCACTTCCCTGCCCCAGAAGTATTGCTCCCTTCCTCTGCGACAGCTTTGTTTTCTAGTCTCCCAGGCAGTCTCTGCCCTGTCAAACTTGAGAGACCAGTTTCTAGACCTCCCAAGCAGTCTGTGCTCCGCCCCCCCCACCCCCCCACCCCCCGGCCCTTTCCCGGGTACTAACCTTCAGAGCTGAGGACTTGGTGCCCAGCCCCCACTCAGGCGTCTCAATTTTTGATGACTGTGCCAATAGTTCAGATGGTCCATTCGGTTCTCGGTCTGCTTTTCAGAACTCCACTTACTGCTACACTCTTCTGTGCATCTGGAGATTCCTCCGATTTGTTTGATCTTTCCCCCGTGTAGGTGACTTTCCAGGGTGCAGGATCCTTTCTCCTCCTCAGTTCCCTTCAGGAGCACCCGTCCAGCTCGGATCACCTTCTCTCACTCTCCTCATTTTCTCTTGTTTACCTAGTATGTCACGAACTTCTTGCGGTTATTGGAGTTTAGGTTCTTCTGCCAGCGATTGGTTGCTGTTCTGTGTGAGTCATTTATTCTGTAGATGTGCTTTTTTTTGTTGTGTTTGTGGGAGAGGGGCGAGCATGTCCCCCTACTCTTCCACCATCTTGTCTCCTCTGTTTTGATATTTTTTTATGGCTGAGTAGTGTTCCATTGTGTCTTTTAAACCAATCATATGTTGATGGATATTGTGTTTGATTCCATGTCTTGGGCAATTGTGAATAATGCTGCATTGAATATAGTGGGGCTTTTACCTTTTGGATAGAACATTTTTCCAAATATATGTTCCAAAGTGGGATTTTTATGTACTACAGGGTTTTTTTATTTTTGGGTTTACCTCAACATGTCCACAGTGTTGATAATTTATTAAATACACACTCACACTGTGAAGGGCATCCTCTTTTCAACACCCTCCTCAGGATTTGTTATTGGTAGGCTTAGTAATAATAGCCATTCATACAGGTATGAGGTGGCCCCCTCAGAGTAGTTTGCATTTACATTTTTCTCCAAATGAGTGATGGTGATCTTTTGTTGTGTGTGTGCTTGTTGCCCTTTGTTTATCTGTTTTAGGGGAATGTCTATTTAGGACTTTGGCCCATTTTTCCATTGGGTTGTTGGTTTTGATATGCAGGTGGGTGGTATCATTTGCCCATCTGAAAATTGTGAAACCCCAGCCTGACCTGGCCTTGAGATCTGGATCAAATGCCTATGGGTTGTGCATGGAAGGTGGTCAACTGGGGATATTTTGATGCTCTGATCCCTGGTGCTTTTTCTCTCAAGAGGGCTGCTGAAATGCCTTCCTTTACTTTCTATGGGAGCCACTTTGTTCTCTCTATTCACATGCTCTGATGACCAGATCCATAGCCAAATTCAGGTGCATTACAGCTGGTATAAATCGATATAAAGCAAAGTCTCATGGAGATCCCATCTGGCTCTCTTGGGAAAAGTTCTGTCTTTGCACTTGGGGAGGTTTGGTAACCTCTGTGGTTTGAAATCCATTGATGGGCTTGGCATGTCATGCATGCTTCAGGTGGGGTTAATAAATTAAGAAGTAAAGAGGGATTGAGAGAAAGAGAAAAAAGAAAGAAAGAAGCAAGACTTTATTGTATGAATTAAGGCATAAGAGTTGGAAAATGAAGGAAAAATCAATGGTTCTCTATATACACAACTCTCTCATAAATCCATTAATGCAGGAATATCTAAAACAAAGAGAAGGGGGTCATTAGTTGATGTGTCCAGGGACTGAGGGTTTGAGCGGTGTGGCAGGGGGTAGTTGGCCTCAGGGATCTGAAAGACTTTGAGAGAGAATAGCCCACTTGGAATGGCCCTTCTTGGTATTTCAGGAAAGTGGAGGAGGGGAATACAACCAGCATATTGCCTAAGGCCAATAGCCAGAGAGAGGGGGAAAATCTGACAATTCCTGTTAAAGCAGATGTCCACAAGATGGCACCAGAGTACCTTTTGGACCAGGTGCTACTGCAAGACTGCAGGTGCACTCTCAGAGGTAGGCTGGATGGTGAGTTTGGTGGAATCCCCTAAGTTTGGGTTTGTTTGCAGGGCATCTGGAACTCTGCTCCAAGATGCCTCCTGTCAGGCAGAAGACATAGGTGTCCTTTCAGCATTTGGTGTGGATTACCAGTCTGGTTGGGGGGCAGTCTCTTTTGAAAGTTTGAAGGATTCAGAATGCCTTTGGTTCCTCCAGATGTGGGAGGGAAGAGCCACATTGCATCATTTTTAAATCGTAGAGCTGGTCAAGTTCAGGCCTCTGACTGTTGGGGGTTTAGGTATGTGGGAGAGAGAGGCTGGTGCTAATGAATGAATGTGGACATCACAGGCATTATGACAAGAAGCTGTGCAGATCCCTATTCTGTTTTGCTCAAGAGACCTAGTGGAATGTCCATCTTGCCTTTTGAGTTGAGCATCTATTTTCTATTGGGTACCAGGGGAGGGAGGCCTGACCAAAACCAGGTTTGATGAATTATGCAGGGCTGATCTGCATGATCAAGGAAGCTCTCAGGGAGTTCCCGTTGTGACCACCTGGATTAAGAACCCTCACTCTGTCCCTTCTGTGGCTGGGTAAGATCTTCATTGGGAAATTAAACCCTGGCCAGAAAAAAATCCATGTCACAAGGTGGCACCCAAATAAATTTGTAAAGCAAAGAGATATTGCAAATATGGAGTTCAATGGATATAGAAATCAAGAAATACCATATATACCTGCCTACAAAGTATCTATGGGAAATGACAGATAAGGCAATCATAATAGAATCTCCTGGCACAATATCTCTGTTGGCAGCAGGGATTCAAGTACAAGCATGGGGTTGTACAGCTGTGGCATAAATTGAATTCCTAGCCAGCCAGTATTCTATAGGATACAAATGTGTGCAGAATAATAAATAGGTAAGTAAAATAAATGAATAAATAAATAAATTAAGATGTTAGAGAAAAATTCATACGCTTCAGGTAATTACTTAATGTTGCATGTCATATGGCTAAAAACTTGACAGGTTCATTGGAGTCATTTTTCCTGTTTTAATTATGGATAGGCAGTCTTTCTGGACCAAGACACCTTCTCTGGTCAACACTGAGTTGGTAAATTTGTTTTATTTTCCATCAATTTATATATCCATTATTGCTGACCTTATAATGCTCTATTTCTCTTTGACAGCAAAGTAACACAGTCATGCATGTATATACAGATCATTTACTTACTCACATGATCTTGATCTTGTTCAAATGATGTGACTAGATATACTTCCCTGTACTATATATCAGGATCTTATGGCTCATCCACTCCAAGCACAAGATTTTGCATCTATTACCCCCCCAAATCCCAGTCCTTACGACACACTCCCCCTCCAATCTGGCAGCCACACATCTGTTTTCCAGTCCATGAGTTTCTTCTCTGTAGAGGGGCTCATTTGTGCCATTTGTTAGATTCCAGAGAGAAGGAGTATCCTAGGCTATTTGCATTTCCCTATTACACATATGTCACTCAGGATGAAGTTTCTACTTCCAGCTCTGTGGCTGTGAATGGCTTTATTTTCTTCTTGGTTTATGGCTGAGTTATGTTCCATTGTGTGTGTATGACGGCTACCAAATTCAACCATTTGTCAATAAATATTGTGTTGGTTTCCCTGTCTTGCTATTGTGAAGAGTGCTGAAATGAATATAGTGGGGATTTTAATTTTCAGAAAATAACATTTTTGTTCTGGATATATGCTCAAGAGTGGGATTGCTGTTTACTACAGTGGTTCTTTTTTTTGGATTTACTTCAATCCTGCTGTTGAGAACAATGGTACCAAATTACATACACACCCATACTGTTGGAGGGCATCCTATTCATGTCACCCTCCTCAGGATTTGTTATTTATAGACATTAATAATGACATTCAGACTTATTAAAAATGTCAGGTGGTACCTCAGAGTAGTTTGTATATCCATTTCTCTCCTAATGAGTGATGGTGATCTTTTTTCCCCATGCTTGTTTCCTTTTTATATCTGGTTTAGGGAAATGTAAATTCAGGACTTTTGCCCATTTTTAAGAATTGTGTTGTTGTCTTGTTTTGCTGTTGGGTGGTATCAGTTGTCAAGCTGCTAATATTGAACCCACAGCCTGACCTGGCTTTGGGATCCAGATCCAGTTCCTGTGGGTTTTGCATGGCAGGTAGTTAAATGTGGATATTTTGGTGAGAAGCTGCACCCATCCCTGTGCTTTCCTCCCAAGAGGTCTGCTGAAACTCAATCCTTTCCTTTCTATCCTAGCTTCTTTTGTTCACGCTCTACTGGTGGTCTGAAAACCAAAGCTATAGCCACATTCAGGTGAATTAGGCTGGTAGATTGATATAAAGTGAGCTCTCACAGAGATCCCACCTGTTTCCCTAGGTAAAAGTTCTCTTAAAATTTGCATCTTTTTTTTGTCTTTTTTTTTTTTTTTTTTTTTTTTTGCTATTTCTTGGGCTGCTCCCATGGCATATGGAGGTTCCCAGGCTAGGGGTCGAATCGGAGCTGTAGCCATCAGCCTATGCCAGAACCACAGCAACGCAGGATCTGAGCTGTGTCTGCAAACTACACCACAGCTCATGGCAATGCCAGATCATTAACCCACTGAGCAAGGGCAGGGACCGAACCGGCAACCTCACGGTTCCTAGTCAGATTTGTTAACCACTGCGCCACGATGGGAACTCCATTTTATTTTATTTTATTTTATTTTATTTTTTAAAAATATTTCCATCTTGAAATCCTTCGATGGGCTGGCAACACATGCACACTTCTGGTGGGGTCGATAAAGTAAGAATGAAAGATGGATTGAGAGAGATATAAAGAAATCATGCAGGTCTTTTGTATGAATGGAGGCATAAGAGTAGGAAAATTAAGAAAAAAATCAATAGTTGTATATATCCCCAACTGTCATCATCAATACTTAAGTGCAGAAATATTTAAAAGGGGAAGAAGGTGGTCATGAACTGATTGGTTGGAAGCTGAGTGTTTGAACAGCACATCATGGGCTACATTGGCCTAAGTCAGAAGGACAGCCTGAGAATGTAGGTGATCTTTTCACAGTCTGGCCAAGCTTGTTGTAGATTTTCTGGGCTGCAGGGGCTCCTCCAGGGGGCTGGCGGTGCTGAGCAGCTATTCTGCAGGAGTGGGGCCCCCCTGAGGTCTTGGGCAGCTAGCTGGGCTGCTGCCAACCCAAGAGGCTCCTCCCCAGGGCAGCCCGACTCAGAAGGACCGTCTGAGATCTTTTCTCAGCTTGGCCAGGCTTGTTGCAGCTTTTCTGGGCTTCAGGGGGTCCTGCCTTGAGCTGGCAGTCCTATGCAGCTGGTCTGCTAGAGCTTGGCACCCTCTGGATGCTTGGGCATCTATCTGGGCCGCTGCAAACCCAAGAGGCTCCTCCCCAGGGCAGGCCAAATCAGAAAGAACGTCTGAGATCTTTTCTCAGCTTGGCCAGGCTTATTGCAGCTTTTCTGGGCTGCAGGGTGTCCTGCCTGGAGCTGGCAGTCCTATGCATCTGATCCTCTAGATTGTGGCACCCCTTGAGTGATGGGGTGGCTAGCAGGGCCACTGAAAGCCCAAGAGGCCTCCTCCCCAGTGCAGCCTAACTCAGAAAGACTGTCCAGGAATTTAGCAGATCTTTTCACAGCCTGGCTAGGCTTGTTCCAGCTTTTCTGGGCTGCAGGCCTTTTCTCAATCGCTGCTGGTATTGTTGCTGCTCTGTGGGGGTGTAGCCCCTCCAAAGGGCAAGCAGGTCTGTGCAGGGACAGCCCCTGCGGTGGTAGGCTTCAGGCAATTGTTGAGGCCAGCCCTCCTGGATGGCAGGCAGCCCCAGGTCCAGTGAAAGTGTAGGGGGTGGCGGTGGTAGGGGGGAGTGGATGCACTGGGAAGCACAGCTTTCAGCTAGCTAGCGGGCCTGTAACGTTTTCTGTATCATGGGGAGTATTCTATGGGGACCCACCCCATCTTCTCTCCCCTCCCTAGCACGGGCGCAGACAAGGCTCTTCTCCCAGGTTCCCTCTAATGTGGCTTTCCACTTCCCTGCCCCAGAGTATTGCTCCCTTCCTCTGCGACAGCTTTGTTTTCTAGTCTCCCAGGCAGTCTCTGCCCTGTCAAACTTGAGAGACCAGTTTCTAGACCTCCCAAGCACTCTCTGCTCCTCCCCCCCCCAGTCCTTTCCTGGGGACTAACCTTCGGAGCTGAGGACTTGGTGCCCAGCCCCCACCCAGGCATCTCAATTTTTGATGACTGTGCCCGTAGTTCAGGTGGTCCGTTCGGTTCTCGATCTGCTTTTCAGAACTTCAACTTACTGCTACACTCTTCTCTGCATCTGGAGATTCCTCCGGTTCACTTGATCTTTTCCCAGAGTAGGTGACTTTCCAGGGTGCGGGATCCCTTTCTCCTCCTCAGTTTCCTTTCGAGAGTGCCCATCCAGCTCGGATTCACCTTCTCTCACTCTCCTCTTTTCTCTTGTTTTACCTAGTAATGTCACGAACTTCTTGCGGTTATTGGAGTTTAGGTTCTTCTGCCAGCGATTGGTTGCTGTTCTGTGTGAGTCATTTATTCTGTAGATGTGCTTTTTTGTTGTGTTTGTGGTAGAGGCCGAGCCTGTCCCCCTACTCTTCTGCCATCTTGTCTCCTCCTCGACATTAACATTTGGTTTAAAGCCCTTTCTCTTCCCTCCACCTGTGAAAAAAAAGGTTAGTTAAAACATGTTCCTTTAGTTTCAGATTTTTCTTCAAGATTACAAACTTAAAGTTTCACACTGTATTTTCTTAAAAGGTTAATAACAGTAGCTACTCTATTCTATATTAAGAACAAAGCTTTAATAAATAATAGACTGTGATACCTAACATTCTTTAGCTAGAGGTATATGTAGTTAACAGAAATTCATGAGAGCCTTAGGCTCATGACATTCTTTTTTTTTTTTTTTGTCTTTTTGCTATTTCTTTGGGCTGCTCCCATGGCATATGGAGATTCCCAGGCTAGGGGTCAATCAGAGATGTAGTCTATGCCGGAGCCACAGCAATGCGTGATCCGAGCCGTGTCTGCAAGCTACACCACAGCTCAAGGCAATGCCAGATGGTTAACCCACTGAGCAAGGGCAGGGACCGAACCCACAACCTCAGGGTTCCTAGTCGGATTCGTTAACCACTGCGCCACGATGGGAACTCCTCATGACATTCTTGAGGCTGCAGTTTATTTGGCACCAGCAAGCTAAGCATATAACCTATTGTCCTGCTTACTAAGCTCCAAACCACCCATTTCAATAGAGAGGAATATTATACCTAAAAATTTTCAAGTGCCCCCAGAAAGGATGAAAGTTACAGATGACACTGTTATTTAATAAAAAAATAATATATATCTGTTGTAAAAAATGGCAATTTGTAGGCCATACAACACTTTTCCCAGCCCTGAACTTCTTTTCATGTGAAGGGACTGAAATCATAAAAGTTTCCCCTGTATACTCTTACAAATAGGTGCCATAAATTGTTACTCCAAAACAAAGGCTTTTTCCATTACACTGTTTAAGTGACTTCACTCTATTTTGGTCCAGGTGTTTATGTTCCCAGGGCAAATCCTTAGGTGTAAGAAAGCTGTGAATCAAAGATAGAAAGAGAAGAATAAACAGAAAAAATAAATAAACATATTTTTAGGGGGTGTCATTTTCTCTTCTAGGAAACTGATGTTTTTCAAGGAATTGCTCTGCAACCCTTCTTCTTTCTTCAGCTTGTCTGTAGCTCTGCTAACCAGACAAGCCTCACGAAGGTGCCAACTGTGGATTTGTTTTCTTTACTGGAGCAGCCTTATGGCTCCTGACAAAAAAATACCCCACTTCCCAAATAGCCTGGATACTTATAAAAAGGAAAGAAGGTGAGGAAGAACACTACATGATAAGCCCTATACATGGGAAGGGGCTTTTTGTCTCAGGGAAAATGTCTTCTGACCTTTAAACTTATAAAAACATCAGGCCATTTTAGTGGCAAAGGGTGCTAAACAGGGGTTCTTGCCTCTATCTTTCAGTGGGGAATCTTGAATATAAGGGCCACATTTCAAGAGTCACACCAACAAGGAGTGAAGATTCTGGGACAAGAGTGGAGTTTATTCTCCAAAGTCGGATATCCAACTGAACCACAGACACCTGCTCTGTGCAGAAATCTTGCCCTGGACAGTTTGCTTGAATCATAATCTCCTTTATCTCTCTTTACCTCTATTTCTATCTCTCTCTCACTATCTTTCTCTCTGATTCTCTATAGTTCACTCTCCTTTGAATCCAGCTATCCCAAGAATACATGGAGTGATCCTGAATGTAATATCTCAGCCAGGAGTGCAGTCCCAAGACTTTCCCCAATATTTTCCTCCATCTTCTGAGCCCCCATCCAAAATACCAGTTTTTCTAATGAAAAAGAATTCCTCTCTAGGAATAGAGACATTCCAACTCAGGCCATCCTCCCTGCACTCTTCGCATTGTCAGAATTTCAGAGTAAACCACTCACCACCTCATTTGTACTGTGGTTTACATGGTCCCAAATTGACTCAGAGATGCAAACATTTTCAACGATGTTCACATGAATGGCTCTAGCAAGAATTATCTTTCCTGCAGGAGACCACACCTAGATGATCAAATCTTCTGGATTTTCTGGGGAGGTGGACATCTCGACTCTTGTTGGCAGTTTTGGGAAATGAAGCTTGTGGACTCTACATGACTCACTGAAATGGCATCTGAACAATGGTCTGAACACCCTTGAGCAAGGCCTGGCTGACAATGGGAAGAGTGCAAGTATTCTGTCACCCAAAACCAGTCTCTATTCAGAATATTCCTCACCCTTCCCTAGACCCTCGATTGCAAGGTTCAGAATCCCCTCTCATCGAAGAGGGAACCCTAAAACACTCCACTTGAAGACCTAACAACAGAGTTCATAGTGGATCATAAGGGAGACCCTCCTTACCTTCCTTACAATTGTGGACACCACAAACAAGCTGACAATGGCCCTAATCACCACACAATCAGCCAGCACCCAAAGAGAGAGGGATCTTGGTCTTATCCACCTGTGGAAAATCCACCTGAATTATCCTGGTTTAATTCTTGGTTAAAATCTGCCTGCTTTGGATGGTTAGCATGTGGTTTCATCTAGTGACATGTATATTCAGAACAGTCTAGCTGTAATTTCCCCTTTTTGAATGTCTTATTCAGGGGTGACATCGAGGGCCTCATGCTTTGTTGAAGGCAGAGGGGAATGGTTACCTTGTTTGTGCTCTGTCATGACATGTTACAAATGGCCATTAGGCACTACAAAAAGACTTGCAGTGTTATGCTCACTGGTCCCTATAAGATATACCATGATCAAAGAGCAAGCCTATAAAATCAATGCCTAGCTCAAGAGGCTGAATAGAGTATGGTCATGAGGCTAAAATAGAGATAGTATTGTTCATCAAAATGTACCACCCATCTGATGGATCATCCTTTACATCAATATCAACATTCCTCCAGAGCAACAATTCAGGCTGCCCATTATCCAGTCTTCAAGTAGTGAGGTTGAGATCTTCCTTCATGACACCCCACATGTACCTCTCATCTCCCAGAGTGGCAGTTAGGCTGCAAGTCTCCATGCATGTCATGCCATTGCCATGGCAACCTCTTGGCCTGGGACTTTCAGAGGGAAGGAATCGCTGATCAATCTGGGCCACCTGATCTCTACATAATTATGGATAAATACCTGAATATGTTTGGCAGTTCAGGGTCAACATAGTTTTTCAAAAACTGCATCTCAGAAATCCACAGTATAAATTCTCAGTCAGAAAGAAAATATGTGAGTGAATAAGACCCACTTCCCAAAAAAAGCCTGGATACTGAAAAAAAGGAAAGAGGGAGTAAGAAAACTACATGAGAAGACCTTTACATGTAGCTCTAGCAATTAATACCTTTCCTGCATCATACAAGACATGTATGATTAGGTCTTCTGCATTTGCTGGAGAGGTAGACATCTGGACCCATGCTTGGGGCATTTAGCAAATGAATTCTGTGACTCTTCATGACTCACTGAGTTGGCATCTGAGCACCAGTCTTAGCACCCTTGAACAAGACCCTGGCTGACAATGGGCCAGAGTACAAGTTTTCTGTGAGGGCTCTAACAAGAACTAGCTTACCTGCAACAGACCCCACCTGGATGATGATAAGTCTTGTGGATTTGTGGGGGAGTTGGATATCTGGACTCGTGCTTGGGGGATTTGGGAAATGAAGTCTGTGACTCCCCATACGTCAGTGAATTGGCATCCAAACACCAGTCTGAGTACCCTTGAGCAGGGCCTGATGACAATGGGCCAGAGCACAAGTTTTATGTCACCAAATACCAGTCTCTATTGAGACACTCATCCTTCTCTAGGCCCTAGATTTGCAGGGCCAGAGTCCCCTCTCCTCCAAGAGGGAAACCTCAAGACACTCAACATGAAGCCCTCACCACAGGGCTCACTGAGGATCAGAAGAGAGACCCTTCTTCCCTTCCTTACAATTGTTGATACCACAAACATGCTGGCACAGGCCCTATTCACAACACTACCTGCCAGCACCCAAAGAGAGAGAGGACTTCTTTTTAGCCACTGGATAATCCACATTAAATATACTGGTTTAATTCTCAGTTAAAATTCCATTCATTAAGAGGGCTAGATGTGGTAGCATGGAATTGACATGTATATTATTAAGAGTGGATTTGTAATTTATCATTTTTGAATGTCTCTTCAGGGGTGATATCTAGGGCTTCGTGCTTGGTTGAAGGCGTGAGGGAAATGGTTTCCTTGTTTGGGCTCTGGGATGATGTGTTTCAAATGGCCATTATACATGAGTCTTTTGTCACATTTAGGAAAATATTGAGGTGGTCAGATAACTGGTCCCTTTCAGATATACCATGATGAAAAATCAAGCATGCGTAATCAATGTATAGCTAAGTAGCCTGATCAGAGTTGTGACAATGAGGCTAAAAATGGAGATAATATTGTTCCTCAAAATGTACCACCATCTGATGGAGCATCCATTACATCATTATCACATACCTCTAGAACAATAGCTAATGTCATTTTAGAGGAAATGTGCCAAACAGGAGCACTAACCCCTATCTTACAATGGGGAGCAGTGAATGTAAGGCCAACATTTCAAGAATCCCACCAATAAGGAGTGAAGAATCTGGGACACGATTGCAGTTTTTTCCCTGAATTCAGATATCTTCCAGAAGCACAGACACATGCCCTGCACTGAGGTCTTGACCTGGACTGTTTCTTGAATCAAAATCTCCTTTATCTCTCTCTCTCTCTCACTCTCTCTCTCTCTCATATTCTCCCTCCTTCACTCTCTCTCAAATCCTGCTGCCCCAAGAATACCTGGGGTGATTCTGTATGATATATCTCAGCGAGGAGAGCTGTCCAAGTATTTACACAGCATTTACCCTCCAGGTTCTGATCAACCTTCCAAAACAAAATCGGTGGTCCATAATTACTTCATCTGTAGGAAAAGAGATATTCCACTTTGGGCAATCTTACTCCCACTCTTCCCATTGTCAGCCCTTCACAGTTAACACACTGACTGCCTCTTGTGTACTGTGGTCTACATGGTCCCAAACTTGACTCAGAGATCAAAACATTTTCAACCACGTTCACATGAGTGCTCCTGCAAGTATTAACTTTCTTGAGGCAGATCACACCAGGGCGATCATGTCTTCTGGATTTTCTGGGGAGGTGGACATCTGGACTTGTGCTTGGGTAATTTAAGAAAAGAAGCTTGTGACTCTTCATGTCTCCCTGAACTGGCATCCAAAGAGCAGTCTGAGCACCCTTGACCAAGACCTGGCTGACAATTGTCCAGATTTCAAGTTTTCTGTTACCCAAAATCAGTCTCTATTTGGGATACTCCTCAACCTTCTCTAGACCCTCAATTGGCAGAGCCAGAGGCCCCTCTCCTACAAGAGGGAAACCTCAAGACCCTCCACTTGAAGACCTCACCACAGGGATCTTGTTGGATCACAAGAGAAAACCTCCTTCCCTTACAATTGTGGACACCACAAACTGGCACTGGCCCTAGTCACCACACTACCAGCCAGCACCCAAAGAGAGTGGGCTTGTTTTTATCCACCTGCAGATAATCCACCTGAAATATTCCAGTTTCATTCTTGGTAAAAATTCCTTTGATTTAGAGGGCTAGTATGCGGTTGTAGCTATTGACATGTATATTTCACAGAGTGGAGCTGTAATTTCCCTCTTTGAATGTCTTCTTTCAGGGGTCACATCGAGGGCCTCATGCTTGGTTGAAGGCATGGGGCAAGGTTTCTCTGTGCTCTGTGATGACGTGTTCAAATGGTCATTAAGCATGAGTCTTTTTTCACATGTAGCAAAAGACTTGAGGTGACCGGCCCACTGGTTCCTTTAATACATAACATGATAAAACAGCAAGCCTGTCTAATCAGTGTCTAGATTGGGAGACAGATGAGTGTGGTGGCCCGAGTGTAAAGGTGGAAATAATATTGTTTGTCAAATTGTACCAACCATCTGATGGTTCATCCTTTACATCAGTAGCAACATACCTCCAGAACATCAGCTCAGGATGCCCATCATTCAACCCTTGATGTATGAGGGTGAGAGATTCTCACATGCCACCCCAAACACACCTCTCATCTCACAGAGTGTCAGTTGGTTCACAAGCCTCATTGGGAGTCATGCTTTTGCGATGGCATCCTGTTTGCCCGGAATGTTCAAATGGAAGTAAACTCCTCCCTCTCTTGGCCCACCTTCTCTCGACATAATTATGGCTCTTTCCCTCAACACATCTGGCAGTTCAGGGTCAACATTTTTTTCCAAACCTTCATCCCAGTAATCCACAGTAAAAGCTCTCAGTTGGAATGTAAATATGTGAGTGAAAAAAACACAATTCCCAAATTGCCTGGATACTGAATACAAGGAACGAGTGAGGAAGAACACTATATGAGAATCCCTTTACATGGGAAGGGGCTTTTTGGCTCAGGGAAAATGTCTACTATCTTTTACCCTGATCTCCACATCAAGCCATTTTAGTGCCAAACTGGGGCTCCAAACCAATCTTCATGTTGGGAGCAGGGAATGTAAGGACCAAATTTCAAGAGTCATGCCACTAAAGAGTGAATAATCTGGGCAAGAGTGCTGTTTCTTCCCTGAAGTCTGATATCCACCTGAACCACAGACACATGCTCAGCACTGAGATCATGCCCTGGATTTTTTCTTTAATCAAAATCTCCTGTATCTCTCTTTCCTCACTCTCTCCCCTTCTACCTCCTTCACTCTCTATCAACTCCTGCTGCCCAAGTTTACCTGGAATGATCTTGGAGGTAATATCTCAGCCAGGAGAGAAGTCCAAGCCTTACCAAACATTTTCCATCCGTAATGTGATGAGAAGAACACCTGGTCAGCGCTGAAATTTGCTCTGTTCTCTTACTTGAATAAAAAAAATCTTTTCTCTCTCTCTCACAATAATTCTTACTTTCTCTCTTCGAGAGGTGTGAGGCTGAGATCTTCCCACCTGCTGTCCAACATTTACCTTATATCTCGCAGAGTCGTAGTAGGCCAGCAAGGCTAGAGGGGCATCATGCCATTGCCACGGCAACAAGTTGGCCTGGAACTTTCAGAGGGAGGGCAACTCCAACCACTCTGGGTCCACCTGAACTCTACATACGTTTGGTTCTTTTCCTGAACATGTGTCGCAGTTATGGGTCAACAATTTATTTCAAAAACTGCATCCCAGAACAACACAGTATTACTCTCAGTTTGAAAGAACAGATGTTAGTGAAAAAGACTCACTTCCCAAATAGACTGGAAAATGAAAACAAGGAAAATATAAAGAATAACACAACATGAGAAGACCTTTATATGGGAAGGGGCTTTTTGGCTCAGGGATAATGTCTATTGACCTTTACCCTGAATCCCACATCATGACATTTTATATGAAAATTGTGCCAAACAAGGGATCTAACCCCATTCTTATAGCGGAGATCAGTGAATGTTAGAGCCACATTTCAAGAGTCATGCCAATAAAGAGTGAAGGTTCAGGTTCTAGGGTTCTCTTTCCTCCCTGAAGTTGAATATCCACATGAACCACTAACACCTGCTTGGCACTGAGATCTTGCCCTGAACTCTTGCTTGAATCAAAATCTCCTTTCACTACCTCCCTCTCTCTTTCTATCTCTCTCATTCTCCATCTCTCTCTCTCTCTGTCTCTCTCTGTCTCTCTCATGATGTTGCCCCAAGATTTCGTGGTGTAATCAGGAGAAAATATCTCAGCCGGGATTGCAGTCCATATCTTTACCCCATATTTTCCCTCCAATTTCTGATCCCCTGTCCAAAATACAATCAGTGCTCCAGAAAGAGCACCTCTGTAAGAAAAGAGACATTCCAAAATGGGACCATCTTCCCCCAATATTCACATTGTCAGTCCTTCATGGTGACCTGCTGACCACCTCATGGAAACTGTGGTCTACTTGGCTCCCAAATTCGACTCAGAGGTCAAAACACTTTCAACCACGTTCACATGGGTGCTGCAGCAAGAATCAACTTTCATGCATCAGACCACACCTCTATGATCAGGTCCTGAGGGATCACTGTGGAGGTGGACATCTGGAGAAATGCTAGGGGATTTAGGAAAAGAAGTCTTTGATTTTTATTTTTTTTTTCACTGAAATTGCATGTGAACTCCGGTCTGAGGAAACTTGTCCAAATCCTGGCTGACAATTGGCTGGTGTGTAAGTCGTCTGTCACCAAAAACAAATATATATATGGGACACCCCTCATCCTACTCCAGACCCTCTATTTTACAGGGACAGAGTCCACTATGCTCAAAGAGGGAGACCTCAAGACCCTCAAATTGAATACCACATCCCATGTTTCACGGAGGTTCACCAGAGAGAACCTCTTTCCCTTCCTTACAAATTTAGACACTACTAACCATATTGCATTGGTTCTGGTCAATACACTAACAGCAAGCACCCAAAGGGACAGCGATATTGTGCTCCTCAACCCAGGGAAATCCAACATGAAATAGCCTGGTTTCATTCTCTGTTAATATTCATTGCATTTGGATGGCTAGCATGTGTTTTCAGCTATAGACATGTCCATTCAGAAGAGTGGATCCATAATTTCCCCCATTTTAATGTCTACTTCAGGGGTGACATGGAGGGCCTCATGCTTCATTGAAGGTAGAGAGGCATGTTTCCCATGTTTGTGCTCTGGGATGACATATTTAAAACGGCCATTAAACACGAGGCTTTTTTCACATGATGGAAAGGATTGAGGTGGTTGGCTCACTGTTCCCCTTAAGATATACCAAATATCAAATAGGAATTCTGTATTATCCATGTCTATCTCAGTAGACTGTTGAGAGTGGTGGCCATGAGGATAAAGATAGAGGTGATATTTTTCATCAAAATATACCACCCATCTGATGGAACAGATTTTAGATGAGTATCAACATACCTCCAGAGCAACAGCTCAGGGTGCCCAATGTCAAACCATTGAGGTGTGAGGATAAGAGCTTCCCACCTGCCACCCAACATGCACCTCAGATCTCAGAGTGCCAGTTGGACCTCAAGCCTTTATGGGCATCATGCACTTGCCCTGGACTTGCAGAGGGAAGGCAACACGGCCCACTCTGGGCCCACCTGCTCTCTACATATTTGTGGCTACTTCTCTGAATATGTGTGGAAGTTCAGGTTCAACATTTTATTATAAAATCTACATCCAAGTAACACAATGTATTACTCTCAGTTAGAAAAGAAAACATATGAGTGAAAAAGACTGACATCCCAAATAGCCTGGATCCTCAAAACACAGAAAAAGTGAGGAAGAATATAACATAAAAAGACCTTTACATGGAAAGAGGCTTTTGGGATCAGGGAAAATATCTACTGCCCTTTACTCTGATCCCCACAGCATGATATTTTAGAGGAAAATGTTGCCAAACAGGGGCTCTAAACCGTATCTTCCAGTGGAGCATGGTGAATATTAGGGCCACATTTCAAGAAAGATGCAAATAAGGTTGAATATTCAGGGACAAGAGTGCTATTTCTTCCTTGAAGTCGGATATCCACCTGTACCACTGACACCTGTTCAGTGCTGAGATCATGCCCTGGACTATTACTTGAATTAAAATGCCTTTCTTTCT
Organism: Phacochoerus africanus; assembly: GCF_016906955.1. Lineage (NCBI taxonomy): Eukaryota > Metazoa > Chordata > Mammalia > Artiodactyla > Suidae > Phacochoerus > Phacochoerus africanus. The sequence continues at coordinate 92,489,684 of NC_062545.1, read as the reverse complement.
CTCTCTCTCTCCATCTCACTGTCTCTCTCTTTTCCCAACTTCACTCTCTATTGACCTGCTGCCACACGTTTACATGGGATGATACTGAATGAAATATCTCAGCCAGGAGAGAATTCCAAGTCTTTACCAAGCATTTTCCCTCCATCATCCAATCCCCCATCCAAAATACAAGCAATGTTCCTGTAAGAGCTCCTCTGTAGGAATACAGACATTCCAACTCTGGCCATCCTCTCCCAACTCTTCCCATTTTCAGCATTTCATGGTGACCCGCTGACCACCTCATGTGAACTGCAGTCTACTTGGCTCCCAAATTTGACTCAGACATCAAAATATTTACAGCCATATTCCCATGAGTGCTCTCACAAGAATAAGCTTTCCTATGGTGGACCACACCTGGACAATCAGGAATTGTGGATTCACTGTGGAGGTGTACATCTGGACTTGTGCTTGGGGATTTAGGAGAAGAAGTCTTTGACTCTACATGTCTCACTGAATTTGCAACCAAACACTGGTCTGATAAACCTTGAAAAAGCCCTGGCAGACAATGTGCTGGAGTGCAATATTCTGTCACCTAAACTAGGTCCATATTCTGGGCACTCCTCATCCCTCTCTACACACTTGATTGTCAGGGCAGAGTCCCCTCTCCTCCCAGAGGGAACCCACAAGGCCCTCAACTTGAAGACCTCTATCCAGGGCTCAAGGTGGTTCACTAGAGACCCTCCATCCTTTCATTACAAATTAAAGAACCACTAACCTGCTGGAAATGGCCCTGGTCCCCACATTATCTGTCCGAAGCCAAAGAATCAGGGGGATTTTTCTTATCAACTATGAAAATCCAACCTGAAATATCCCAGATTAATTCTGTGTTAATATTCCTTTGTTTTTATACAGCTAGCATGTGGTTTAAGCTATTGACATGTCCACTCAGAAGAGTGGAGCTGTAATTTCCCCTATTGGAATGTATACTTCAGGGGTACATTCAAAGACCTCATACATGGTTGAAGGCAGAGTTTGTTTGTTTTTTTCCCTTGTTTGTGCTCTGGAATGATGTGTTTATAATGGCCATTAGGCAGGAGTTGTTTTTTCACATTTAGGAAAACCTTGATATGGTCAGCTCACTGGTCCCTTTAATATATACCATGATGAAACAACAAGTCTCTGTATTCCACATATAGCTCAGGAGACTGATGAGAGTGGTGGCCATGAGGCTAAAGATTGAGATAATACTCTTCATCAAAGATAAAGATGCAGATCATATTTTTCATTAAATGTACCGCCCAGCAGATGGAACAGCCTTTAGATGAGCATCAATATACCACCAGAATAACATCTCAGGGTGCCCATCATACAACCCTAGAGGTGTGAGGGTGACAGCTTCCCACATGCTGCCCAACATGCACCTCTCATCTCACAGTGTGGAAGTTGGGGCAAAATGCTCGATGGGTGTCAGGCCATTGCCATGGCAACCAGTTGGCCTGGAACTTTCAGAGGGAAGGCAACTACAACCACTCTGGTTCTGCCTGCCCTTTATGTAATTGTGGCTGTTTCCCTGGACATGTGTGGCAATTCAGGATCAACATTTTATTTCAAAAACTTCATCCCAGAACCACACAGTATTACTCTCGGTTGGAAAAGAAAATATGGTCTGAGCACACTTGACCAAGGCCTGGCTGACAATGGGCCAGAGTGCAAATCTTCTGTCACCCAAATTCATTCTATATTTGGGACACAACTCATCCTTCTCTGGACCCTCAATTTGCAGGGACAGTGACACCTCTCCTCCAAAGAGGGAGACCTCAATACCCTAAATGTGAACACCTCAACCTAGGACTCATGGAGGAACATGAGAAAGACACTCATTCACTTCCTTACAAATGTGGACACCACTAAACTACCTGCACTGGCTCTGGACACCACACTACCAACCAGCCCCAAAGAGAGAGAGGGCTTTTGATTTTCAAACTATGGATAACCAACCTGAAATATACGGATTTAATTCTCTGTTAAAAGTCCTTTGCATTTGCACTGTGTGCATGTGGTTCCAGCTATTGACATGTACATTCAGAAGAGAGGAGCTGTAATTTGCCCATTCTGAATATTTACTTCATTGGTACCATCGAGGGCCTTGTGCTTGGTTGAAAGATGAAGGCTATGATTTCCTTGTTTATGCTCTGGGATGACATTATTAAAACAGCCATGAGGCACGAGTCTTGTTTCACATTTAGGAAAAGCTTGAGGTGGTCGGATCATGGTTCCCTTGAAGATATACCATGATTATACAGCAAATCTGTATAATTGATGTCAAGCTTGGTAGATTGATGAGAGTCGTGGCCATGAGTATAAATATGGATATGATATTATTTGTCAAAATATACCACAATTATGAAGGATCAGCATTTACATTAGTATCAACATACCTCCAGAAAAAATGCTCAGGGTGCCCATCATCCAACCTGCAAAGTGTGAGGTTAAGGAATTCCCACCTGCCGCCCAACACACACGGCTCATCTCACAGAGTGGCAGTTGGGCTGCAACGTTCCATGGACATCATTGAATTGCCTTTGCAACCAGTTGGCCTGGAATGTTCAGAGGGAAGGCAACTCCACTCATTCAGGGCCTGCCTGCTTTTTACATAATTATGGCTGTTTCCATGGACATGTGTGGCAGTTCAGGGCCAAACTTTTATTTCAAAACCTGCACCCCAGGACCACACAGTATTACTCTCTGTGGGAAAAGAAAATATGTGAGTGAAAAAAGACTGAATTCCAAAATTTCCTGGATACTGAAAACAAGGATAGAGTGATGAAGAACACAAACTGAGAAGCCCTATACATGGGAAGGGACTTTTCATCTTAGGGAAAATATATGCTGTCTTTAAAACTGATATGAAAATTATTACACTTTAGAGGAAAAGAGTGCCAAACATGGGTTTGAACCCTTATTTTCCAGTGGAGAGCAGTGAATATAAGTGCAAAATTACAAGAGTCACACCAATAAGGAGTGAAGAATATGGGACAAGAGTGCTTCTTCTTTCCTGAAGTCTGATATCCACTTAAACCACAGACACCTGCTCAATGCTGAGAACTTAGCCAGGACCATTGCTTGAAGTCAAATTCCTTTCTCTCTCTCTCTGTCTCTCCTTCTCTTACTCTCTTTCACTATCTCTTCAATTCTGTTGCCCCAATATTTCCTGGGGTGGTTCCTGGAAAAAATACCTCAGCCAGGAGAACAATCCAAGTGTTTACCTCACAGTTTCTCTCTGATTTCTAATCCCCATTCCAAATTTCAATCAGTGCTCCAGAAAGAGATTCTCTCTAGGAATAGACATTACAACTCAGGCAATCAGCCCCCAAGTCTTCACATTTTCAGACGTTCACAGTGACCCACTGATCAGCTCATGTGAGCTGCAGCCTGCTTGGTTCCAAAATTTGACTCAGAGACCAAAGTATTTTCAACCACATTCAAATGAGTGCTCTAGGAATCATTTTCTTTCCTGCAGCAGAACAGACATGGATGATCTGTACTTGTGGATTCACAGGGGAAGTGGATATTGGGATTAGAGCTTGGGGGATTTAGGAAATGAAGTCTGTGACTCTTCATGTCTCACTAAATTGACATCATAACAATGGTCTTAGCAATATCGACAAATGCCTGGCTGACAATGGGTCAGAATGCAAGTCTTCTGTCACCCAAACCCAGTCTAAAATTGGGACACTACTCATCCTTTTCTAGACCCTTGATTTGCTGTGACAGAGTCCCCTCTTCTTCAAGAGTGAACCCTCAAAACACGCAACATTAAGTGCTCAATCCAGGGGTCATGGGGTATCAAGAGATAGACCCTCTTTCCCTTCCATAAAAAATGTGGACACCACTGACAAGTTGGCACTGGCCCTGGTCACCACAATACAAGTCAGCACTCAAAGTGAAAGGGGGTTTGTGCACATCAACCTGTGGATATCCCACCTGAAATATGCCAGTTCCATTCTCTCTTTAAAATTCCTTTGCCTTTGGACTTCTAGCATGTGGCTTCAGCTATTGACATATACATTCACAAGAGTGGAGCAGTAATTTCCCCAATTTGAATACCTTTATCATGGGTGATATAAAGAGCCTCATACATGGTGAAGACAGAGGGGCATGATTTCTGTGTTCATACTCAGGGATGAGGTGTTGATTATGGCCATAAGATATTAGTTAATTTTTCTTCACATTTAGGAAAATATTTGATGTGTCCTTCTCACTGCTTACTTTAAGATATACCATGATCAACCTAGAAGTCTGTATAATCGATTTCTAGCTCAGTGGACTGATGAGAGTCGAGGCCATGAGTGTAACGACAGAGATAATATTTTTGATGAAAATGAACCACCCATCTGATGGAACAGCTTTTAGATCAGTATTAACATACTTCGAGATGTAGAGCTCAGGTTGCTCATCATCCAACCCTCGAGGTGTGAGGGTGAGATCTTCCCAGCTGCTGCCCAACAGGCACCTCTCAACTCAGTGTGGCAATTGTGACACATGGTTCACTGGGCATCTTCCCATTGACATGGCAACCAGGTGGCCTGGAACATTCAAAGGGAAGGCAATGCCAAAACTCTGGGCCCACCTGCTCTCTATGGCATTGTGGCTGTTTGCCTGGACATATGTGGCAGTTCAGTGTCAATGTTTTATTTAAAATCTGCATTCCATCCCTTAGAAATCTATACATAGACCTTCCATATAACCCCACAATCCCACTCTTGGGCACATATCCGGGAAAAACTCTACTTAAAAGAGACACGTGCACCCGCATGTTCATTGCAGCACTATTCACAAGAGCCAGGACATGGAAACAACCCAAATGTCCATCGACAGATGATTGGATTCGGAAGATGTGGTATATATACACAATGGAATACTCCTCAGCCATAAAAAAGAGTGACATAATGCCATTTGCAGCAACATGGATGGAACTAGAGACTCTCATACTGAGTGAAATGAGCCAGAAAGACAAAGACAAATACCATATGATATCACTTATAACTGGAATCTAATATCCAGCACAAAGGAACATCTCCTCAGAAAAGAAAATCATGGACTTGGAGAAAAGACTTGTGGCTGCCTGATGGGAGGGGGAGGGAGTGGCAGGGATCAGGAGCTTGGGGTTATCAGACACAACTTGGAATAGATTTACAAGGAGATCCTGCTGAGTAGCCCCTGGTGCCACGAAAACAACCACAAACCTCTGTGAGCTTGCTGTGGTTTTGGGCCAACATACAACCAAGCCTACCTCTGAATCTGCACGTGCAGCCTTGGAGCTGATCCTGGGCCCAGAATGTACTCTGGTGCCCTTGTGTGGACATCGATTCTTAGAGCCACTCTCATGTTTTCCTCCTCTCTCTGGCTCAGCAGCCTCCATGGCTGCAAAGCCCTTAGGCAAAATTCTGCTTGGATTTCTTTCCTCCCCTGTCCTGAAATAGCAAGAAGGGCCCTTCCAAGTAGGTTATTTCTCTCTCAAAGTCTTTCAGAGTCCTGAGGCCCCTCTACCCCATGCCACTCCATTCAAACATTCATCTCCTGACCCATAGAATCATGATGGCATTATTCCTGTTTTTGATATCTATGCACTTATATACTGAGGAAGATAGGTACGTAGATAGAAAAATAGATAGGTATGTAGATAGAAAAATAGATAGATAGATGGATAGATAGATAGATAGATACTCTTGAATTTTCTTAATTTTCCACCGTTATTCCTTCATTCATACAATGTCTTTCTTATTTTTTTCTTTACTTTTTGTATCTCTCAATCCCTCTTTCATTCTTACTTTATTGACCCCATCTGAACCATACATGAGGTGACTGCCCATTGAAGGATTTCAACCCACAGAGGTTACCAAACTGACACCAGCGCAAAGAATTTTTACCTAGAGAACCAGGTGGCATCCCCATGAAATCTTGCTTTATATCAATCTACTGGCCTTAATGCACCTTAATTCAGCTATAGATACAGTCTTAATACCACATGTATAGAGATTACCAAAGAGGGCTCCCATGGAAAGGAAATGAAGGAGTTTCCTCAGGCCTCTTGAGAGGAAAAGCCACAGGGATGAGCACAGCTACTCACAATATTACCATTTTACCACTTTCCATGCACAACCCACAGGCTCTTGATCCGGATCCCAAAGACAGGTTAGTCTGGATTTTCACAATTTCCAGCTAGACAAATGATACCACCCAGCAGCAAAACAAAACAAACAACACAATTGAAAAATGGGCAGAACTCCCGAAGAGACATTTCCATAAACTGTATATATAAAGGGCAACAAACACTGAAAAAAAAATCATTGCTCATTAGGAGAGAAATGCATATCCAAACTACAGACCACTTCACACCTGTCTGAATGGCCATTATTAGTAATTCTACAAATAAAAAATTGTGATAAGGGTGTTAAGAGGGTGCCCTTCAACTCTGTGTGTATGTAATTTGGTACTAACACTCTGGACAACAGGATCAAGGTAATTCTGAAAAATAAATGAAGAACCCCTGTAGTACACAGAAATCCCACATTTTGGCATATATCTGGAAGAAAAAGGTTCTTTTCCAAAAGGAAAAAGCCCCACTATGTTCAATTCAGCACCCTTCACAATAGCCAAGACACAGCCACAAACACAATGTGCATCAACATATGATTGGATTAGGTGAATGTTGTACAAATACACAATGGAACACTACTCAGCCATAAAATCAGAACAAAAATTCCATTCATAGCCAAATAGATGGAACTAGAGACTCCCAGACTAAGTAATATAAGTATGATAGAGAAAGACCAAGCAAGAGCCTAGGATACCCCTTTTCTCTGGAATCTAACAAATGGCACAAGTGAACCTCTCTGCAGAAAAGAACCACATGGACTGGAAAACAGGTTTGGTTGCCAGATTGGAGTGGTGTTTTGTAGGAAGGACTGGGATTTGGGGGGTAATAGATGCAAAATCATGCCCTTGGAGTGGGCAAGCAACGAGATCCTGATGTATAGCATGGGGAAGTATAAATAGTCACTTACTTTGTGGAAGAAATCCCAGGATAATATTTTAAAAATATGTATATACATGTATGTCTGCTTCACTTTTATGTCAAAGAGAAATTGAGCACTATCAATCAGGTATAATGGGAAAAAAGATGCAAAAATTACCTGCTCAGTGTTCACAAGAGAACGTGTCTGGGTCTAGACAACTGCCTCTCAAGAAAATACAACAGGTAACCTGACTTGGTTGAACCTGTCAAGATTTTTAGCCATGTGACATGTGACCTTAGAAATTACCTAAGTTGTATGAATTCATTTCTATATTAACATCTCTATCTATATATTTATTTTACATACCTATTTATTTTTCTGTACCCATTTGTGGATTGCAGACACTCTCTGACTAGGAATGGAATCCACATCACTGCTGTACAACCCCATGCTCATACTTAAACCCCTCTGCCATCAGAGGAGTTGTGTCAGGAGATCTTTTATGACTGCCTAATCTATCATTTGCCTTAGCTACTCTGTAGGCATGTGTATATGCATTTATTTATTTCTATAAGCATTGAGCTCATTCTATATAGTATCTATTTTTCTTTATAAGGTTATTTGGGTTACACTTGTGATATCTGGTTGCTTTCTGGCCAGGGTTTGATTTCCCAATGCAGCTTAGCACAGTCGCAGAAGTGACAGAGGGGGATTCTTAAGCCAGGAAGCCATGAGGGATCACCCCAAGAGATTTCTTGAAGACAGAAATCAAACCTGCTTAATTCATCAGACCTGGCTTTGGTCAGGCCTCCGTACCCTGGTACTGTACTGAAAAAAGAGGCTCATCTAGAAAGGCAAGAAGGACATTTCCCTAGGTATCTTGAGCAAAAACAGAACAAGGATTAGCACAGCTGTCCATCATCTTACCAGCAAAATCCCTCAATCATTCATCAGCACCACCCTCTCTCTCCCCATACCTAAACACCAGACAGTCAGGGGCTTGAAGAAGGCCAGCTCATGAGTCAACACTGATGCAGTGTGGGTCTCAGTTCCTGCCTCTGGGGGAAACCAAGGCATTCTGAAATCCAGTGAATCCTTCAAGCATTCCAAACACACTGCCCCCAAACCAGGCTGCCAATCCACATCAAATGCTAATGGGACACATATGTCCTCTGCCTGACAGGAGGCCTCTTCAAGCAGAATCCTAGGTTCCCAGAAACAAATGACAAACCTCTGGGTGCTTGCTGTGGGTTCCACCCAATACAACATCAACCCCACCACTGAGCCTGCACCTGAAGCCTTGAACTGGCACCTGGGCCTATAAGGTGCCATCTTGTAGACATTTTCTCTCTCAGACACTCTCAGGTTATCATCCTCTCTGGCTCAGCAGCCCCTGTGGCTATATAGGCCTTAGGCAATATGCTGCTTGGATTTCCTTCCTCCACTTTTCCTGAAATACCAAGAAGGGTCTTCCAAGTGGGCTATTTCTCTCTCAACAACTTCCAGAGCCCTGAGGCCAACCTACCCCATGCCACTCCATTCAAACATTCAGCTCCTGACCCATCAGGTCTTGACAGCTTGCGTCCTTTTTTCATCATGTCCTGCACCAAGGTATTTATGTTGAAATTTGTGTATATATGAACATTCAATTTTTTTCTTTCTTTTTTTTTTTTTGTCTTGCTATTTCTTTGGGCTGCTCCCGTGGCATATGGAGGTTCCCAGGCTAGGGGTCCAATCGGAGCTGTAGCCGCTGGCCTATGCCACAGCCACAGCAACACAGGATCCGAGCCGCGTCTGCAACCTACACCACAGCTCATGGCAATGCCGGATCATTAACCCACTGAGCAAGGGCAGGGACCAAACCTTCAATCTCATGGTTCCTAGTCGGATTTGTTAACCACTGCGCCACGACGGGAACTCCTTTTTTTTTTTCAATTTTTTTCTTAATTTTCCACCTGTTAGTCCTTCATAGGTACAATAAATTCTTCCTCTTTTTCTCTTTCCTTTTTTTCTTTCCCTCATTACCTCATTCTTTCGTACTTTATGGACCCCCCTGAAGTGTGTGTGAGTTGTATGCCCAGGGATGCTTTCCAAGCCACAGAAGTTACCAAAGGCACCACAGTGAGAAAGACAAGTCTTTGACCCAGGGAACCAGGAGGGATCTCCATGAGAATTTTCTTTATATCAGCCTAGGAGGTGGAGCAGGAGGTCATGCACAGCTTCTCCCACAAACACATAAAAAAAAATCTACGTATGAAACTACTCACACAGAACATCAACTGAATGCAGGCAGAAGAACTTAAACCTCCAAAAAGGACAAGAAACTCTTAACATAACTGGGTAGAACAAAAGAAAAAGAGAGAGAGAGAAGTAATCAGGACAGGACTAATATTCCTGAGAGGGAGCTGTGAAGGATAAAGGGAACCCACCTCCTGGAAAGCCGCCTAATGAAAGATCAGCTGAGTCAGTGGGACATCCAAGATGCTGAGAAAAGTGCAGCAGCTGGACTGAGAAGAGCAAAGCAGAGTGAGAGCTGCACACAGCATCTGAACCACCTGCGTGGACACCACAGCCTGAGATAGTAGGGTGGGTGCTGGGCACTGGGACTCAGGCTCCAGAGGACAGTCCTTGGGAGAGACCTGGGGATGGCATGAGGAACTAAGGAGCAGTGCACCACAGGCTAACGAGGGGAATGCCATGACAGAGGGGACCTGGGAGAAGTTCTGGAGAGGCAAGGCACCATTGTTGGTGATGGGAGAGGAGGAGGGGCTACCATAGCAAACTCCCCACTCCTAAGCATGCACATATCTGTGGGCTTAGAGGGAGGTTGGTTCTGTGAAGCCTCTTGCTCCTTTAGGGGTGATTAGGCACTTCTTGTGCAGGCTAAGAGTGGCCAGGCACCTATTGTGTGGGCTAAGGGTATAAGGGAGCTAAGTGTAACATGGTGCCTCTTGCGCCATCTACAGGTGACAGGAACAGACCGAGGCAGTCATCTCAGAGGCCAGATGGAGGCGTGGCTTCCCACCTGTTAGTGGGCTCTACCTGCAACTGCAGTCAACTCAGGGGTTTGCAAAAAAAAAAAAAAAAAGAGGGCACTTCAACCAAGCACCATACACTATTGCTTTCACCCCCCTGGGAACATGCCCACCCTGAAGATGCCACTGCCAAACACTCTGGTGACCCTCCAGACACTTGGTCACTGTTCCTTCCCAAGATCCTACAGCTAGGAGCAGCTGGTGCAGCACCTTCTGCATGGCCTAAGTGGGAAAGTGTGCTTCTTGTGTGGTCTGCAGGTGGCAGGGGCAAACTGCTGCAGTTATCCATGGTTCCAGAGGTGGGTGTGGCCCACTGCCATTGGAGGTACCTGAAAAAAAATCACTTGCAACCCCATTCACCTAAAGGGCACCACAGAGGAGAGCATTGTGACTGAACACCACCTCTTGGTGCTCTCACACCCCTGGCACACACCCGCCCTGCTGCTGCCACTGCCAAACATTCCAGGCAGTACTCGCATGCCTGACCTTTGTCACTTCCCAGGATCCTGCAACTAGGAGAACCCTGTACAGTACCTCATATGTGGGCTAAGTGAGATGGGTTCCTCATGCATGGTCTACAGGTGGCAGGGGCAAAACACCACAGTTATCACTGACTCTAGAAATGGTCATGACCTGCTCCCACTAGGGGTCCCTGAACAGACACCACCTGTGGTTCCAGTCACCTCAGAGGAGGGCACTGCAATCAAACACAAGCTGTTGTTGCTTTCACTCCCCTGGGAACACATGCACCCTGCTGTTGCTACTGCCAAATGCTCTGGTCAACTTGAAGATCTGCCTAGAGCTTATTACCACTTCCCAGAAGCCTGCAACTAGGAATAGCCTGTGCCACCTTCCTGCTGGTCCTTGCTGCTCTTGAGAGCCCAACCACCAGGAACTGACTGCTGGCCAGCTTAGCAGGTTAGGGCTGGAGAATGGGTGCTGTGAAACTTAAGGAAAAAAGATAACATAAAACAAGACACAGAGACATCGATCTTAAGTAAACGTGGGAACCAGGGGACTCAAGATGTCAGGGACCAGGAGCACTGCCTCAAGAAACCACACTGCTTTTATTGTGCTCTTGAGGATTATGGCAAGTGAGGAGAGTGTTGTAGCTGCGGGATATAAGGATTTTTTAAATTATTTTAAGTCACATAGCTGGTTGCTGATTAAGCTTTCCTTCTGACATTTAGGCACTTAACAATCATTAACATTGAGGAAGCTGGGCTTCAGCTATCTATGCATAGCATTCTAGGGAATCACCATTGTGCTTCTGCAGATGGTGTGCCTATCTGCAGCAACCCCACATGCCTGGGTTCTCCTTGCTAATGCATATCCCGCTAACCACTCATAAACCCCCTGGGGCCATGAGGCTCATCTTCCTCTTATCCTTTAGAGGACATATCATGCTTGTGCAAATGCGCATGCCTATCTGCACATGTCCCATGTGCCTTTACTGATGCATTATGTCCTCATTCAGCTGACCACATGAATAACTCATGCCTTTAGGTCTCTGTTCTTAAGCTTAAGTCATTGACCAGCACTGCAACTGTTTTTCAAGAAGCAAGATAGGGTAAAGTAAAGCAGGACAAGATGGAGTTTTCAGCATAGAAAATAGAAGCAAAGAGGCTAAGAAGGTATTGTACAAACATGTCTCATGCCACCTACCCATTGCCTCCTTCTCCCTGAAAACACACTGAGCATCCTGGGGATAACAGCCTGCTCACATAGAAGAAAGAGACAGCAAATATTCAAACTCCTACACCAAAGATAAATAATAACCCCCAAAATACAAAGGGTTATTCTTGCATAGAAGTAGTCTTACAAGACTAGAGTTTGCCTTCCCCAACCTCACAGAAAAAGGAAAACACAAGCAAGATGGAGAAGCACAGAAACCACTCCCAGTTAAAGGAACAGAAGAACTCACCTAAAGCAGTCAGCAATGAAACAGACCTCTGCAGTCTGACAGACATTGAGTTCAAAATTGAGTTACTGAAAATACTGAAGGAATTAAGAGAGAATATGAACAGTAAAGCAGATTCCTTTAGAAAGGAACTATAAAATATAAGGAGGAGACAAGAAAAACTAGAAAATTCATTTGCAGAAATAGAAACTGAGCTGAAAGCAATAAAGGTCAGAATGAATAATACAGAGGAACAAGTTAGTGATGGGGAAGGTAAAATAATGAAAGTCATCCAATCAGGACAGCAGGCAAAAAACCAAATGAAAAAACATGAAAGCAATATGAGACATATGGGATAATATAAGGCGGGCCAATCTCTATATAATAGGAATTCCAGAAGGAAAAGAAAAAGAACAGGGGATTGAAAACATATTTGAAGAAATTATGGCTGAAAACTTTCCAAATCCAAAGGATACTGATATCAAGATACAGGAAACATCGAGGGCCCCAAACAAGTTGAACCCAAACAGACCCACACCAAGACATGTTATAATCAAAATGGCCAAAGTTAAAGACAGGGTTCTAAAGGCAGCAAGAGAAAAGCAGAGCATTGATTATAAGGGAACCCCCATACAATATTTCTCTACAGAAACACCACAGGCCAGAAGGGCGTGGCAATATATATATAAAGTGCTGAAAGGAAAAATTTGCAACCTAGAATACTCTATCCAGCAAGAATATCATTTAAAATAGAAGGGGGGAATAAAGAATTTCTCCAACAAACAAAAGCTAAAAGATTACAGAAATATTAAACCCATTCTAAAAGACATACTGAAAGGGCTTCTCTAAATTAAATAAAGAGAGAGAGCAAAAAGAGAAAAAGAGAAATTAGGATGGGGGGAACCACAATTGGAAAGCAGTCACTTAAATAAACCAGCGTACCGATATAAACATGAAGATGTTAAAAAGAATACATACAAAATATGGATTCTTTTTTTCTATTTTAATGATGTGTTTGAGCCTGTATGACTGTCAGGCAAAAGCAAGCAGATATAGGAAGGGCTAAACATGCTTTAAAAACAGTGCAAGCACAAACAAAACAGAAAACTACATTCCCCAAAACTGAAAAGAGAAGTACTCAAGCACAAAATAAATGGGAACCATCCAATCCAGAAAAGAAAAGAAGAAACAAGAAACAAAGAATCAACTGGAAAACGAGGTTTAAAATGGCAACAAATACATATATATCAATAATCACCTGTAGGAGTTCCCATCATGGCATAGTTGTTAACAAATCTGACTAGGAACCATGAGGTTGTGGGCTGATCCCTGGCCTTGTTCAGTGGTTTAAGGATCCTGTGTTGCTGTGAGCTGTGGTGTAGTTCGCAGATGTGGCTTGGAACCTCTCATTGCTGTCGCTCTGGAATAGGCGGGTGGCTACAGCTCCGATTGGACCCCTGGCCTGGGAACTTCCATATGCTGTGGGAAGCGGCCCTAGAAATGGCAAAAAGAAAAAATAATAATAATAATAATCACCTTAAGTATCAATGGACTGAATGATCCTATCAAAAGACACTGAGTGGCAGATTGGATAAAAAAGAAAAACCTTAATTCTGCTGTGTACAAAAACTTACCTTAGAGCAAAGGACACATATAGATTGAAAGTGAGGGGATGGGAAAAGATATTTCATGCCAATGGACAAGAGGGGAAAGCAGGAGTTGCAATACTATCAGACAAAATAGACTTTAAAACAAAGGCCATAAATAAAGACAAAGAAGGACACTATTTAATGGTTAAAGGATCCATTTAAGAAGAGGATATTACCATCATCAATACATTTATATCAGTTTACTGGTCTTCATTCAGCCGACCTGGCTTTAGATCAGGTCTTCCTACCACGCATAGAGAGAGAACAAGGAGGCTCACATGCAAAGAAAAGGACAGAATTTCAGGAGACCTCTGGAGAGAAAAAGCACACGGAGAAGGGCAGTGGCTCACCAAAATATCACATTTTACCACCTTCCAAGCACAACCCTCAGGTACTGGATCCAGATCCCAAAGCCAGGTCAGGCTGAGGTTTCAAAATGACCAGCTTGACACCTGATACAACCCCATAGCAAAACAAAACCAGCCCATTTGAAAAATGGGCAAAAGACCTGAGTGGACATTGCTTCCAACCAGATAGATAGAGGGCAATAACCATGGGAAAAATTGATCACCATCACTCATAAGGATAGAAATGCCTACCCAAATTAATTGCAGGTACCACTTCACACCTGTCTAAATGGCCATGATTAGGAAGTTTACAAATAACCAGTCTTGGAGAAGGTGTCAAAAAGATGGTGCCCTCCTACAGTGTGGCTGGCTATATACATTGGTACAACCACGATGGACAACAGGATCAAGGTAAATCAGAGAAGTCAATACAGAACCACTGCCACTGTATTACCCAATAATCCCAATCTTGGGGGTATATCCAGAAAAAAATATTCTTTTAAAAAATTTAAACACCCTGCTATGTTCATCTCATCAGTGTTCACAATAGACAAGACATGGAAACAAACACAATGCCCATAGACAGATGAATGGGCTAGGTAGATGTTCCATATATACACAATACTCCTCAGCCATAAAACAAGAACCCCACTAATGCCCTTTGCAGCCACAGAGATGCGGCTGGAATCTCCTGGACTATGTGAAATAACAGTGACAGAGAAAGACAAACACCATAGGATACCCCTTCTCTCTGGAATCTCACAATTGGCACAAATGGAAAAAAAAGAACACATGGACTGGGAGTTCCATCGTGGCACAGTAGAAATGAATCCAAATAGGAACCATGAGGTTGCAGGTTTGATCCCTGGCCTTGCTCAGTGGGTTAGGGATCCGGTGTTACCATGAGCTGTGGTGTAGGTTGCAGATGCGGCTCAGATCTGGTGTTGCTGTGACTGTGGCAGGTGGCGACACCTCCAACTGGACCCTTAGCCTGGGAACCTTCATATACCAGGGGTGTGGCCCTGGAAAAGACAAAAAAATGACAAAACAAAACACATGGACTGGAAAAAAGTTGGCTCTTTGTCAGATTGGAGGGGTTGTGTGCGGGAAGAACTGAGATTTTGGGGGGTAATCAATGAAAATTCTTATGCATGGAGTGGGTAATTGATGTGATACTACTCTATAGCATAGCAAACTACATCTAGTCTCTTATTTTGGAACAAGATGGAGGATAATGTGAAGAAAAAAGCATGTATATACATAGAGGTCTGGTTCGCTTTGCCGTCAAAGAGAAATGCAGCACTCTAAATCAGCTATAATTAAAATAAAACATGATAAAAATATACCCCAAGATTACTGGCTCAGTGTTTACCAGAGAAGATGTTTGGGTCCAGATTCCAGTATCTCAAGAAAAAAAAAAAACATACAGACTGACTTCATTAAATCTGTCAAGATTTCTTAGCCATCTGACATCAGACCAGATATAATTACCTGAGTATATGAATTTATTTTTATATTAACAGTTTTAGGTATTTATTCTTTTTACTTAGCCATGGGTTTTTTCTGCACGCATTTGTGGCACTCAGATACCATCCACCAATAATTTCATCCATGCCACAGCTGCACAACGCCAGGCTTTTACTTCCAATCCTCTGCCACCAGAAGTGTTGTGTCAGGAGAACCTTTATTATTGCCTTACCTATCAATTCCCTTAGCTGCTCTGTAGGAATGTATGTATGTATTGATGGACCACTTTATCACTTCAGCACATTCATTTCAATAACTCTTTTATTTTGAATTAATTTGGGGGCCACCTGTGACGTTGGGATATGGTCTGGCCAGGGTTTGATTTCCCAATACAGCTCTTACCACAGCCACAGCACTGAGAGAGCGAGAAAGAGAGAGACTCATGCCTAGCAGCCATGAAGGAACTCCCAAGAGCTTACTAGATGATACCAATCCACCCTGCTTAATATATCAATCCTGGGTTTGGTCAGGCCTCCATACCCTGGCCCTGAACTGAAAAAAGATGCTCATCTCAAATGGCAAGAAGGAAATATCCCTGGGTGTCTCAAACAAAGACAGCATGGGGATTAGCCCAGCTGCCCACCATAATGCCAGTGAAGATCACATTCATTCATCAGCACCAGCCTCTCTCTCTCAATACTTAAACCCCCATCAGTCAGGGCCTTGAAAATGGCCAGTACAAGTCAACACTGATGCTGTGTGAGTCTCAGCTCCTGGATCTGGAGGAACACAAGGCATTCCAAAACCCAGCGAATCCCTCAGGCATTCTCAACACACCTCCCCCCAACCAGGCTGCAAATCCACATCAAATGCTGCAGGGACACCTGTGTCCTCTGCCTGACAGGAGGCATCTTTCAGCAGAGTCCAAGGTGCCAAGAGAACAACACCAAACCTCTGGGTTGTGGTGCGGGTTCCACCCAACACACAATCAACACCTCTTCTGAGCCTCCACCTGAAGTTTTGGAGTTGCACCTGGCAACTCTGGCACTGTCTTCTGGACTTCTGGTCTAACAGCCACACTCTGGTTTTCCTCCTCTCTCTCTCTGGCTTAGCAGCCCCCATGGCTGTATTGGCTGGGCTACGTTGGGTCACATTTCCTCTTTCGGAGGAGTGCCCTTCCAAATGTCTATTTCTCCTCAAAGACTTCCAGAGCCTGCGCATCCTACCCATGCCACTCCATTAAAACACTCAGCTCTGAACCTCCAGCAGACACCTTCTTCCATCTTTGTAGTGTCTTCAATATGTTTTAAAATGTGACATAGGAACTCTTGATTTTTTTCTTCATTTCCCACCTCTTACGACTTCATTCATACAATAGTCTTGCTGCTTCTTTCTTTTTTTCCTTTTTCACATTTCCTCATTCTTTCTTAATTTATGGACCCCACCTGAATTGTGTGTGATTTGTATGCCCTTGACAGTTTTCAAGCCACAGTTTTTACCAAAGCCACCACAGCAACAAAGACTGATCTATGCCCCAGGGTTCCAGGAGGGATCCCCATGACAGCTTTCTTTATACCAGTTTATCAGCCTTCATTCAGCCAAACTTGCTTTAAGTCATGTCTTCCTACGAGATGTAGAGAAAGAAAAAAAAGAGGCTCAAATTGAAAGAAAAGGACAGACTTTCAGGAGACCTCTGGAGAGAAAAAGCACATGGATAAGTGCAGCGGCTCACTAAAATATCACCCTTTGACCACTTTCCAAGCACAACCCTCAGGCACTTGGTGCATATCCCAAAGCCAGGTCAGACTGGAGTTTCAAAATGACTAGATTGACCCCTGATACCCCCCAACAGCAAAACAAAAACTGTAGCCCAATGGAAAAATGGGCCAAAGCCCTGAATGGACATTGCCCTCAACCAGTTATGCAGAGGGCCACAAGCATGGGAAAAATTGATCCCCATCACTCAGGGGAGAGAATGCCAATCCAATAATCAGCAGTACCACCTCACACCTGTCTGAATGGCAATGATTAGGAAGTCTACAAGAAACAAATCCTGGAGAGGGTGTTGAGAAAATGTTGCCCTCCTACCTTGTGGGTGTTTAGGTACATTGGTACAACCACTATGGACCACATGATAGAGGTAAATCCAAAAAATCTATAAAGAGCTCCTGCATTACCCAGCAATCCCACTCTTGGGCATATATATGGAAAAATATTACTTTAAAAAAGTTAATTTCACAATAGCCAACATGGACATCGACAGATGAATGGATTAGGTAGATGTTGTACACAGACAACAATAGAATACTCCTCAGCCATAAAATAAGAACCCAGAGAGTGCCATTCACAGCCACAGGGATGGGACTGGACACTCACAGACTATGTGAAATAGGGCAACAGTGAAAGGCAAACACCATAGGGTACCCCTTCTCTCTGGAACTCACAAAGTCGCAAATGAAACCTCTACAGAAAAGAAACTCATGGAATCCAAAACCGGCTGCTGATTGCCACATTTGTGGGTGGGCAGGTGTGAGGGTAGGACTGGGATTTTCACGGTAACCGATGCAACTCTTTCACTTGGAGCGGGTAAGGGATGAGATCCTGCTCTATAGCACAGGGAACTATATCCAGTCTCTTATTTTGGAACAAGATGGAGGAAATCGTGGGGAAAAAACATGTACATACATAGAGGTCTGGTTCTCTTTGCTGTCAAAGAGAAATGGAGCACTCTAAATCAGTTACAGTTTAAAAAAATGATTACAGGCTCGGCATTCACCAGAGAGGTGTCTGGCTCCAGACTCCCGAATCTCAAGGATGAAAACAGGCACAAAGACTCCAGTGAACCTGTCAAGGTTTCTTGGGCATGTGACATCCAACAAGATGTAATTACCAGTGGTGTATGAGTTTATATCCATATTGACATCCTTAGATATTTATTTGTTTGTTTTCTTACCAATGGATATTTTTCTGCACCCATTTGTGGCATGAATACTCTCCGGCCAGGAACAGCATCCATGCCCTGGATGCACAACCACAGGCTCATACTTCATACCCTCAGCCACCAGAGTTATTGTGTCAGGAGACACTTTATTATTGCCTCATCTATCACTTTCCTTAGCTGTGCTGAGGAATATATGTATGTATTTAGTATTCTCTCATCCTTTAGCTCATTCATTTTAAATCTCTTTTTATTTATAAATTCATATGTGGGCCACATGTGACATTGGACAGTGCCACTGGCCAGGGTTTGATTTCCCAAAGCAGCACTTGCCACCACCACAGCACTGAGAGAGGGAGATAGAGAGAGAGCCTCTTAAGCGAGGCAGCCATGAGGGAACACCCAGAGAGCAAGCCACCCTGCTTAATTCCTCACACCTGATTTTGGTGATCCCTCCATAAACTGGGGCCATAGAGGAAAGAGAAGCTCAACTTGAAAGGCAAGAAGGAAATTTCCCTGGGTGTCTCAAATAAAGACAGCATGGGGATTAGCCCCGCTGCCCACCATAATGCCAGAGATGTCCAAAACTCATTCATCAGCACCGCTCTCTCTTCCCCATACTAAAACTGCACAGTCAGGGCTTGAAAATGGCCAGCTTACAATTCAACCCCAATGCAGTGTGGGTCTCAGCCTCTGGTTCTGGAGGAATACAGGGCATTCCAAAACCCAGTGAATCCCTCAAGCATTCTCAACAGACCACCCCCAACCAGGCTGCCAATCCTCATCACATGCTGAAGGGACACATTTGTCCTCTGCCTAACATGAGGCATCCTGCAGCACAGAGGCCCAACTGCTCAGAAAACAACCCCAAAACCCTTGGTGCTTGGTGTGGCCTCCACCCAACACATCATTAACCACATCTCAAAGCCTGCCTCTAGGTTTGGCGCTGCACCTGCCTGCAGAAAAGAGTTTGGTGCCATCTTGTTGACATTTGCACTGGCAGGACACTCTCAGGTTTTCCTCATCTCTCTCTCTCTGTCAGCCCCCAGGGTGCATGGCCAGGGCCATATGGGGTTTCTTTCTCCTTCCTCCACCTTCTGGAAATACCAACATGTGCCCTTCCAAGGGGGCTTTTCTCTCTCAATGTCTTTAGGAGCCCTGAGGCCAACCTACTCCATGCCCTCATTAACACTCAGCTCCTGACCATAGGTCATACGACTTTCCTTTTTCACTAGTCTTGCACTTTTGTATTTATGATGAGATGAGTGTACATATAGAATCTTGATATTCTTCTTAATTTTCTACCTGTTATTTCTTCCTTCGTATCACAAAGTCTTGCTTCTCTTCTCTTTTTCCCTCTCTTTCTCTCATTCCCTCATTCTTTCTTACTTTATCCACCCACCTGAAGCCTGTGTGAGTCGTACCGCCCACCAAGGTTTTTCAAACCACAGAGGTTACCAGAGTCGCCCACGTGACAAAGACAGATTTTGATGCAGGGAGCCAGGAGGGATCTCCCTGAGAGCTTTCTTTATATCAATCTCCAGGGCTTTATTCAGCTGACCTGGCTTTAGATCAGGTCTTCCTACCACATGTTGAGAGGGAAAAAAGAGGCTCACATGGAAAGAAACAGACAAAGATTCAGGAGACCTCTTGAGAGAAAAGCACGGAGATAAGCTTTGCTCCCAAATATCCCTTTGACCATTTTCCAGCACAACCTGCAGGCACTTGATCTGTTCCCAAAGCCAGGTCAGGGTGGGTTTCCAAATAACCAGTATACACCTGATACCCCCAAAAGCAAAACAAACCAGTAGCCCAATTGAAAAATTGGCAAAAGCCCTGAAGAGGCATTGCCCTAAACCACATAGTCAGAGGCAAACAGGCCCCCAAATAATTGGTACCTAATCATTAGGAGAGAAATTCAAATCCAAACTGTTTGGAGTTACTCACACCTGTCTGAATGGCCATGATTTGGAAGTCTACAAACAACCTGTCCTGGGGAGGGTGTTGAAAAGAGGGTGCCTTCATACATTGTGGGTGTGTACGTACATTGGTACAAACACTATGGACTGCAGGATTGATGTAAATCCAAAAAAAAATCAACAAAGATCCCCTTCATTACCCAGTAATCCCCCTGGGTATATATATCCAGGAAAATACTCCTTCCACAAAGTTAAAGGCCCTGCTGTGTTCATTTCAGCACTATTCACAATAGCCAAGACATGAAGACAAACACAATGTCCATCAACACATGAATGGATTAGGTAGATGCTCTACCTACACACAATGGAATTCTCCTCAGCCTTAAAGTAAGAACTCAAAAAATGCCCTTTGCATACACAGAGATGGAACTAGATACTCCCAGACTATGTGAAATGATGTGACAGAGAAAGACAAACACCATAGTACTTCCCTCTGGAATCCCACAAAAGGCATAAATGAATGCCCTACAGAAAAAAACCTCATGACTGAAAACAGGTGGCTGGTTTCCGATGAGGGTGTTTGTGGGAAGGACTGGGATTTGGGTGGTAATTGATGCAAACCCATGAGCTTGGAGTCGGTTAGTGATGAGACCCTGCTCTACAGCACAGGGAATAATGTTCAGTCTCCTCTTTTTCCCAAATAGGAGATAATGTGAGAAAAATAACATGCATATACAATGAGGCCTGGTTCACTTTGCTGTTAAAGAGCAATGGAGCACTGCATATCATTTCTAATTGAAATAAAAAATGATAAAAGAATACCCCACAATTACCAGCTCAGTATTCACCAGAGAAGGTGTCTGGGTCCAGAATCTTGCCTCTTGAGAAAAAAAAAAAAAAAAAAGCTAGGCTGACTCCATTGACCTCTCAAGATTCTTAGCCATGTGATCATGACGATGAATTACATGGGTGTATGCATTTATTTTATATTAACTCTTTAGTTATTTATAATTTTTACTACCATGGATTTTTTGTGCACCTATTTGTGGTATGCAGACACTGCCTAGCCAGGAATGGCATCCATGCAGTGGCTACAACACAGGACAAACTTCAAATATCTTCACCAGAGTATTGTGTCAGGGAAACTTTTTATTGCCTTATCTATCAATTCCCTTAGCTGCTCTGTAGGAATGTATGTATGTATTTATGGACTCCTTTTCACTTGAGCTCATTCATTTCAAAATCTCTTTTTATTTGTAAATTAATTTGGGGGCCACACAAAATATAGGGGTGTGGTCTGGCCAGGGTTGATTTCCCAACACAGCTCTTACCTTGGCCAGAGAACTGAGAGAGAGAGAGAGAGAGGACTCTTAAGCTGGGCATCCATGAGGGAACACCCAGAGAACTTTCCTGATGATATCAATCAACCCTGCTTAATACATCAGACCATATTTTGGTGTGGCCTCAATACTGGAGCTGTTCTGAAATGAGAAGTTCAACTTGAAAAGCAGGAAGGAAATTTTCCTGGGTGTCTAGAGTGAAGAGCACTGGGATTAGCCCAGATGTCCACCATAATGCCAGCAAAGTCCCTCATTCATTCATCAGCACCAGCCTCTCTGTCCACATACATAAACCCCCAGCAGTCAGGGCCATGAAAATCCCTAGCTCATGATTCAACCCAAATGCAGTGTTTTTCTTGGCTCCTGGCTCTGGAGGAACACAAGGCATTCAAAAACCCAGTTAATTCCTCAAGGCTTCTCAACACACAACTCCCCAACAAGGCTGCCAATCCACATCAAATGTTGAAGGGATACCTTTGTCCTCTGCCTTCTACCTTTTTTTCTAGTGTCCTGATCTTAACTATTTATGATGAGAGGTACGTACATATGGAACTATTGCTCTTTTGTTCTTAATTTTCCAACTCTGATTCCTTCACTAGTAAAATGTAGTCTTGCTTCTTTTCTTTCTTTTTCTCTTTCTATCTTTCTTACTTTATGTACCCCACCTGAAGCATGTGTGATTTGTATGCCCATAGATGGTTTTCAAGTCACAGAGGTTACCAAAGCCACCAGAGTGACGAAGACCCAGAGTGACAAAGACCCAGGGCACCAGAAGTGATCTCTGTGAGAGCTTTCTTTATATCAAACTACCAGCCTTCATTCAGCTCACCTGGCTTTAGATCTGATCTTCCTACCACATGTAGAGAGAGAACAAAAGAGGCTCACATGGAAAGAAAAGGATAGTTTCAGGAGACCTCTTGAGAGAAAAAGCACACGGACGAACACAGCAGCTCACCAAAATATCACCTTTTGTTCACCTTCCAAGTAAACCCCGCAGTCACTTGACCAGATCCCAAAGCCAGGTCAGGCTGTGGTTTCAAAATGACCAGCTCAACACCTGATACCCCCCAGCAGCAAAAGGAAAACACCAGCCCAATTGAAAAATGGGCAAAAGACCTGAATAGACATTGCCCTAACCCAGACAGGGAGGGCTCTCAGCACATGAAAAATTGACCACCACCACTAATGAGGAGAGAAATGCCAATCCAAAATACTCGGAAGTACCACCTCACACCTCTCTGAATGGCCATGATTAGGAAGTCTACAAATAACCCAGCCTGAAGAGGGTGTCATGTAGAAGTTGTGCTCATACAGTGGGGTTGTATATGTACAATGGCACAACCACTATGGACCATAGGACTGGGGTAAATCAGAAATGTAAATAAAGCACCACTCTATTACCCAGCAATCCCACTCTTGGGGATCTATCTGGAAAAATATTCTTTTTACAATGTTAAAGGCATCGCTATGTTGATTTCAGCACTATTCACAATAGCCAAGGCATGGAAATATACACAACGTCCATCAACAGATGAATTGATTAGGTATATGTTAATAGATACACAATATAATACTACTCAGCCATAAAATAAGAACCCCACAAATACCATCAGCAGCCACAGATATGGGACTGGAAACCTCCAGGCTATGAGAAAGAAGGGTGACAGAGAAAGACAAATACCTTAGAATACCCCTTCTCTCTGGAATCTCAAAAATAGCACAAATGAACACCTCTATAGAAAAGAAACTCATGGACTGGAAAACAGGTGGCTGGTTTTCAGATTGGAGGGACTGTGTGTGGGAAGGACTGGGGTTTGGGGTTAATTAATGCAAACCCTTGCACTTGGTGTGGGTAAGTGGTGAGATCCTGCTCTGTAGCACAGGGAACTCTATCCAGAAGGGGGATAATGTGTGGAAAAGAACATGTATATACATAGAGGTCTGGTTCACTTTGCTGTCAAAGAGCAATGGAGCACTTTAAATCAGCTATAATGAAATTTTTTAAAAATGATAAACTACCCCACAATTACAGGCTCAGAGTTCACCAGAGAAGGTTTCTGGGTCCAGACTCCTGGATCTCAGGGAAAAGGTAATAAAAAAAAAGAAACAGGCAGATTGCCTTGGTTGAACCTGTCAAGAATTCTTAGCCATGTGACATCCAACCCGATGTTACTACCTCGGGTGTATGAGTTTATTTCTGTATAAACATATTTATATATTTATTTTTACTTACCAATGGATATTTTTCTGCACCCATTTGTGGAATGCAGATTCTCTCTGGCCAGGAACTGCATCCACGCTATGGCTGCACAACCCCAGGCTCAGACTCCCAACCCTCTGCCCCCAGAGGTATTTTGTCATGAGAACCTTTATCATTTCCTTATCTATCAATTACCTTGGCTGCTCCATAGGAATGTATGTATATATTTATGGACTTCTCTACCACTAGAGCTCATTCATTTCAATATCTATTTTTATTTATAAATTAATTTGGGGGCCACCTGTGACACTGGGATGTTGTCTGGCCAGGGTTTGCTTTCCCAAAGAAGCTCTTACAACAGTCACAGCACTGAGAGAGAGGGGGAGACTCTTAAGGTGGGCATCCATGAGGGAACTCTCAGAGACCTTTCTTGATGATACCAATCAACTCTGCTTAATTCATCAGGCCTGGATTCAGTCACAACCTTCATACACTGGGGCCATACTGAAAATAGAGGCTTATCTCAAAAGGTAAGAAGAAAATTTCCCTGGGTATCTAGAGTGAAAAGAGCACTGGGATTAGCCCATCTGCCCAATATAATGCCAACAAAAGTCCCTCATTCATTCTTCTGCACCACCCTCTCTCTCCTCATACCTAAACCCCTGGCAGTAAGGGGCTTGAAAATGGCCAGCTCACTCCTGATTCAAACCCGACGTGGTGTGGGTCTCGGCTTATGGCTCTGGAGGAACACAAGGCACTCTGAAACCCAGTGAATCCCTCAGGCATTCTCAACACACCGCTCCCAAACCAGGCTGCCAATCCACATCAAATGTTAATGTGATACTTTTGTCCTCTGCCTGACATGAGGCATCTTGCAGCAGAGATTGTCAGGTGCCCAGAAAACAACCAAAATCCTCTGGGTGCTTGGCGTGGTTTCTTCCCAACACACCATCAACCCCTCCTCTGAGCTTGCACCTGCAGCCTTGGAGCTGCACCTGTGTCCAGAAGGGACTCTGGATCCATCTTGTGGACATCTGCTCTAACAGCCACTCTCATATTTTCCTCCTCTCTGGCTCAGCAGCACCCACGGATGTATTGGCCATGGGCCATATGTGGGTTGGGTCTTATTCAACCACCTTCTGGAAATACCAAGCAGTGCCCTTCCAAGTGGGTAATTTCTCTTTCAAAGGCTTTCAGAGTCCTGAGGCCAACCTACCCCATGCCACTATATTACAAGTATTCATCTCCCAACATATCAGTCAAGACAGACTTCTTTCTGTCTTTTTTTTTTTCTGGTGTCCTTCACATATGTATTTATGATGAGAGGTGGGTGTATGTGGAACTCTGGATTTTTCCTTGATTTTCCAACTCTTAGTCCTTCATTCATAAAATAAAGTATTTTTTTCTTTTCTTTCTTTTTTCTCTTTCTCTTATTACCTCTTTCTTTCTTACTTCCTGGACCCAACCTGAATCATGTGTGACTTGTGTGCCCATCAATGGTTTTCAAGCCACAGAGGTTACCAAAGCCACCACAGTGACAATGACAGACTTTTGACTCAGGGAGCAAAGAGGGATTTCTGTGAGTGCTTTCTTTATATCAATATACCATCCTTTATTCAGCCAACCTTGCTTTATATCTGATCATCCTACCATGTATATATAGAGAGAAAATGAGGCTCACATGATAGGAAAAGGATGCAGTTTCAGGAGACCTCTTGAGGGAAAATGCACATGGGTAATCACAGCTGCTCACAAAATATGACCCTTTGAACACCATCCAAGCTCAACCCACAAGCACTTGATCTGTTTGCCAAAGCCAGGTCAGTCTGTGGCTTCAAAATGACTGCCTCAACACCAGATACAACCCAAGAGCACAACAAACATGCAGTCCAATTGAAAAATGGTTGAAAGACCTGAATTGTCATTTCCCTAAACCAGAAAGACAGAGGGTAACAAGCACCAGAAAAATTGATCACCATCACTCACTAAGAGAGAAATGCCAATCAAAACTCTTGGAGGATCCACCTCACACCAGTCTGAATGGTCAATTCCCAAATAACCAGTCCTGGAGAGGGTGTTGAGAAGAGGATGTCCTCCTACAATATGGATGTTTATGTACATTGGTAAAACCACTATGGACAAGAGGATCGAGGTAAATCCAAAAACCAAAGAATATACGTATTACCCAGCCATCCCACTCTTGGGCATATATCCAGAAAAATATTTTTTAAAAAATTTAAAGGTCCCAATACATTCATTTCAACACAATTCACAATAGCCAAGACATGGAAACAAACACAATGTCCATTGACAGATGAATGGATTGGGTAGATGTTGTATATATACCCAATATTATAAAGCTCAGCCATAAATTTTAAAAAATGCCATTTGCAGCCACAGATATAGAAGTAGAAACTCCCAGATTACATGAAATAATGTGATGTACAAAGAAAAACACCATGGGACATACATTTTACCTTAAATCTCACAAAAGTCACACAAGAACCCCTCTACAGAAAAGAAACTCATGGACAGGAAAACAGGTGGCTTGTTGCCAGATTGGAGGGTGTGTGTGTGAGGGACTGAGATTTGGGGTATAATTAATGCAAACTCTTGCACTTGGAGTGGGTAAGCATGGAGATCCTCCTGTATAGCACTGGGACCTATATCTAGTCTCTTATTTTGGAACAAGTTGGAGGATAATGTGAGAAAATGAACATGTACACACATAGAGATCCAGATCCCTTTGCTGTCAAAGAAAAATATAGCACTCTAAATCAGGTATAATTGAAATAAAAAACAATTTTAAAAAGACCTCACAATTCCTAGCTAGCATTCATGAGAAAATTGTCTGGGTCCAGACTCCTGCTTCCCAAAGATTAAAGCAGGCAGACTGACTCGGTTGAACATGTCAAGATTTCTTAGCCATCTGACATCCGACCAGATGTAACTATGTAAGGAGTATGTATATATTTCTATATAATCCTACTTAGTTTTTAATTTATTTTTACTTACAAATGGATTATTTCTGCACCCATTTGTTACATGTGGATACTCTCTGGCCAGGAATTTCTGCCATGCCATGGCTGTAGAACCCAAGGCTCATAGATCCAACACTCTGCCACCAGAGGTATTGTGTCATGAAAACTTTTATTAATGTCTATCTATCAATCTATCAATTACCTTAGCTGTTCTGTTGGACTGTATATAAGTTTTTAGGACATTTGTATCACTGGAGCATTCCTTTCAATATCCCTTTTTATTTATAAATTTCTTTAGGTGTGACCTGGGATGTTTTGATGTTGTCTGGCCTGGGTTTGATTTCCAATGCATCACTTACCATAACCACAGCACTGAGAGAGAGAGAGAGAGACAGAGAAAGGGAGGGAGAGAGACTCTTAAGCCAGTCAACCACTAGGGAACACATGGAGCGTGTTCTTGATGATATTAATCAACCCTGCTTAATTCATCAGACCTTGTTTTGATCAGGGCTCCATAACCTGGCACCATATTGAAAAGAGAGGATCATATTGAAAGGCAAGAAGGAAATTTCCTTTGGCATCTCAAGCAAAAAGAGCACAGGGATTAGCCCTGCTGTCTGCCTTAATGCCAGTGAATTTCCCCATTCATTCTTCAGCAACAGCTTCCCTCTCCATATACCTAAACCTTGACAGTCAGGGGCTGGAAAATAGCCAGCTCATGAATCACCACCAATGCTGTATATGTCTCAGCTCCTGGCTCTGGAGGAACACAAGGCATTCTGAAACCCAGTAAATCCCTCAAGCATTCTAAGCACACTGCCCCTAAACCAGGCTGCCAATCCACATCAAGTGCTGAATGGACACATTTATCCTCTGCCTGACATGAGGCATGTTGCAGCTGAGGGTCCCAGGTGCCCAGAAAGCAAAAACAAACCACTGAGTGCTTGGTGTGGTTTGGACCCAACACACCATCGACCCTTCCTCAGAGCCTGAACCTGCAGCCTTGGAGCTGCACCTGGGTCCAGAAGGGACTCTGTCACCATCTTGTGGACATCTGCTCTCACAGCCACTCTTAGGATTTCCTTCTCTCTCTGGCTCAACAGCTGCTGTGGTGGGTTGATCTTGGGCCTTATGTGGGTTGTGTTCCCTTCCTCCAATTTCTGGAAATACCAAGAAGTGCTTTTCCAAGTGGTCTCTTTCTCTCTCAAAGACTTTCAGAGGCCTGATACCAACCTATGCCATGCCACTCCATTCAAACACTCAGCTCCCATCCCTTCAGATCATGACAGCCTTCTTCTTTTTTCTAGTGTCCTGAACTTATGTTTTTATGATGAGGTGTGTGTACATTTGGAACTCTTCATTGTTTCTTGATTTTCCACCCATTAAACCTTCATTCATGCAAGAAAATCTTGCTTCTTTTCTTTCTATTTTTCTTTCTCTCATTCCCTCATTCTTCCTTAACTTATGGACCCCAGACAAGCATGTGTGAGTTTCATGCTCATAAAAGATTTTGGAGACATTTTGGGTACAAAAGCCACCAAAGTGACAAAGAAAGATCTTTGACCCAGGGAGCCAAGAGTGATGTCTGTGTGAGCTTTATTTATATCAATCTATCTCCCTTCATTCATCCTATCTGCCTTACATCCAGTCTTCCTTACACGTGTAGAGAGAGAAAAAGAAAAGGGGCCCACTTGTGAAGAAAAGGATAGAGTTTCAGGAGTCTTCTTGAGAGAAAAGGGGCATGGATAAGCACATCAGCTCACCAAAATATCACCATTTTACCACCTTCTAAGAACAACCTGCAGGCATATGAGCATCATCCAAAGCCAGGTCAAGCTGTGTTTTCAAAATAACTAGCTTGACAACTGATACCACCCCACAGCAAAACAAAACCAGCACCCCAATTGAAAAATGCACAAATTCATCACTTTACATTGTCATAAGCCAGAGAGAGGGCAACAAGCACCAGAAAAATTGATCACATCACACATTACAAGAGAAATTCCAACTGAAACAACACGGTGGTACCATCTCACACATGTCCAAATGGCCATGATTTGGAATTCTACAAATAATAAATCCTGGAGAGCTTTTTTAAAGAGGTTGCCCTCTTAAAATGTGGGTTGTTATGTACAGTGGTACAAACACTACGAAACACACGACCGAGGAAAATCTAAAAAATAAAGAAAGAACACCTGTCTTACCCAGAATTTGCACTCTTGAGCGTATATTGAGGAAAACTTCTCCTACAAAAAGTTAACAGCCCCACTATGTTCATGTATCACTATTCACGCTAGCAAGACATGGAAACAAACGTCAATAGACAGATGAATGGATTAGAAAGAGTATGTACATATACACAATGGAATATTACTCATCATAATAAAGAGCAAAAAAAAAAAAAGCCTTTCACAGTGACATAGATGGAAATAGAAACACTCATGCTAAGCCAAATATGTCCAAAAGAGAAAAAACAAATACTATGTGAAACCCCTTCTCTCTGAAATCTTGCAAATGACACAAATGAACCTTTCTACAGAAAATAAACTTATGCTCTGGAAAACGGATTTTTAGTTGCCAGATTGTAGGGGGAGGGTCTTGGAGGGACTGGGATTTGGGGTATATATATCCAATCTTTTCCCCTTGGATTGGGTTAACAAAGATATCCTGCAGTATAGCACAGGGAACAAAATCTAGTCACTATTTTTGGAACAAAATTAGGATAATATAAGAAAAAGAATATGTATATATATGTACAACTGGATTACTTTGTTGTTACCATGAAATTGAGCACCATAAATCAGCAATAATGGAAATTAATGTCATTTAAAAACCCCACAAAATTAGTTGCTCATTGTTCACCAGATAAGGTTTCTGGGTCAATGCTACTGCCACTCAAGAGAAGAGACAGGCACACAGACTCCGTTGAAACTGTCAAGATTTCCTAACAAAGTAACATCCGAGCAGACCTAATTAACTAGCATGTATGAATTTATTTCAATAAAACATTTTAATTTGTTCATTTTTTACTTACATATTTACACTCTTGCACCCATGTGTAGTATACAGACACTCTCTGACAAAGAAATGAATCCACACCTATGCTGTACCTCCCCAGGCTCTTACTTAAAACACTCTGCCACCCAAGGTATAAGTTCAGGAAAGCCTTCAGTATTTCCTTAGGTATTAATTCATTTGTTACTCTGTAGGCATAAAGATATATATATATTCATTGTCTTTTTATCAATTAAGCACACTCTTTTCAATATCTATTTTATTTCTCAATTTATTAGTGTGCCACCTGAGACACTGGGATATTGTCTGGCCAGAGTTAGATCTCCCAAAGCAGTTCTTGCCACAGCCACAGCAGTAACAAGGAGAGATACTTATGCCAGACAGCCATGAGGGAACTCCCTTAGAGCTTTCTTGATGATACCAATCAACCCTGCTTAATTCATCAGACCTTGTTTTCATCAGGAATCTATACCCTGGTGCCAACCTGAAAAGTCTATCCTTGCTCAAAAGGCAAGAAAGTAATTTCACTAAGTATCTTGAGCAAAAATTTCATAGGATTAGCACATTGAGCACCCCAATGCAACAGAGGTCCTCCACTCATTTATCAGCACCAGCCTGTTTCTCTACCTTCCAAAACCCCTGAATGTCAGGGGCTTGACAATGGTCAGCTCACAGTACAACGCAGATTCTGTGTGGGTCTCAGCCCCTGTCTCTGTAGGAACACAAGTCATTCTGAATCCCAGTGAATCCTTCAAGCATTCTAAACACACTGCCACCCAACCAGGCTGCCAATCCACCTCAAAAACCTGAAGGGACACCTGTGTCCTCTGCCTGACATGAGGCATCTTGGAGCAGAGAGTCCCTGGTGCCCAGGAAACAACCAAAAATCCTCTGAGTGCTTGCTGTAGGTTCTGCTCAACACACAATCAATCCCACATCTGAGCCTGTACCTGAAGCCTTGGGGCCAGAAGGTACTCTAGTGTCCTTGTGTGGACATCTGCTCTAACAGAAACTCTCAGGTTTTCCTCCTCTCTCTGGCTCAGAGGTCCCCCGGGGCTGCATTGGCTGTGGGCAATAGGCTCTTTGGATTTCCTTCCCCCTTCATTCTTGAAATACCAAGAAGTGCCCTTCCAAGTGGGCTCTTTCTCTCTCAAAGTCTTTCAGAGCCCTGAGGCCAATCTATGCCATGCCACTCCATTCAAACACACAGCTCCTGTCCCTTCATTCCATGACAGCCTATTTTGTTTTTTATATATCCATGAATGTATTGATTTATAGATTTTTTGGTATGTAAATATTTATTATTTTTCATCATTTGCAAATGTGATTTCTTCATTCATATAGTAAGGTCTGGCTTCTTTCTTTCTCTTTCTCTCTTTCCCTCTTTCATTCTAAATTTATTGACCCCACCTGAAGCACAATTGTCTTGTTTGACCATTGATGTTTTTTGAGCCACAGTGTTTACCAAACCCACCACAGCAACAAATACAGATCTCTTATCCATGGAGCTGGGAGGGACTTTGGTGAGAGCTTTCTTTAAATCAATCAATCTATCGACCTTAATATTGCTGACCTGGCTTTAGGTCAGGTCTTCATAACAGGTGCATAGAAAGAATCTAAGAGGCTCACATGGAAATAAAAGGCTGGAGTTTCAGGAGACTTATTTAGAGAAAAGGCACAGAGATTGGCACAGCCACTCACCAAAATATCAGCATTTTACCAAATCTGCAGGCACTTTATCTGGATACCAAAGCCCAGGTCAGGCTGGGGTTTCAAAATTAACAGCTCAACAGCTGATACCACACAATAGCAAAGCAAAACCAACAACCCAACCAAAAAATTGGCAAAAGATCTGAACAGACATTTCCATATACCAGATATACACAGGACAACAAGAACCAGAAAAATTGATCCCTATCTCTCATTAATAGAGAGAGAAATGCTAATCCAAATGAAGCTGAGGTCCCAACTCACCCCTCTCTGAATGGTCATCTTTAGTAAGTCTACAAATAACAACACCTGGATAAGCACTGGAGAAGAAAGAGACCTCCTACAATGTGGGTGGGTATTTAAATTAGTACAACCAGTATGGGCCACAGGATCAAGTAATCCAAAAAATAAATATAGAATGACCATATGACTGAGAAATCACACTTGAGCATATATCCAGAAAATGCTCTTTTAAAAAAAGTTAAATGTCCCAATATAATCTTGCAGCACTCTTCAAAATAGCAAGACATGGAAACAAAATCTATGTCCATCAACAGATAATTGGATTTGGAAGAGCATGTACATATACACAATAGAATACTACTCAGACAAAAAAAGAAAACATGAAAATAATGTTTCCAAAGATGGAAATAGAAATTCCTCTACTAAGCAAAATATGTCCAAAAGTGACAGATTAATACCATAGGATGCCCCTTCTCTCTGGAATCTTGCAAATGACACCAATGAACCTTTCCACAGAAAAGGAACTCAGGAACAGGAAAATAGACAGTGGATGCAGGATTGAAGGGGGAGAGTGTTGGGAGGTTTGGGATTTGGAGTGTAAGAGATACAAATTCTTGCCCTTGGAGTGGGTAAGCAATGTGGTCCTGATGTATAGCACAGGGAACTATATCTATTCACTATATTTATAAAAAACTGGAGGATAACCTGAGAAAGGCAATATGTATATACATGTTCGACTGGATCACATTGTTGTTAAAGAGAAAGCGAGCACAATATATCAGTGATAATGGAAAATAATAAATGATAAAACAAACCGACAAAATTAGTGGCTCAGTGTTCACCAGAGAAGGTGTCTGCATTGGTACTCCTGCCTCTCCAGAAAAAAAGATAGGAAAAATGTCGCTGTTGAACCTGTCAAGATTTCCTTGCAATGTGACAAGAGAACAGACCTATTTACTGAAAATGTATGAAATTATTTCAATAATAACATTTTTATTTATTTATTTACCAATTTATGTACCTGCACCCGTGTGGCATATGGATATGCTCTGCCCAGGAAATGAGTCCACCTCTATACTGTACGTCTCCAGGCTCTTACTTAAAAACATCTTTCACCTAAATTATACATTAGGAGAGATTTTAGAATTTGCTTATCTATCAAATTCCTTAGCTACTCTGTAACTGTATGTTCATTGATTTCTTTATCAATTAAGGTCATTCTTTTCAATATTTATTTTTATTTATCAATTTATTTGGGTACCACCTGCAACATTGGGATGTATGGCCAGAGTTTGATCTCCCAAATCAGCTCTTACCACCGCCATAGCAGTGACAAGGAGAGACACTTAAGCCAGGAAGCTGTGAGGGAATTCCATGAGAACTTTCTTGATGATACCAAACTGAGGCAGAATATTAACTCAGGTAGTCAGTGTAGGAGCAAGTGATCCAATACATTCCTTTGCTATATATATTGAGTAACCTATGTGGCTTAAGGGCTCCATGGAGTAACACCTCCACAGGCCTTGTTTTATTATTGGAAATGAAAATTTCCCACAGACTTTGTTTACTGTAGGAAATGCAAATCTCTAGCCCACTCCTTGACTGATAAAAAAGGAATGAGAGGAATGGTGACTTAATCTAAGGAAATAAAAGGACAAAGAAACCATAAAACTTTGGGGACATTTCCCCCTAAAACCCCTCTTGAACAAGGACTGATATAGGTAATTGAGAAAGGCCAATGGGAGAAAAACCTCATCTTTCTGGACCCGACATTGGGGTCCTTTAAGAGATAAAAATCCCCACATTTAAGAGATAAAAATTCCTGAAGGACAATACAAAAAGTGGGAGCTCTTCCCCATCCCAGCCTGTCCTGAGAGCTATTTGCTTTTCTTTAATAAAGACTTTGCTTGCTTGCTGCCTGTGAATTCACAGAGTTCATTTTCCAACCACCATGAACAAGAACCCAAATTTCAGTACCATCTTTCTGGTATCAAAACAAACATGCTCAATTCATCAGACTTGGTTTCTATCAGGGCTTCCTACTCAGGTGCCATACTGAAAAGTGAGGCTCATCTCAAAAGGTAAGAAGAAAAGTTTACTAGGTCTCTTGAGCAAAAAAGCTCAGGGATTATCACAGCTGCCCAAAATAATGCCATCAAAGTCCCCAATTCATTCAGAAGCACCAGGCACATTCTCCACCTATCTAAACCCCCGACCATCCAGGGTATGACAGTGGCCAGCTCACAATACAACACTGATGCTGTGTGTGTCTTGGCACCCGACTCTAGAGGAACACAAGCCATTCTGACAACCAGTGAACCCTTCAAGCACTCTAAACACACTACCACACAACCATCTTCTGGCCCCATCTTCTAGACATCTGCTCTAACAGCCATTCTCAGGTTTTCCTCCTCTCCTTGGCTCAGCAGTCCCTGCATTCATGAAATACCAAGAAGTGCCCTTCTTTCTCTCTCAAAGGCTTTCAGAGCCCTTGGGCCAACCTACACCAGGCCTCTCTGTTTAAACCCTCAGCCCCCACCCCATCATGTCATGACAGCCTTCTTTCTTTTTCTTATATTCTTGCACATGTATTTATGAAGATATATATATATATACACACACATATATATGTAACTTTTTTCTTAATTTTCCAACTGGTATTTCTTGATTCATAAAACAAAGTCTTTCTTCTTTTCTTTCTTTCTTTTTTCTCTTTCACTCTTTCCCTCTTTCTTTCTTGATATAGTGATCCCACTAGAAGTGTGTGTGAGTTTTCTGCCCATTGATGGTTTTCAAACCACACAGGATCCTAAACCCAACCCAATGACAAAGATAAATCATTAACCCAGGGATCTAGAAGGGAACTCAGTGAGAGCATTCTTTTTATCAATCTACATGCCTTAATTCACCCAACCTGGCTTTAAATTGTGGCTTTATACAGATGTATATAGAGAACAAAGAAGTTCACATGGAAAGAAAATGACAGTTTCAGGAGACCTCTTAAGAGAAAAAGAACTGAGATTAGCACAGCTGCTCAACAAAATATTACCATTTTATCACCTTGCATTCACTAACCCCTAACCCTAAATTTAAGCCTAACCCTAACCATAACCCAAAACCTATCCCTAATCCATAAGCCTAAACCTAACTCTAATCCTAACCAAAACCTTAACCCTAACCTCCTAGTGTTAACCCTAACTGTAACCCTAACCCCAAATCTATCCATCTCTGGATCCTCACAACCTTGTCTCCTGTATCTTCCTCCATGTGCAAAGCTGGAGATTGATGAGGGGTCCTTCCCACAGAGTCACTGATCCTCCTTCTGGCCCCTCATCCACATTTAAGTGCTTTCCTTGCACTGCCTGCCTGGGTGATGAAGGAAACCCCTCTGCCTCAGGCTCAGCCTTTCTGCAACCTGATTCCCCTCTGCCACACAGCCTGAGGAAGTCATAGGTTCTGGGGATCTGGACAACTTTGGACAGTGATTCTGCCCCCTGGAGTCAGGAGGGTAAAGGGCAGGAGAAGACCTCTCCTGGGAGGAAGGTGCCTGAAGGTGGGCTGTCAGGAAGCCCCACTCAGACAAGAGGTAGGGTCTATTCTGCAGGTAGTGGAGGGGGTGGGCAGGCCCTTTTTACAAGCTCCACCTGGAGTCCTGGTCTGTGGAGGAGGGCAGAGCAGAGAGCAAGGGACTAGTGAGGAGCTGCAGGCAGGGAAGTGGGAGAAGAACAGAGGGGGCAGGGAAGGAAATGTGAGGGTGGGAGGTGGAGGGAAGATGGGATGGAGCCCAATGAGCCTGAGTTTGGGTGGAGATAAGGAATGAGAAGCCATCCAGGTGTTTTGGGGCAGCTGAGTGGATGTCCCCATAAGAGCCCAGTAGCCCAAGTCCATGGGCAGCAATGACAGAGGGATGAGGGTTCTGAATGGAGGGGTGAGAGGCCCCCTGTAGAATTCACCCTAGTCAGCCTCTGAGCTGTCCCAACATTTCTACACTCTGTTCCTTGACTTCCAGCTGGTGCGGGGGGTGCAGGTGGACAAGGCACTTCACTGAGTGGAGGACTCACCAAGAGGAGCAGACAGGAATGAGGAAAGGGGGAGGGACCTTGAGGTCAGCATCAGGTTCAGGTGGGTCTGCAAGTGTGGATGTGCCCTGGGGATCCACTTCCACCCACTGAGGTCACCTACTCTGGTCAGGGCTGTGACAAGGGCCACTCAGGGTGGAAGGGCTGGACACTTCAGTTGAGGACTTAATGGTTTGTTGACCAATGTGCTCAGAGAACACTGCCATGGGCACTGGGGAGGAAATGCATCAGAGCCCTGGAGTGAGATTCTTGTTTCCTCCAGCCCTGGGATCCAGTGACCACAGTGATGGATAGTGACCAGAGCTCAGCCATCTAGTCAGGTCATCCTCACTTCCAGTCCACTGACCACTGAGCCCTGTGGTCACACCCAGGACATTCTCACATCCTGGCCCTCTGACTACTGGCCCCTGAAATCACACTCAGGACCACTTCATTTCCCTATCCTCTGTCCACTGGGAACTGTGGTCACACTCAAAACAACTTCACCTCCTTTCCTATGACCACAGGACCCTGTGGTCACAAATAGCATTTCTCATGTCCAGTCCTCTGACCACTGGATGCCATGGTCACAGGCAAGAGGTCCTCAAGCCCCCTGTGAGGGCCTGGTCAGCCAGGAGGATCTGGCAACCCCCAGTTGTGCAGTGATATCCCCACAGTGTGAGTCCATCTGGAAGTGGGGGTTGCAGCTGGTGCTGGGATGGGGGCAGATCAGCTCTGGGATGTAGCTCTGCCCACACCCCCAGGGGTGGGAGTTTCCATCCAGTCACAACCCAGCATGTTGGATGACATGCCCAGGCCCCCTTTAGAAGGAGAGATGCTGGGGGAGGCAGAGCTGAGACCAGAAATGCTGTGGGCTCAGAGGTCATGGTAAGTACACTGTCCACCTGAATGCAGACTTGAGGTGGGGTAGGGGTCGAGGGGGGTCCATGCTCCCCTCAGGCCCCCACTCCTCCTTCTATTCTGGGACCTGGGAACTGGAGGGGAAGCCAAAGAAGCTGCAGGGACTGGGGCCCTAGGAAAGCATCTGCTCACAGGCTTGGTGTTCCCAGTGCAGAAGGAGGGGCCACACTATATGGAGCCACTGAGCCATCAGGATTCATGGGATGCAGCTTAGGGGGGCTATGACAAGACCACCATCTCCTGTGCTGCTCACCAAGTCAGTAGGTCAGGTCAGGGTCAGGGAAAAGCTCTTGGCTGAGGTATCCTTTTGTCCTTATGCTGCAGGGACAGGGCCATCAGAGCTGGTCGGTTTGGGTGAGAACTTGGGGAGACCGCTAACTGTGCAGGGCATCCAATGAGAATTTAGGCAGAAAGTGAGTATTTGGGGAGCCCACTGAGCTTTGGGGTAGCCCAGGGAGTGCTCAGAAGATCTGATGAGTGTTCCATGGGGCCGATGAGCATCTGGGTAGCCTGTTGACCATTCAGAGGGGCCTGGCAAAGCTTTGGGGATCCAGTAAGCATTGGGGGAGACTTATGAGCTTTTTGGAGGCCTGTGAGCATGTGGAGCCTCTGGTGGGTGGAGGATATGAGCTTTGGGTGGATTTTCCATCCATATGCACGTTCATCCTTTCCTTCAGCTGAGAAGGATTTCCCATGTTTACTCTGTGTGAGTCACCACCTGCACATGTGCATGGGGAGAGCTGGAGCCTTGCTGAGTAGTCACAGGTGGGTGGCCCAAATATCTCACCTGGCCATGCTTAACCCATCTCACCCCGCATGCATTTGTGAAAGCCTCTCCTTGTGCTCACAGAGTCCCATGTTGACTGAGAAGGCAGAGGGTGTGGTGGATCCAGCTGAGGATGTGCTTGGTGGAGAGGGCAGCAGGATGCATAGGTGCACTCATCTGACTCCCAGTGGTGATTCCCAAGGGCTTGAGGCAAGGGAGTGGAGGCACCAGGGTGTTTCTTGGTTGGCATCAGTGCTGAGCACACTTGAATCTCTACTTGGAAACCAGAGAGCTGTGGTCTGCAGCAAGGGAGAGGATGGGTGACCACATATGTGCACCTGGAAGGTGGTCTGTGCCTAGCAAGTGCAGGATTTATGTCCATGGGGATGGGACAATTTTCCTCCCATCATGGACAAACTCATGACCTTCTCAGGTTGAGGAGCAAATGGGAGGATGAGGGACTTATTAAAAAGTGACCCAGATTCTGGTGAAACAGGGCTGGGGACATAGGGAAAGGAGGGGACAGGGCACCCAGTGATCAGATGACCTGAGTTATGGGGAGAGTCCTGGGAAAATGAGGACCAGAGTGGACAGGATACTCTTAGAGTCATGTGACTTGTGTTTGGGGAGAGATCTCCTTTGCAATGGAGAAGACGACACAAACCAACAGGTGTCCCCATAATGGTGACAGACACAGAGGTGCCCCCTGATGGTGACAAAGGGCACACCAAAAAGTACCCTACCTGATAAGGGACTCACATCCAGAGGTGCCTCATACTGCCCATGCCTGGGCCCTGCAATGAGTGATTTTCTCTATGTCACTCTTGCAGTCCCTTGAGACCTGTGAAATAAATTCAAATCCAGTTGGGAATCCTTTATTTCAAAAGAATTATTTTGAGGAAAAAGGGGAGACTATTACAGGGGATGAGGGTACTAATGGGGGAACTGTTAAAATGGGGGGTGGTTACTGTAGAGGAAGGACTATATTTCTGCAAGGAGCACTAGGGAGATGACTCATGTAGAGATGTGTCAGTGTGATGGGGATATGAAATAAGTGGGGGCTAAGACAATGTGGGGGCATAATACTGTGGTGAGGGGACTCTTACCATAAAGGAGGACTACTACTGTAGTGGGGGGATGATTACTGTGGGGGGGATTTTACATTGGGGGGACTATGATAATGTGGGGGTGTTTCAATAGAGAAGGACTTGTGACAATGGATGGGCTGCTATAATAAAGGAGATTAGTACAATAGAGGAGGACCATTCTGTAAAGGGGGTGATGACAGTAGAGGCAGCACTATTTCTGTAGAGAGTGGACTCTTACCATAGAGGGGAGACTGTTACCATTGAGAGGGGACTATTATCACGTGGGTGAGGCTACTCCAATGGAGGATAGTCTATTGCCATAGATTGGGGACTATTATTATAGAGGGGGGTTATTATTATAGAGTGGGGGCCATGATAGTTGAGGAGCACTTTCACTGTAGAGGAGGAGCCACAACAATAGGGAACTATTACTGTAGATCAAGGACTGTGACGCTGGAGTGGCACTGTTAGTATAGAGGGGGATAGACCAATAGAGGATGATGAGTATCCTGTTGAGGAGCTGTGACTTTGGAGGCAGGAGAGAACAATAGAGGAGGACTATTGCTGTAAAGGGGAGACTCTTACTGTAGGGGGAATATAACAATGGAAGAGCGATGTTGCTGTGGGGGGTGACTGTGACAATAGAGGTAACTGCCGACAAGGTCTGCAGGCATCTGGGGACTTGGAGCAAAAGAGGTTTCTCTGTGGAGAAGAGTAAACACAAGCATAGGGGCCCAGGTGTGGTGCTGGCATGAAGGTGACCTGAAGGTACATGCATCAGAGTCCTCATCTCAGGAGGTGCCCAGAGAGGGGCTTCTGCCCAGGTGGAGGGCAAGGGATGCAAGTGAGTGGGAAGGAGGGGGACATGTGGGTAACCAGCTTTGTTCTGACCAGTCATGGGAAGGAGTGGGTCACCTAAAGGCTGAGGAGCTTGGAAGGACTCTGTGTGGCCTGGTCAGGAAGGGGGTCCTGAGTCTCAGCTGGGTCTTTGTGGGAAGACCATTCCAGACAAAGAGGGGGAGGAAGTTTCTGGCCCTTCAGGTCACCTTCAACATTGTTGAAAGGCAATGGTCTGTGACATGAGGAAAAGACAGTCAGGCCTGGGCTGTGACAGGAGGGGACACTCAGACCTGGGCTGTGACATGAAGGGGGGGGCACTCCAACATTGGCTGTGACAGAAGAGAGAGCACATTCCACAAACATCAAAGAGAAAACACCATTTATTCTGGAAGCAACGTGCAACTGCAGTTGACACACATCACAGTGGTACCTGCTGAGAGGCAGCAGAGAAGGAAGAGTGTCACAATTTGTGCATCTGGGTGGAGACCACCTGCTCCATCTAGGCTCATAGATAAATAGTCAAAATTTCTTCATGGTGGAGGCTGGTTTGTGTTAAGAGCCAGACCGGTCTCAAAACATGATGCTTCTAAACTCTTGTTTGTGAAGTTTGAAAAATGTCAATCATGCCCTGGTCGTACGAACTAGCTTTGTGCTGACATTACCCAATAGTGCAAAGAAGGACTTCTCATGCCAAATCAGACACTTCCTCTACAGGGAACACTTTTTCAATGCCTTTCAAGCAAAGGAAACTCCCTGCCACACACCAGGGCTCAGAGAGGAAGAGGCAGGACTTTGGTGTCTTTGCCTTAATGATAGGAGAATTTGATGTGGTAATGAGGCAAGGGTAGCTTTCCTGAGCAAAGCAGCTTTGGAGAAGGAGTCTGTATACTGAGACAATTGTTTGAAGCAACCAGGATTCTTCCAACCTCTTGTTTTCTAGAGATTTTTCAATGGCAATTCTGACCTGTTTGTACAAATTAGCCCTGTGCTGCTTTTCCCCTCTTGTACAAACAAGGCATGGTCATGCCCAATCTGCCATCTCCTGAAAGGAGAATATTTTGAAGTACCTTTCAAGCAATGGAAAGTCCCTGCAACAAACCAGGGCTCCGAAGCCAAGAGGGATCACTTTGGTTTCTGAGCCCGATTTATAACAGAAGCCTAGCTTTGAAAAAAGCAAGGGTTGATTTCCTGAGTGAAGTCACAATGGGGCTGGGGTTCATGCATGGATTTGATGATACAGTTGAACCAGGAAGCTCCCAAATTCTTGTTTGTGGTGTTTGTGAAATCACAGTTTTGCCCTGGTGGTATGAACAAGATCTGTGCTGCTTTTCTCTGATATGGAAAAGAAGGATTTCTCCTGCTGAATCAGGCTTCTCCTCAAAGGAGATCCAGTTTGGTGTGCCTTTCTTGGGATGGAAACCACGTGCAAGGATCCAGTGCACAGAGAGCAAGAGGCAACACATTGGTTTATCTCTCACCATGTGTAGGAGAATTCTAAGGGGGAAAAAAGGCAAGGTTGCTGTCCTGAGCATGGATGCACTTGGGCTAGTGTCTTTTCAATGAGTTGAATACACGTTGCAACCAAGTCGCTTCCAATCTCTTGTTGGTGACATGTATGTAAAGGCCGTTTTGCCCTGGATGTACAAACTAGCTATGTGCTGTTTATCCCTGAGATGGAGAAGAAGGATATCTCATGCCAAATCAGACTTCTCTTCTCAGGAGAACATGCTTAGAGTGGCTTTCACCAACCTATTGCTCAGAGAGGATGAGGTAGCACATGTGTTTATGAGCCATACTTATTGGAAAAGTCTAGGTGGGAAATAGGCCAGGGTTGCTTTCCTGAGGACAGAGGCATTGGGGCTGCTGTACCTTCCCTGGGCTGGTTGACTTGTTGAACCAGGAAGCTTCCAAATGCTAGGGGGCTGAGTTTGTGAATTGGCAATCGTACCCTGGTTGTATGAACTGGCTATGTGCTGCTTGTCCCAAATAAGGAAAAGAAGGATTTCTCATGCCACCTCAGAATTCTCCACAAAGGAGAACATGTTTGGAGTGCCTTTTGAGTGATGGAAAATCCGTGCAATGACCCAGGGCTCAGAGAGCAAGAGGCAGCCCATGGGAATTTTTCCTGCAATTGTAGGAGAAGTCTAGTTAGGAAAGAGGCAAGGGTTGCTTTCCTGAACCAAGACACATTGGTGCAGGTGTTCATACATTGATTTGAATATCCCCTGTGAACATGATGCTTCCAAACTCTTGTTTTGAAGTTTTTGAAATGTCCATTTTGCCTTGATTGTACGAACAAGCTATGTGCTGATATTCCCTGATATTTCAAAGAAGGATGTCTCATGCCAAACCAGACACTTCCTCTACAGGGAACACTTTTGCAATGCCTTTTGAGCAAAGTAAATTCCCTGCTACACACCAGGGCTCAGAGAGGAAGAGGAAGGACTTTGGTGTCTTTGCCATAAAGATAGGAGAATTTGATGTGGGAATGAGGCAAGGGTGGCTTTCCTGAGCAAAGAGGCATGAATTGGGGATGGAGTTCATATATGGAGGTGAATGTATGAAGCAACTCATTGCTTGCAATATCTTGTTTTCTGGAGTTTTTTGATGGCCATTTTGCCCTGTTTGAAGAACTATCCCTGTGCTGTTTTCCCTGCTTAGGAAAAGAAGGCATAGTTATGCACAATCTGCTGTATCCTGAAAGGAGAATATTTTGAAGTACCTTTCAGGCAATGGAAAATCTCTGCAGCAAACCAGGGCTCCAAGGCTAAGAGGCACCACTTTGGTTTCTGTGCCCTGATTATAGGAGAAGTCTAGCTATGGAAAAAGCAAGAGTTGATTTCCTAAGCGAAGTCACAATGGGGCTGGGGTTCATTCACGGATTTGATGATACAGTTGAACCAGGAAACTCCCAAACTCTTGTTTGCAGTGTTTGTGAAATGGCTCTTTTACCCTGGCTGTATGAGCTAGCTCTGTGCTGCTTTTCTCTGATATGGAAAAGAAGGAATTCTCCTGCCAAATCAGGCTTCTCCTCGAAGGAGATCATGTTTGGAGTGCCTTCATGGGATGGAAACACCATGCCCAGATCCAGTGCTGAGAGAGAAAAAGGCAACACATTGGTTCATCTCCCACCACGTGTAGGAGAATTTAAGGTGCAAAAAAGCAAGGGTTGCTTTCCTGAGCCTAGATGCATGTGGGCTAGTGCCTTTTCACTGAGTTGAATACATATTGCAACAATGTCGCTTCCAATCTCTTGTTGGTGACGTGTATGTAAAGGTTGTTTTGTCCTGGTTGTATGAACTAGCTATGTGCTGTTTATCCCCGAGATGGAAATGGATTTCTCATGCTAAATCAGACTTCTCTTCTCAGGAGAACATGCTTAGAGTGGCTTTCAAGCCATCTAAACTGCCTGCACCAACCTATTGCTCAGAGAGGATGAGGTAGCACGTGTGTTTATGAGCCATACTTATTGGAAAAGTCTAGGTGGGAAATGAGCCAGGGTTGCTTTCCTGAGCACAGAGGCATGGGGCTGCTGTACCTTCACTGGGCTGGTTGACCTGTTGAACCAGGAAGCTTCCAAATGCTTG
The DNA here is from genome assembly GCF_016906955.1 of Phacochoerus africanus. Lineage (NCBI taxonomy): Eukaryota > Metazoa > Chordata > Mammalia > Artiodactyla > Suidae > Phacochoerus > Phacochoerus africanus. The sequence goes on along the minus strand of NC_062545.1, from coordinate 92,446,682 downwards.
TGGCTGAGGGTGTGAAATGGAAATTTTGCCCTGGTTCTATGAACTGGCTATATGCTGATTTCCTCTGATATGGAAAAGAATGATTTCTCATACCACATCAGAGTTCTCCACAAAGGAGAACATGTTTGGAGTGCCTTTTGAGTGATGGAAAACCCATGCAATGACCCAGGGCTCAGGGAGCACGAGGCAGCATTTTTTTTACTTCCCCCAATTGTAGGGGAAGTCTAGTTTGGAAATAGGCAAGGGTTGCTTTACTATAACAAGATGCATTGGGGCTGGTGTCTGTTCACTGAGTCGAATATCCTTTGCAACCATTATGCTTCCAAACTTGTGTTTGTGAGGTTTGTGTAATGTCCATTTTGCCTTGGTTGTTCAAACTACCTATGTGCTGATATTCCCCGATATTGAAATGAAGGACTTCTCATGCCAAATCAGACTCCTCCTCTACAGAGGACATTTTTGGAATGTCTTTTAAGCAAAGGAAACTCCCTGCCACAAAACAGTGCTCAGAGAGTTTTAGGAAGGGCATGGGTTTCTTTGCCATAATGACAGGAGAAATCTATGTGGGAAAGAGGCAAGGGTGGCTTTCCTAAGCAAAGAGGCATTGGGGATTCAGTCCATGTACTGAGTTGCATATACTAAGCAACAAGGGTGCTTCCAAACTCTTCTTTTATGTAGTTTTGAGATGGCCATTTTGCCTGGTTTTTAGGAATTAGCTATGTGCTGCTTTTCTCTGCTTGTGCAAAGAAGGCTTTGTCATGCCCAGTCAGAAAGTTCCTGAAAGGAGAAGATGTTTGGTGTGCCTTTCAGGGAAAAGATAATCCCTGCACCTAAATAGGGTTCTAAGTGAAAGAGGTAGACAATTTTTTTTGCCATATTGCAGGAGAATTCTAGGTTGGGAAAAAATCAAGGTTTTATTTCCTGTGTGAATACACTTTGGGGCTTCTGTTGATTTTCAGATTTGATTATACTTTTGAACCAGAAAGCGTCCAAACTCTTGTCTGTGGTGTCTGTGAAATGGCCATTTTGCCCTGGTTGTATGAACTAGCTCTGTGCTTCTTTTCCCTGATATGTAAAAGAATGATCTCTCATGACAAATCAGGTTTCTCCTCAAAGGAGATCATGTTTGGAGTGTCTTTCATGTTTTGGAATCTCTGTGCACTGCACCAGGGCTCAGAAAGCATGAGGAAACCCATTGGTTTAACTCTCCAACGTGTAGGAGATATCCAGGGGGAAAAAGGCAAGGGTTGCTTTCCTGAGCATAGATGCATTTGGGCTAGTGTCTTTTCACTGAGTTGAATACACATTGCAACAATGTCTCTTCCAATCTCTTGTTTGGGAAGTGTATGTAAAGGCCATTTTGCCATGGTTGTATGAACTAGCTATGTGCTGCTTATCCCCAAGATTGAAAAGAAGGATTTCTCATGCCAAATCAGACTTCTCTTCTAAGGAGAACACATTTGGAGTGGTTTTCCAGTGATGGAAAATCCGTGCAATGAACCAGGGCTCAGAGAGCAGGAGTCAGCACATTGGTTTATCTCCCCAATTTTTAGGTGATATCTAGCTTGGAAATAGGTAAGGTTTGCTTTCCTGAACCAAGACACATTGGGGCTGGTGTCCATTCACTTAGTAGAATATATTTTGCAACCATGAACATACAAGCTTTTGTTTGTGAAGTTTGTGAAATGTCCTTTTGGCCATGGTGTACTATCTAGCTATGTGCTGATAATTACCCAATATTGAAAATAATGACTTTTCATGCCAAATGAGACATCTCCTCTAAGGAGAACACTTTTGGAGTGCCCTTTAAGCAAAGGAAACTACCTGCCCCAAACCAGTGCTCAGAGAGAAGAGGCAGGACATTGGTATATTTGCCACTATGACAGGAGAATTCTATGTGGGAAATAGGCAAGGGTTGCTTTCCTGAGCAAAGAGCCATTGGGGCTGGAGTCAGTATACTGTGTTGAATGTACTAGGCAACTAGGATGCTGCCAAACTCTTCTTTTATGGAGTTTGTGAGAGAGAAATTATGCCCTGGTTGTATGACCTAGCTATGTGCTGCTTTTCCTATCTTGTGCAAATAAGGCATTCTCATGCCTCATCTGACATCTCCTGAAAAGAGTACACATTTGGAGTGCCTTTCAGGCAATGGAACATCCCTGCACCAAACCAGGGTTCTGAGAAGCAGAGGGACCCCATTGGTATATTTGCCATAATTGAAGGAGAAGTCTGGATGGGTAAATATCAAGGGTTGATTTCATAAGCAAAGACACCCTGGGGCTGCTGTTCATCATAGATTTGATTATACTGTTGAACCAGGAAGCTTCCAAACTCTTGTTTGTGGTGTTTGTGAAATGGTTATTTTGCCCAGGTTGTACAAACTAGCTATGTGCTGCTTTTCTCTGATACTGTAAAGAAGGATTTCTCATGCCAACTCAGGTCTCTCCTCAAAGGAGATCAAGGTTGGAGTTCCTTTCATGTGATGGAAACTCTGTGCACTGAACCAGTGCTCAGAGACCACGAGGCAACACATTGTTTTATCTCCCCAAAATGTAGGAGAAATCAAGGGGGGGTGGAAATTCAAGGGTTTCTTTCCTGAGAAAAGATGCTTTTGGGCTAGTATCTTTTCACTGAGTTGAATATGCATTTCAACAATATCTTTCCAATCTCTTATTTGTGAATTTTGTGTCCAGGCCTTTTTGCCCTGGTTGTATTAACTACCTATGTGCTGCTTATCCCCGATATTGAAGAGGAAAAATTCTCATGCCCAATCAGACTTCTCTTCTAATTAGGACAATTTTGGAATGCTGTTCAAGCAAAGCTAAATTTCCTGCACAAACCTATTGCTTACAGAGAATGAGGCAACACTTTGGTTTGTTAGACATATCTATTGGAAAAATCTAGGTGAGAAATAGCAACATTTGCTTTTCTGAGCACAGAAGCATTGGGGCTGATGTTTGTTCACTTATTTGGTTATACTGTTGAGCCAGGAAGCTTCCAAATGCTTGTTTGTTGAGTTTGTAAAATGGAAATTTTGGCCTGGTTTTATGAACTGGCTATGTGCTGCTTTTCCCCGATATGGAAAAGAAGGATTTCTCATGCCATATCAGAGTTCTCCACAAAGGAGAACACGTTTGGAGTGCCTTTTCAGCAATGGAAAATCCATGCAATGAACCAGGGCTCAGAGAGCAAAAGGCAGCACCTTGGTTTATTTCCCCAAATTGGTAGGGGAAGGCTAGTTTTGAAATTGGCAAGGGTTGCTTTCCTGAACCAAGTGCCATTGGGGCAGGTGTCCGGTCAGAGTAGAATATCCTTTGCATTCTTGATGCTTCCAATCTCTTGTCCAGTGTTCATGAAATGGCCATTTTGCAATGATTGTACTAACTAGCTATGTGTTGCTTTTCCCCCATATGGAAAAGAAGGATGTCTCTGTCGGGAGCCACAAGGCTGCTCCAGTAAAAAAAACAAAGCCACAGTCCGCACCTGCATGAAGCTTGTCTGGTTAGCAGAGCTACAGACAGGTTGAAGAAAGAAGAAGAATTGCAGAGCAATTCCTTGAAAAACCTCGGTTTCCTAAAATAGAAAAATGATACCACCTAAAAACAAGTTGATTTACTTCTTTGTGTTTATCCTTCTCTTTCTATCTTTGATTCACAGTTTCATTATAGCTAGAGATTTGCCCTGGGTACATAAACACCAGGACCAAAACAGAGTGAAGTCACTTAAACAGTGTAATGGAAAAATCCAAGAAGACAAGATGGCGGAGGAGTAGGGGGACATGCTCGCCCTCTCCCACAAACACAAAAAAAGCACATCTACAATCTGGAAAAATGGACAATTTTCTAGAATCTTACAGCCTGCCAAAACTGAATCAAGAAGAAACAGACCAACTGAACAGACCGATCACTAGAAATGAAATTGAAGAAGTCATTAAAAACACTCCCTACAAATAAAACTCCAGGACCAGATGGCTTCACAGGTGAATTCTATCAAACATATAAAGAGGAATTGGTGCCCATCCTCCTTAAACTCTTTCAAAAGGTTGAAGAAGAAGGACTACTCCCAAAGACATTCTATGATGCCACCATCACCCTCATTCCAAAACCAGACAGAGATACCACCAAAAAAGAAAACTATCGCCCAATATCATTGATGAATATAGATGCAAAAATTCGCAACAAAATCTTAGCCAACCGAATCCAACAACACATCAAAAAAATTATACACCATGACCAGGTTGGGTTCATCCCAGGTTCACAAGGATGGTTCAACATAGGCAAATCAATCAGCATCATACACCACATTAACCAAAAAACATCAAAAATCATATGATCATCTCAATAGACGCAGGAAAAGCATTTGACAAAGTCCAACATCCATTCATGATCAAGACCCTCGCCAAAGTGGCTATAGGGGGAACATTCCTGAATATAATCAAAGCCATTTATGATAAACCCACACCAAATATAATCCTCAATGGGGAAAAACTGAACGCCTTCTCACTCAAATCTGGAACAAGACAGGGATGCCCACACTCACCACCACTCTTCAACATAGTTCTGGAAGTCCTAGCCACAGCAATTAGACAAACAAAAGAACTAAAAGGCATCCATATAGGAAGAGAAGAGATCAAACTGTCCCTGTATGCAGATGACATGATACTATACATAGAAAACCCGAAGGACTCAACCCCAAAACTACTTGAACTGATCAATACATTCAGCCAAGTAGCAGGCTATAAGATCAACATTCAGAAGTCAGTCGCATTTCTGTATACCAGCAATGAAATCTTAGAAAAGGAATACAAAAACACGATACCTTTTAAAATGGCACCTCACAAAATCAAATACCTCGGCATACACCTGACCAAGGAGGTAAAGGACCTATATGCCGAGAACTATAAAACTTTAATCAAAGAAATCAAAGAAGATGTAAAGAAATGGAAAGATATTCCATGTTCCTGGATTGGGAAAATCAATATTGTAAAAAGGGCCATACTACCCAAAGCAATCTACAGATTCAATGCAATCCCTATCAAATTACCCAGGACATTTTTCACAGAACTAGAACAAACAATCCAAACATTTATATGGAACCACAAAAGACCCAGAATCGCCAAAGCAATCCTGAGGAACAAAAACCAAGCAGGAGGCATCACTCTCCCAGACTTCAAGAAATACTACAAAGCCACAGTCATCAAAACAGTGTGGTACTGGTATCAAAACAGACAGACAGACCAATGGGACAGAATAGAGAACCCGGAAATAAGCCCTGACTCCTATGGTCAATTAATCTTTGACAAGGGAGGCAAGAACATCAAATGGGAAAAAGAAAGTCTATTCAGCAAGCACTGCTGGGAAACCTGGACAGCTGCATGCCAAGCAATGAAACTAGAACACACCCTCACACCATGCACAAAAGTAAACTCAAAATGGCTGAAAGACTTAAATATAAGACAGGACACCATCAAACTCCTAGAAAAGAACATAGGCAAAACACTCTCTGACATCAACATCATGAATATTTTCTCAGGCCAGTCTCCCAAAGCAACAGAAATAAGAGCAAAAATAAACCCATGGGACCTCATCAAACTGACAAGATTTGCACAGCAAAGGAAACCCAAAAGAAACCAAAAAGACAACTTTCAGAATGGGAGAAAATAGTTTCAAATGATGCAACTGACAAGGGCTTAATCTCTAGAATATATAAACAACTTATACAACCCAACAGCAAAAAAGCCAATCAATCAATGGAAAAAGGGGCAAAAGACCTGAATAGACATTTCTCCAAAGAAGATATACAGATGGCCAACAAACACATGAAACAATGCTCAACATCGCTGGTTCTAAGAGAAATGCAAATCAAAACTACCATGAGATACCACCTCAACCAGTCAGAGTGGCCATCATTAATAAATCCACAAATAACAAGTGCTGGAGGGGGTGTGGAGAAAAGGGAACCCTCCTGCATGGTTGGTGGGAATGTAAACTGGTACAGCCACTATGGAGAGCATTTTGGAGATACCTTAGATATCTATACATAGACCTCCCATATGACCCCGCAATCCCACTCTTGGGCACATATCCGGACAAAACTCTACTTAAAAGAGACACGTGCACCCGCATGTTCATTGCAGCACTATTCACAAGAGCCAGGACATGGAAACAACCCAAATGTCCACCGACAGATGATTGGATTCGGAAGATGTGGTATATATACACAATGTGGTATATATACTCCTCAGCCATAAAAAAGAATGACATAATGCCATTTGCAGCAACATGGATGGAACTAGAGAACCTCATACTGAGTGAAATGAGCCAGAAAGACAAAGACAAATACCATATGATATCACTTATAACTGGAATCTAATATCCAGCACAAAGGAACATCTCCTCAGAAAAGAAAATCATGGACTTGGAGAAAAGACTTGTGGCTGCCTGATGGGAGGAGGAGGGAGTGGGAGGGATCGGGAGCTTGGGGTTATCAGACACAACTTGGAATAGATTTACAAGGAGATCCTGCTGAGTAGCATTGAGAACTATGTCTAGATACTCATGTTGCAACAGAACAGAGGGAGGGGCAAAAAATGTAATTGTAATGTATACATGTAAGGATAGCCTGACCCCTTTGCTGTACAGTGGGAAAATAAAAAAAAAATTATAAAAAAAGAAAAATCCTTTGTTTTGGAATAATAATTTATGGAACCTATTGTGTAAAATCATACAAGGGGAACTTTTATGACTTCAGTCCCTTCACATTGGGAATAAGTCTGGGGCTGGTATAAGTGTTATATATATCCTACAAATTTCCATTCCCTACAATAGATATATTTTCTATTAAATAACAGTGTCACCTGTAATTTTTATCATCCGTTGTGGGGGCACTTGGCAATTCTTAGGAATAATACTCCTCCCTATTGGAATTGGTGGTTTAGACAAATAGCTTATATAAAGAGCTTTTGTAAGCCAGGACAATAGGTTATATGCTTAGCTATGCTGGTGCCAAATAAACTGCAGACCCAAGAATGTCATGAACCTAAGGCTCTCATGCGTTTCTGTTAACCACATATGCCTTTAGCTAAAGGATGTTAGGTACCACAGTCTATAACTCATTAAATCTTTGTTCTTAATATAGAATAGAATAGCTTACTAACTGTTATTGACCTATTAAGAAAAATACAATGTGAAATTTTAAGTTTGTAATCTTAAAGAAAAATCTGAATCTAAAGGAACTTGTTCTGACTAATCTCTTTTTTCATCTCTGGTGGAGGGTACAATAGGGGTTTAAATCAAGTGTTAATGTCAATCTTACATAAGACTTGTTTGTAAAATGATATAAAAGCTGATGCTCTTCACTTAATAAATGGGGTCATGTGCAGCATTTGCTGAGGGAGTTGGCTCCAATTTTTTCCACACCTTTTGTAGCCCCTCCTCCTATTCGTCATCTCCTGGCTTCTGGGGCTGGACCCCAGCATGTCTCATGCCAAATCTGGCTTCTTTCAAAGAATAACACTCTTGTTGTGCCTTTTAAATGATGGAAATTCCCTGAACCAAACCCTTTCTCAGAGAGAAAGAGGCAGCTCATTGGGTTATTTGCCCTAGTTATTGGAGAAATCTAGATGTGACAAAGGCAAGGGTTGCTTTCCTGAGCAAAGACACATTAGGGCTGGTGTTTGCACACAGAGATGAATACACTGTTGAAGCAGTAGGCTTACAAACTTCTGTTTGTGTAGTTTTTGAAATGGCCATTGTTCCCTTGTTGTAAGAACTACCCATGTGCTGCTTTTCTGCAATAAGGAAAAGAGGTGTTTCTCATGCAAATCAGAGTTCTCCTCAAAGGAGTACATGTTTGGAGTGCCTTTTAAGTGAGGGAAACTCCCTGCATCAAACTATTGCTCAGGGAGGAAGAGGCAGCACCTTGGTGTATTTGCCCTAGTTCCAGGAAAAATCTAGGCAGGAAAAAGGCAAGTATTGCATTTCTGAGTCAAGATGCATTGGGTCTGGTGTCTGATCATTGAGTTGAATGTCCTAAGCAACCAGATGCTTCCAAACTCTTGTTTTCTGTAGTGTGTGAGATAACCATTCTGCCCAGTTTGTACAAACTAGCTATGTGCTACTTTTCCCCACTTGTGCAAAGAAGGCTTTGTCATGCCAAATCTAACTTCTTCTGAAAGGAGAACATGTTTGGAGTGCCTTTCAAGCAATGGAAGGTCTCTGCACCAAACCCAGGCTCAGAGAGGAAGAGGCAGCCCATTTGTACATTTGCCATAATTAAAGGAGAATCTGGGTGGGAAAAAATGCAAGTGTTCATTTCCTGAACAAATACACATTAGGACTGGTGTTTGGTCCCAGACTTGAATACACTGTTGAAACAGTATGCTTGCAAACTCCTCTTTGTGGAGTTTGGGAAAAGTCCATTGTGCCCTGGTTGTATGAACTAGCTATGTGCTGTTTAACACTGATAGGGAAAAGACCCATTTCTCATGCCAAATCTGAGTTCTCCTCAAAGGAGAACATGTTTGGAGTGACTTTTAAGTGATGGAAATTCCCTGCATCAAACTATTTCTCAGAGAGGAAGAGGCAGCACATTGGTTTCTTTTCCATAGTTATAGGAAAAATCAAGGTGAGAAAAAGTCAAGCGTTGCATTCCTGAGTCAAGATGCATTAGGTCAGGTCTCCATTCACTGAGTTGAATGTACTAAGAAAACATGACCCTTCCAAATTCTTGTTTTCTGGAGTTTTTGAAATGGCCATTCTGCCCTGGTTGTTCAAAATAGCTATGTGCTGCTTTTCCCCAATATTGAATAGAAGGATTTCTCATGCTAAATCAGACTTCTCCTGAAAGGAGAAAAGGTTTGGAGTGCCTTTCTAGCAATGGAAACTCTCTGCACCAAACCAGAGCTCAGAGAGTTAGAGGCAGAATATGATGTGTTTTTGTTTTTGTTTTTGTTTTTGCCATAATTATAGGAGCAATCTAGGTGGGGAAAAAAAAAAAAAAACATGGGTTGCTTTCCTGAACAAAGACACATTGGGGCTGGTGTTCGTTCACAGAGTTGATTATACTGTTGAACCAGGAAGCTTCCAAACGCTTGTTTATGGAGTTTGTGAAATGGCCATTGTGACCTGGTTGTACGATCTAGCTATGTGCTGCTTTTCCCTGATATGGAAAAGAAGTATTTGTCATTCCAAAAGATAGCACATTGGTTTATTTCCCCAATTGTAGGTGAATTCTAATTTGGAAATAGGCAAGTGTTTTCCTGAACCAAGATGCAATGGGGCTGGTGTCCAGTCACTGAGTAGAATATCCTTTGCATCCATGATGCTTCCAATCTCTTGTCCAGTGTTCACAAGATGGCCACTTTGCAATGATTGTAAGAACTAGCTATGTGCTGCTTTTCCATGATATTGAAACTCCTGCACCAAACTATTGCTCAGAGTGCATGAAGCAGCACATTGGGACCAGTTATAGGAAAAAATCACAAACTGGTGTCTGTTCACTGAGTGTATATACTTAGCAACAAGGATGCTTCCAAACTGTTGTTTTCCAGAGCATATGTGTTGGCCATTCTGCCCTGGCTGCATGAACCAGCTATGGTGCTCTTTACCCCACTTGTGAATAGAAGGCATTGTCATGCCAAGTTAGACTTTACTCAAAGAACACATTTGCAGTGCCTTTTAAGTGATGGAAAGTCCCTGAACCACACTATTGCTCATAAAGCATGAGGCAGCACACTGATATATTTTCTCTAGTTATTGGAAAACTCTAGGTGTGAAAAAGGCAAGAGTTGTGTTCCTGAGCTAATACACATCGGGGCTGGTGTTCATTCATGGAGTTGCATATACTTTTGAAACAAAAGGCTTTCAAATTTGTGAAGTTTGTGAAATGGCCATTTTTCCATGGTGTACAAACTAGCTATGTGCTGCTTTTTCCTGATATTGAAAAGAAGGATTTCTCATACCAAATCAGATTCTCCTCAAAGGAGAACACGTTTGGAGTGGCTTTTAAGTGATGTAAACTCCCTGAACCAAACTATTGCTCATTTAGGAAGAGGTAGCTCATTGGTGTATTGGCCCAAGTTATAGGAAAAATCTAGGCATGAAAAAGGTATGAGTTGCATTCCTGAGTCAAGACGCATTGGGACTGCTGTCTGTTCACTGATTTGAATATACTTAGCAACCAGGATGCTTCCAAACTCTTGTTTTATGGAGTTCGCGAGATGGCCATTCTAACCTGGTTGTATGAACTAGCTATGTGCTGCTTTTACACACTCTTGTAGAGAAGGCATTGTCATGCCAAATCAGATTTCTCCTCAAAGAGTACATTTATGGGAGTTCCTGTCATGGTGCAGTGGTCAACAAATCTGACTGGGGGCCATGAGGTTGCGGGTTCAGTCCCTGGCCTTGCTCAGTAGGCTAAGGATCTGGTGCTGCCCTGAGCTGTGGTGTAGGTTGCAGACACAGCTCTGATCCTGCACTGCTATGGCTCTGGTGTAGGCCGGTGGCTACAGCTCCGATTTGACCCATAGCCTGGGAACCTTCATATACCGTGGGAGCAGCCCCAGAAAAGGCAAAAAAGACCAAAAAAAAGAGTACATTTATGGACTTCCTTTCAAGCAATGGAAACTCCCTGCTCCAAACAAATGCTCAGAGTGGAAGAGAGAGCACATAATTTTATCTGCCACAATTATAGGACAGTCTAGGTGGGAAATAGGCAAGGGTTGCTTTCCTGAGCAAAGATGCATTGGGGCTGCAGTAAGTTCATGTATTTGAGTAAATTTTGCAACAAAGACACTTCCAATCTCTTGTATTCTGGAGTTCATGAGATGGTCATTTTGCCCTGGATGTATGAACTAGTTATGGGCTACTTTTTCCCAATATTGAAAAGAAGAATTTCTTATGCCAAATCAGGTTTCTCCTTAAAGGAGGTCATGTTTGGAGTGCCTTGAAGCCATGTAAACTCCCTGCACCTAACTATTCCTCAGACAGCAAGAGGCAGCACTTTGGTTTTTTTGCCCTAGATATAGGACAAACTAGGTGGGAAAAAGGCAAGGGTTTCATTCCTGAGCCAAGATGCATCATCATGCCTTTTAAGAGATGGAAACTCCCTGCACCATACTATTGCTCAGAGAGCAAGAGGCAGCACACTGGTTTATTTTCCCTAGTTATTGGGAAGTCCAGGCAAGAAAAAGGCAAGAGTTGCATTCCTGAGTTAAGATATATTGGGGCTGGCGTTCGTTCATGGAGTTGAGTATACTTTTGAAAAACGAGGCTTTCAAACTGTTGTTTTCTGGAGTTTTTGAGATGGCTATTTTGTCCTTGTTCTACAAACTAGCTATGTGCTGCTTTTCCCCGCTTGTGAAAAGAAGGCATTGTCATCTAAATCAGAATTCTCCCAAAGGAGAACATGTTTGGAGTGCCTTTCATGAAATGGAACATCCCTGCACCAAACCAGTGCTCAGAGAGGAAGAGGAAACACATTGGTTTATTTGCCATAATTTCAGGAGAACTCAAAGTGGGAAACAGGCAAGGGTTGCTTTCCTGAGCCAAGATGCATTGGGGCTGCTCTTCCATCATGGTGTTGATTACACTCTTGAACCAGGAATCTTCTAAATTCTTGTTTGTGGAGTTTGTGAAATGGCTATTTTGCCTTGATTGTACAAATTAGCTAATGTGCTGCTTTTCTCCGATATTGGAAAGAAGGATTTCTCCTGCCAAATCATGCTTCTCCTCAAAGGAGAACACCTTTGGAGTGCCTTTCAAGCAATGGAAAATCCCTGCACTAAACCAGTGCTCAGGAGTTTATTTATGGCAAATAAACCAAGGAGGTAGCACATTGGTTTATTTGCCATAATTATCAGGAAATGTAGGTGGGTAATAGGCAAGGGTTGCTTTTCTGAGCAAAGAAGCATTCAGGCTGGAGTCCATTCACAGCTGTGAATATGATTTTGCACCATGACGCTTCTAAACTCTTGTTTATGGAGTTTGTGATAATGATATTTTGCCCTGTTTTTACAAACTAGCTATGTGCTGCTTTTCCCTGTTATGGAAAAGAAGGATTTTTCATGCCAAATCAGAGTTCTCCCCAAAGGAGTACACGTTTGGAGTGCCTTTATATGATAGAAACTCCCTGCACCTCATAGAGCATGAGGCAGCACTTTGGATTACTGGAACTAGTTATAGGAAAAATCAAGGAGGGAAAAAGACAAGGGTTGAATTCCTGAGTCAAGACTCATTGGGACTTGTGTCTCTTCACTGAGGTGAATATACTTAGCAACCAGGACACTTCCAAACTGTTGTTTTCTGGAGTTTGTGAGATGGCAATTCTGCCCTGGCTGTAGGAGCTACCTAAGTTCTGCTTCAACCCATTTGTGAAAGAACGTGTTGTCATGCCAAATTTGACTTCTCCTCAAAGGAGTACATATTTGGAGTGCCTTTTAAGTGACAGAAATTCCCTGCACCAAACTATTGCTCCAAGTGTATGAGGCATAACATTGGTTTATTTGCTCCAATTATTGGAAAAGTTCATGTGTGAAAAAGGCAAGGGTTCCATTCCTGAGTTAAGACACATTGGGGCTGGTGTTCGTTCATGGTGTTGAGTATAATTTTGAAACAGGAGTATTTCAAATTCTTGCTTGTGAAGTTTGTGAAATGGCCATTTTGCCCTGGCTGTACAAACTAGCTATGTGCAGGTTTACCCTGATATTGAAAAAAAGGATAGGATTTCTTATGCCCGATCCAGCTTCTCCACAAAGAACACTTTTGGTATGCCTTTTAAGCAATGGAAATTCCCTGCACCAAACTATTGCTCAGAGAACAAGAGGCAACACATTGGTTTATTTGCCCTAGTTATAGGAAAAATCTATGCAGGAAAAAGGCAAGTGTTGCATTCCTGAGCCAAGACGCATTGGGACAGGTGTCCATCCACTGATTTGAATATATTTAGCAACCAGGAGTGCTGAGACCAGCTCAGCAGGATGGGGCTGGAGAACGGGTGCTGTGGAACTTAAGGAAAAAAGTTAATATAAAGTAAGACACAGAGATGGTAAATGTGGGAACTGGGGGACTCAAGGTCTCTGGAACCAAGAGCCCCGCCTCAAGAAACCACACCGCTTTTATATTACTCTTTTGATGAGATCATGTGAGGAGGGGCTATGGGTGGATGACCAAGCAAGAAGATTAGAAAAACATGTCTCAGGACATCTCCCCCTTTTTGTTTTTGCAGGAGGACAAAAATAGATCTTGCAACTTCTTTTCTTCATTACTTCTTAAATCTCTCACTTCGTACATCTATAGACAGAACACGAGTCCAAGTTAAGTCTCACATGGAACTCCTCAGGCTTCAACCATGCTTATACTGACCAGTTTCCAGGGGTGGCCAGAGCAGGGCTCAGTGCTCTTTGATGATGGTGAAGGAAGTCTCTGGAACCTCACCATGAGGGGATTCTTGAGATGCTGTACAGCCTCCCAGGTGTCCATGTCAGCAACAGATGCAGACTTCTTGACTATGATGTGGTAGCAGAGGATGGTTCCATGGGGTAATAACTATAAACTTTATAGCAGTTGGGGTTCTATGCAACCCTTAATTTACAAATGTTAGTCAATAGCCACATCGAAGAATGTATCAAAGCCTATATTCTCAATCCCCACCCCCGAGTTGGAGACTCTAACTGTGGGAAAAGGGGTGACAACCACTCTAACTTCTTCCTGCTGAAAAGGGGCATCATTAGGGAAAGCAGTTAGGTCTCCAATCACCTTGGAAACTCCCATGTTGACTCCCTATAGCGCCATAACTACAGCCTCAGCCTTTTCTCTGTCTCTCTTCTTGTTCTCCTTTCATTCTTCCTGGCCCTGATTATAACATATTTGAGTTGCTACTCTGAGGAGGTGCTCCAGGTCCTGATCAGGGCCAAAAGCCAATTTTTTGGCACTTTCTCCATATATCTGGCACTGATTGAGCTATGAATTTATCCTTTAGAATTATTTGGCCCTCCATTGATTCTGGGTTCCATGGTATATGTTTTCTCAATGCCTTTCTGAGTTTTTCTAAGAAAGTTGATGGACTCCCTTGTTCTACTAGTAAACCTCCAATAGTTTTTAATGGGCTTTACTCATGAGGCTTTTAATCCCTCTACTATACAAGTAACAAAATGATTTCTATGCCAGTTGTTGTTATCTCCCTCATCAACAGACCAACTGGGATCACTCATAAAAACCACCTGACACCCTGTGGGGAATCTTGTTCTATCTCTTCTAATATTCCTCTGGCATTTATAGCATTATTCCCTTCATCTTCCCCAGCTTTGATTTGAGTAGTTTTGAAGACTTTATGTATATTTTTTTCAAGCCAATGTCTGTTTTAGTAATAATGTGACATCCTTCCAGGTTAACTCAAAGGACTGTGTGAGACCCTGAAAGACAGTGACCTCACAAATTTCTCTTAATTTGTTCCCATGATGTTACACTAGAATTTTACTCATAGGGAGAAACACAATATGAAGTAAAAGATTAATTAATTCCTTTTTTGACTCTTCATAAGTATAATTTCCATCCCAAATTTGAATATTTTAAAGTCAAGAGGAATCTTTCACAAGTCAATTTGAAGCTTGCTATTATAAAATTCAGGATAGGGAGGCATAATGCCTGAATCTTTCCAACTTATGGGGCTTTTGGCTTTAGTTATTATTATTTTGTTGTTGTTGTTGACCTGATTGGCTGGAGACTGTCCAAGAGAATAATTCATTAACAGAACACAGAGGTTGATGACCCATATAGACAGGAATCAGCCTCCCCTTAGGGTACCAATCCCATACAGTTCCATAGGAATTATTAAGCAGTACGACCCCCTCCATAGCCCTGCATATATTCCAATGAATTTGATTTTTCATTCTCTTGAATGTACATAAAGTCCTGTCAGGCATCCCAATATTAACTGGTTTCACCTGATGGTAAGCAAAACTCCAGCCTGTAATTATTTGGAGTGAGAAGCTTTCCTTCTCTCCTCAGTAGATTTTCAGCTTCTTGGGTTATATGTTTGAACTGACCCCAAGTGGGAAGATGAGCCCTTATCACCCTCCCTCTGGGGTCTGGAGTCGAGGGATGCTTCACGGGCTTGCTCATATGGTTTTGATTTTTCTTGATGGAATCCAAACAGGTTGCAATCCATGACCTGGTGAAATACAAGCATATCCCCTACTCCACGTAATAAGTTTTCCCAGGGACCAGAAGTTTGTTAATGGATCCTGCACCAAATCAAGGGCTGTTCAGCCTGAGGAAAGTTAATCTTATTTTGTTCTGTATTAAAATGTCTTTCTGCAGCCGTTTTTTCATCAGAGGCCAAATTTAAAAAATTTAAAGTGAATAAGGTTTTATTTAAAAGTGTTTGTTGCAACTTAACTATTTCTGTGTATCCCCCTTTTTGTTTTTGAAGAGCCTGTTTTACATATAAATTGGCTGGTTCAACAATAGCCTGTCCTTGTGGGTTGTAAGGGAGACCAGTGGAGTGAACAATATGCCATGTATCCAGGAATATTTTAAGTTGAGAACTGATATAAGCTGGACCATTATCAGTTTTAATTGCTTGTGGCAGGCCCATAACTGCAAAATAAGCATATAAATAATGAATAATATGTTTAGCAGATTCACCAGATTGAGCAGTAGCCCAAATAAATTTAGAGCAAGTGTCAATATATACATGAATAAATGACAATTTTCCAAAAGATGAATAATGAGTAACCTCCATTTGCTAGAGAGCATTTGGGACAAGTCCCCTAGGATTAACTCCAGGCTCAGATTGAGAAGGATTGTTATTAATTTGACATGCAGAACATTGACAGATAATCATCCTAGCTTTAGCCCATGTTACTACAAATCTCTTTTTAAGGCCTCAAACATTTATATGTGTTAAATCATGAAAATGTTGAGCTTCTTGTAATGCAGGTGTTACCAAGCAATCAATTTCTTTATTTCCTGCAACTAGAGGCCCAGGTAGGTTAGTATGTGCTCTGATATGAGTAATATAAAATGTATATCTTCTTTCCCTTACAACAGTTTGTAATTCTGTAAACAAGTCAAATAACAAGATAGGTAAATTTTGTTTAATTGTAGCAGTTTCAATCATTTTGGCTGTATGAACTACATATACCAAGTTAGAAAGAATAAAGAATATTGATAGGCTCAAGATAATCCCTTAAGGCATGGATTACAGCAGTTAGTTCAGCCTGTTGGGTGGAAAGTCCAGGCATTTCTATAATTTTAGATTGATTAGCCACATACCCAGCCTTCCCTTCGAGACTGTAATATCCCCTGTTGAATGGATGATAGATGGTGTTCAGGGATAATGCTCATTTTCTTTGCAATCCTAGAAGTAGAAGCTTGATGAGTCCTCATCACCTCACTCCTAATAGAAGGCAATTGAGAAATATCAGAATCAAAAATTGGAGCTGAAGGCTCAGGAGCCAAATATTCTCTATGATAATTTTGTTCAGGGACTGCATATTTAAGTTCCTCCAACAAAGGTATAAACTCCCCTTCTTCTTCCTCCTCTAAGTCCTCCATGGTCTTTAGAGCTTCTAAAACTGATTTAATTAAGCTCCTAGTACTCCAAATAGACACAGGAATTGGAATGCCCTCATCATGCAATATCCTAATTTCCATTCCTATGCTTTCCCACATCTTTAAATCTAATGTTTCTAATGTAAGAAACCAATCACAGTGTTTCTCAATAGTCTGAAAAAGTTCCAAAAGCATACCTTCACTTATTTTTTCACCCCCTTTTTTAAGGAGTTGTCCTAACAAACAAAGGTAAGGACTATGGTTTCCTGCAATTACCTTATTTCCCATGTTACCCCGTAAATACCTGAGAGAGGGAACGTATCCGCAGTATTTTTTTAGCGTGGCCATGGAAAATTCCTCCCTTCTTCTCAGGGCTCCACAGCACTTCCAGTGAATAAGAATTCCACTGTCATCATGGTCTTTGTTCCTTGTGCCTGCCTATTTGCCCACCCCACATTGGGCGCCACTTGCTGAGACCAGCTCAGCAGGATGGGGCTGGAGAACGGGTGCTGTGGAACTTAAGGAAAAAAGTTAACATAAAGTAAGACACAGAGACAGTAAAAGTGGGAACCAAGGGACTCAAGGTCTCTGGAACCAAGAGCCCTGCCCCAAGAAACCACATCGCTTTTATATTACTTTTTTGATGAGATCACCTGAGGAGGGGCTATGGGTGGATGATCAAGCAAGAAGATTGGAAAAACATGTCTCATGACACAGGAGGCTTCCAAACTGTGGTTTTTGGAGTTTGTCAGATGGCCCTTCTGCCCAGGTCGTACAAACCAGCTATGTGCTGCTTTTCCCAGATTGTGAAAGAAGGCCTTGTCAGGCCAAATCATATTTCTCTACAAAGGAGAACACGTTTGGAGTGCCATTCATGCAATGGAAAGTCCCTGCACCAAACAAGTGCTCAGAGAGGAAGTGGCAGTTCATTGATTTCTTGGCCATAATGATCGCATAAATCTAGTTTGGAAATAGGAAACATTGCTTTCCTGAGCAATTAAGCATTGGGGCTGCTTTCCATCATGGTGTTGATTATGCTCTTGAACCAGGAAGCTTCTTAACTCATGTTTTTGGAGTTTGTGAATTTATTATTTTCCCTGGTTGTACTAACTAGTGATGTGCTGCTTTTCTCCAATATTGAAAAGAACGATTTCTCATGCCAAATCAAGCTTCTCCTCAAAGGACATCAGGTTTGGATTGCCTTTCAAGTGATGAAAATTCCATCCACTGAACCAGTGTTCAGAGAGCAAGAAGGAGCACATTTGTTTATTTCCCCATATTGTATGTGAATTATAGGTTAGAAGTAGGCAAGGGTAGCTTTCCTGAGCAAAGATTCATTGGGACTTGTGTCTGTTCACTGAGCTGAATATACTTTGAAACCATCACATTTCAAAATGATGATGTCTGGTGTTTGATAGAAGGGCTTTTGGCAATGGCTGTACAAACCAGCTAGTTACTGTTTATCCCTGATATTGAAATGAAAGATTTCCATGCCAAATCATTCCTCTCCTTAAAGGGAAAATACTTTTGGAGTGACTTTTAAGTGACAGAGATTCCCTGCAACATACTATTTCTCAGAGAGCAAAAGGCATCCCATTGGTATATTTGCCATAGTTATAGGAAAAATTAGGTCGGAAAAAGGCAAGGGTTTCTTTGCTGAGCAAAGACACATTGGGGCTGGAGTCTGTTCACTGAGTTGAATATAATTTGCAAACAGGACATTTCCAAACTCTCGTTTTCTGGGGTTTGTGAGATGGCCATTCTTCCCTGGTTGTATGAACTAGCTATGTGTCGCTTTTCTCTGCTTGTGAAAAGAAGGCATTGCCATGACAAATCAGGCATATCCTCAAAGTAGAGCACATTTGGAGTGCCTTTTAAGTGATGGAAACTCCCTGAACAAAACTATTGCTCAGAGAGCAAGAGGAAGCACATTGGTTTATTTGCCCTAGTTATAGGAAAAGTCTAGGTGGGAAAAAGGCAAGGGTTGCACTCCTGAGTCAAGATGCATTGGGATGGTGTCTGGTCACTGAGCTGAATATACTTACCAGGATGCTTTCAAATTCTTCTTTTCTGGAGTTTGTAGATGGCCATTCTGCCCTTTTTTGCACTAGCTAGTTATGTGTTGCTTTTCCCCGCTTGTGAAAATTAGGGATTTCTCATGCCAAATCAGATTTTCTCCTCAAAGGAGAACATGATTGCAGTGACTTTCAAGCAAAGAAAACTCCTTGAATCAAACCAGTGCTCTGAGAGGAAGAAGCAGCACATTGGTTTATTTGCCATAATCATAGGAGACGTCTAGGTGGGAAATAGACAAGGGTGGCTTTCCTGAGTCAAGATGCATTGGGACTGGTGTCCTTTGACTGAGTGTAATCTACTTAGAAATAAAGACGCTTCCAAATTGTGGTTTTCTGGAGTTTGTGAGGTAGCCATTCTGCCCTACATGTACTAGCTAACTATATGCTGCTTTTCCCCACTTGTGAAAAGAATGGATTTCCATGCCAATCAGACATTGCCTCAAAGGAGAACATGTTTGGAATGCCATTGAAACAAAGCTAACTCCCTGAACCAAATGAGTGCTCAGAGAGGTAGAGGCAGCACATTGGTTTATTTGCCCTAGTTACAGGAGAGGTATAATTGGAAAAAAGGCAGGAGTTGCTTTCCTGGGCAAAGATGCATTGGGGCTTGTGTTCATTCACAGAGTTTAATATACTGTTAATGCAGCAAGGTACCAAACTCCTGTTAGTATTGTTTGGGAAATGGCCATTTTGCCCTAGTTGTATGAACTAGCTATGTGCTGCTTTTCCTTGATATTGAAAAGAAGGATTATTCATGCCAAATCAGATTTCTCTTCAAAGGAGAAGACATTTTGTGTGAGTTTTAAGCAATGGAAACACCCTGCACCAAACTATTGCTCCAAGAGCAAGAGGCAGCCCATTGGTATATTGGCCCTAGTTATAGGAAAAACCTAGGGGGGGAAATGTCAAGAGTTGCATTCCAGAGTCAAGACACATTGGTACTTGTGTTAGTTCACTGAGTTGAATATGCTTAACAACCAGGATGCTTCCAAACCTTTGTTTTCTGGAGTTTTTGAAATGGCCATTCTGCCCTGGTTGTAGAATTAGATATTTGCTGCATTCCCCACTTGTGAAAAGAAGGCATTATCTGTTTAAATAGAGAGGAGAACAATAGTGGAGTGCCTTTCAACCAATGGAAACTCCCAGCATCAAACCAGTGCTCATAGAGGAAAAGGCAGCACATTGGTTTATTTGTCGTAATTATAGGAGAAGTCTAAATGGGAAATAGGCAAGGGCTGCTTTCCTGAGCAAAGAGACATTGAGGCTGGTGTTTATTCATGGAGTTGCTTATACTGTTGAACCAGGATGCTTCCAAACTCTTGTGTGTGGATTTTGTGGTATGGCCATTTTGCCCTGGTTGAATGAACTAGCTATGTGCTGCTATTCCCTGTTATTTAAATGAAGGATTCCTCATACTAACTCAGGTTTTCCACAATGTAGGTCACGTTTGGAGTGACTTTCATGTGATGGAAATACGTGCACTAAACCTGTGCTCAGAGAGAAAGAGGCAGCTCATTGGTTTATTTCCCCAAATTGTAGGTGAAGTCTAGGTTGGAAATACACAAGGGTTGCTTTCCTGAGCAAAGATGCATTGGGGCTGGTGTCCATTCACTGAGTAGAATATATTTTGCAACAAAGATGCTTCTAAAATCTTGTTTCTAGTGTTCATGAGATGGTAATTTGGCCCTGTTTGTACAAACTAGTTATGTGCTGCTTTTCCCCGATATTGAAAAGAATTTCTCATCTCAAATCAAGCTTCTCCTCAAAGGAGAACACATTTTGTGTGCCTTTTATGGGATTGAAATTCCCTGCACCAAACCACTGCTCAGAGAGCAGGAGGCAGAACATTGGTTTATTTGCCCTAGTTATAGCAGAAGTCTAGGTGTGAAAAATACAAGGGTGGCACTCCTGATCCAAGACACATTGCAACTGGTGTACGTTCACTGAGTTGAACATACTTAGCAAACAGGATGCTTCCAAACTGATGGATTCTTCAGTTTGTGAGATAGGCATTGTGCCCTGGTTGTAGGAACAAGCTATGTGCTTCTTCTCCCTGCTTGTGAAAAGAGGGCATTATCATGTCAAGTCAGACTTCTCCTCAAAGGAGAAGTTTTGGAGTGCGTTTCAAGCAATGGAATCTCCCTGCACCAAACCAGTGCCCAGAGAGGAAGAGGCACCACATTGGTTTATTTGTCATAATTTTAGGAGAACTAAAAGTGGGAAATAGGCAATGGTTGCCTTCCTGAGTGAAGAAGCATTGTGGCTGGACTCCGTTCACAGAGTTGATTATGCATTTGAAAAATGATGCTTCAAAACTCCTGTTCGTGGAGTTTGTGAAATGGCCAATTTACCATAGTTGTACAAATCAGCTATGTGCTGCTTTTCCCTGATACTGAAAAGATGGATATTTCATGCCAAATAAGAGTTGTCCACAAAGGAGTACACATTTGGTGTGCCTTTTAAGTGATGGAAACTCCCTGAACAAAACTTGCTCAGAGAGCAAGAGGCAGCACATTGGTTTATTTGCTCTAGTTATTGGAAAAGTCCAGGTGTGAAAAAGGCAAGGGTTGCATTCCTGAGTTAAGATATATTGGGGCTCATGTTCATTCATGGAGTTGAGTATACTTTTGAAAGAGGAGGCTTTCAAATTCTTGCTTGTGAAATGTTTGAATTGTCCATTTTGCCCTGGTTATACAAATTAGCTATGTTCTGCTTTTCCCAAAAATTGAAAAGAAGGAATCCTCATGCCAAATAAGGGTTCTCCTCAAAGGAGTTCACGTTTGGAGTGCCTTTCAAATGATGGAATCTCCCTGTAACCAACTATTGCTCAGAGAGGAGGACACATTGCATTGGTTTGTTTGCCCAAGTAATAGAAGTCTAGGCAGGAAAAAGGCAAGGGCAGCATTCCTTAGTCAAGTCACATTGGGACTAGTGTCTCTTAACTGAGTTGATACACTTAGCAACCAGGAAGTATCCAAACTTTTGTTTTCTGGAGTTTGTGAGATGGTCATTCTGCACTAGTTGTATGAACCAGCAATGTGCTGCTTTTGCCCGATATTTAAAAGAATGATTTTTCATGCCAGATCCAGCTTCTCCTCAATGGAGAACACTTTTTGTGTGCCTTTTAACTAATGGAAATTCCCTGCACCAATATATTTCTCAGATAACAAGAGGCAGCACATTGGTTTATTTGCCATAGTTATAGGAAAAATCTATGCAGGTAAAAGGCAAGGGTTGCATTCCTGAGCCAAGACACTTTATGACTTGTGTCCATTTACTAAATTAAATATATGTAGCAACCAGGAGGCTTCCAAACTTATGGTTTCTGGAGTTTGTGAGATGGCCATTGTGCCCTGGTTGTACAAACTATCTATGTGCTGCTTTTCCCTGGTATTGAAAAGAAGGCCTTGTATTTTCCTCAAAGGAGATTCTAGTTAGGACTTCCTTTCATGTGACAGAAACTCTGTGCACTGAACCAGTGCTCAGAGAGCTAGAGGGAGCCCATTGCTTTATCTCCCCAATGTGTGGGGGAAATCGGGGGAGAGGGAGGCATGGGTTGCTTTCCTGAGAAAAGATTCATTGCGGCTTGTGTCTTTTCACTGAGTTCAATACACATTGCAACAATGTCTCTTCCAATCTCTTGTTTGTGATAAGGCCATTTTGCCCTGGTTGTATGAAATATCTATGTGCTGCTTAGCTCTGATTTTAAAAAGAAGGATTTTTCATGACAAATCAGACTTCTCTTCTAAGGAAAACACATTTGGAGTTCCTTTCAAGCAATCTAAATTTCATGCACCAAACTATTGCTCAGAGAGGATGAGGCATCACATTGGTTTATTAGCCATAATTATTGGAAGTGTCTAGGTAGGAAAAAGGCAAATGTTGCTTTCCTGAACAAACACACATTTGGGCTGGTGTTTGTACATGGATTTGATTATACTGTTGAACCAGGAAGCTTCCAAATGCTTCTTTGTGGAGTTTGTGAAATGGAAATTTTGCCCTGGCTGTAGGAACTGGCTATAGGCTGCCTTTCCCTGATATGGAAAAGAAGGATTTCTCATGCTACAACAGAGTTCTCCACAAAGGAGAACACATTTGGAGTGCCTTTTCAGTGACAGAAAACCTGTGCAATGAACGAGGGATCAGAGAGCAAGAGGCAGCACAGTGGTTTCTTTCCCCAAATTGTAGGTGAAGTCTTGTTTGGAAGGAGGCAAGGGTTGCTTTCCTGAACCAAGATGCATTGGGAGCTGGTGTACATTCACTGAGTAGAATATACTTTGCAACCATGATGCTTCTAAACTCTTGTTGTCCAGTGTTCATGAGATGGCCATTTTGCAATGGTTGTAGGAGCTAGCTATGTGCTGCTTTTCCCTGATATTGAAAAGAAGGATTTCTCATGCCAAATCAGAATTCTCCATAAATGAGTACATGTTTGGAGTGCCTTTTAAGTTATGGAAACTCCCTGCACCAAACTATTGCTCAGAGAGCACGAGGCAGCTCATTGGCATATTGGGATTATTTAGAGGAAAAATCAAGGTGGGAAAAAGACAAAGGTTGCATTCCTGAGTCAAGACTCATTGGGACTCATGTCTGTTCACTGAGGTGAATATACTTAGCAACAAGGATGCTTCCAAATTGTTGTTTTCTGGAGATTGTGAGATGGTGATTCTGCCCTGGCTGTATGAACTAGGTATGTGCTGCTTTACCCCACTTGTGAAAAGAAGGCATTATCATGCCAAATCAGATTTCTCCTCAAAGAGAACATGTATGGAGTGCCTTTCAATCTATGGAAACTCCCTTCTCCAAGCAAATGCTCAGGAGTTCCTGTGGTGGCACAGTGGTTAAAGAATCCAACTAGGAACCATGAGATTGTGGGATTCAGTTCCTGGCCTTGCTCAGTGGGTTAAGGATCTGGGGTTGTTGTGAGCTGTGGTGTAGGTTGCAGACATGGCTTGGATCCCACATTGCTGTGGCTCTGGCATAGGCCTGCAGCTACAGTTCAGATTCAACCCCTGGCCTGGGAACCTCTATATTCTGTGGGAGCAGCACTAGAAAAGGCATAATAGGAAAAAAAAAAGTGCTCAGAGTGGAATACAGAGCACATTCATTTATTTTCCATAAATATAGGAGAGTCTAGGTGGGAATAGGCAATTGTTCCTTTCCTGAGCAAAGACACACTGGGGCTGGTGTTCGTTCACAGGGTTGAATGTTCTGTTGACATTGGAAGCTACCAAACTCCAGTTTGTGGAGTTTGGGAAATGGCCATTTTGCCCTGGTTGTACTAACTATCTCTGTGCTGCTTTTCCATGATATTGAAAAGAAGGATTATTCATGCCAAACCATAATTCTCAAAGGAGAGCACGTTTGGAGTGCCTTTTAAGTGACAGTAACTCCCTGCACCCAACTATTCCTCCAAGAGCAAGAGTCAGCACATTGGTATACCGGCCCTAGTTATAGGAAAAATCTAGGCTGGAAAAAGTCAAGCCTTGCGTGCCTGAGTCAAGATGCATTGGGACTGGTGTCTGTTCACTGATTTAAATATACGTATCAACCAGGAGGCTTCCAGACTCTTGTTTTGTGGAGTTTGTGAGATGGCGATTCTTCCCTGGTTGTACAAACTTGCTATGGGTTGCTTTTCCCCGCTCTTGAAAAGAAGGTATTGTCATGCAAATAAGATTTCTCCTCAAAGAGACACGTATGGCCTTCCTTTCAAGCAATGGAAATTCCCTGCTCCAAACAAATGCTCAGAGTGGAAGAGGCAGGACATCAGTTAATTTGCCATAATGATTGGATAAGTCTAGGCAGGAAATAGGCAAGTGTTGATTTTCTGAGCAAAGACGCATTGGGGCTGGACTTTTTTCACAGAGTTGAATAAATTTTGCAACAAGGACACTTCCAATTTCTTGTATCATTGAGTTCATTAGATGGCCATTTTGCCCTGGTTGTATGAACTAGCTAAGTGCTGCTTTTCCCTGTTATGTAAAAGAAGTATTTCTCATGGCAAATCAGAGTTATGCACAAAGGAGATCACGTTTGGTGTGTGTTTTATGTAGTGGAAACTTCCTGCACCAAACTATTGCTCAGAGCAAGAGGCAGCACATTGTTTTATTTGCCCTAGTTATAGGAAAATTCTAGGTGGGAAAAAGGCAAGACTTGCATCCCGAACCTAGATGCATTGGGACTGGTGTCTGTTCACTGAGTTGAATATACTTAGAAACCAGGATGCTTCCAAACTGTTGTTTTCTGGAGTTTGTGTGATGGCCATTCTTCCCTGGTTGTAAGAACTAGCTAGGTGCTGCTTTTCCCCACTTGTGATAGAAATGCACTGTTTTGCCAAATCATATTTCTCCACAAAGGAGAACATGTTTGGAGTGCCTTTCAAGCAATGGAAACTCCCTGCACCAAACCAGTGTTCAGAGAGGAAGTGGACGCACACTGTTTTTTTGTGGGGTTTTTTTGCCATAATTATAGGTGAATAGGCAAGGGTTGCTTTCCCGAGCAAAGATGCATTGGGGCTGGTGTTCATTCACAGAGTTGAATATATGGTTGAAGCAGTGAAGCAGTACACTTACAAACTCCTGTTTGGGAGTCTGTAAAATGGCCATTTTGCCCTGGTTTTATGAACTAGCTATGTGTTACTTTTCCCCAATATTGAAAAGAAGGATTTTTCATGACAAATCAGGCTTCTCCTCAAAGGCGAACACGTTTAGAGTGCCTTTCAAGTGATGTAAACTCCCTACACACACTATTCCTCAGAGAGCACGAGGCAGCACATTGGTTTTGGGGGACTAGTTATAGGAAAAACCAAGGTGGAAAAGGCAAGTATTGCATTCCTGAGTCAAGGTGCAATGGGACTGGTTTCCATTCACTGAGTTAAATATACTTAACAACCAGAACACTTCCAAACTGTTGTTTTCTGGAGTTTCTGAAATGGCCAATCTTCCTGGCTGTACAAATTAGCTATGTTCCACTTTTCCACACTTGTGAAAAGAAGGCATCATCATGTCAAATCAGAATTCTCCTCTAAGAACACATTTGGAATGCCTTTCAAGCAATGGAAACTCCCTGCACCAAGCCAGTGTTCAGAGAGGAAGAGGCAGCCCATTTTTTTATTTGCAATTATTATAGGAGAAGTCTGGGTGGGAAATTGGCAAGGGTTGCTCTCCTGAGCAAAGAGACATTGGGGCTGGAGTTTGTTCATGGGGTTGAATATACTTTTGAATCAGGAGGCTTCCAAACTCTTGTTTGTGGAGTTTGTGCAATGGCCATTTTGCCTTGGTTGTATGAACTAGTGATGTGTTGAATTTCTTTGTTATTAAAAAAAGGAATTCCCATGCCAAATCAGGATTATCCTCAAAGGAGATCATGTTTGGAGTGCCTTTCAAGCGATGGAAACTCCCTGCATCAAGCTATTGCTCAGAGAGCACTAGGCAGCACATTGGTCTATTTTCCCTAGGTATAGGAGAACTCTAGGTGGGAAAACAGCAAGGGTTGCTTTCCTGAGCAAAGACGAATTGGGGCTGGTGTTCGTTCATGGAGTTTAATATACTTTTGAACAAGGACGCTTCCAAACTCTTGTTTTCTGGAGTTCATGAGATGGCCATTTTGCCCTGGTTGTATGAACGAGCTATGTGCTGCATTTTCCCACTTGTGAAAAGAAATCATTTTCATGCCTAATCAGATTTCTCATCAAAGGAGAACACATTTGAAGTCCCTTTCATGCAATGGAAACTTCCTGTACCAAAACAGTTATCAGAGAAGAAGAGGCAGCCCCCCCCTTTTTTTTGGCCATAATTATATGAGAAGTCTTCTTGGTAAATAGGCAATGCTTGCTTTCCTGAGCAAAGACTCATAGGGGCTGGTGATCATTCATGGAATTGAATATACTTTGAACAATGATGCTTCTAATCCTTTGTTTGCGAAGTTTGTGAAAAGGCTATTTTGCCCTGGTTGTACAAACTAGCTATGTTTCACTTTCCCTGCTATTGAAAAGAAGGATTTCACATGCCAAATCAGGCCTCTATTCAAAGGAGATCATGTGTGGAGTGCCTTTCAAGTGATGGAAACTCCCTGAACCAAAGTACTGATCAGAGAGCAAGAGGGAGCACAATGGTTAATTTGCCCTAGTTATAGGAAAAATCTAGGTGGGTAAAAGGCAAGGGTTGCTCTCCTGAGCAAAGATGAATTGTATCTGGTGCCCCTTCACTGAGTTGAATATACTGAGCAACCAGGACACTTCCAACTCTTGTTATGTGGAGTTGGTGAGATGGCCATTCTACCCTGTGTGCTTCTTTTCCCCTCTTGTGAAATGAAGGCATTGTCATGCCAAATCAGACTTCTCCTCAAAGGAGAACATGTTTGGAGTGCCTTCCAAGCAATGGAAACTCCCTTCACTGATCCATTGCTCTGAGAGGAAGAGACAGAACATTGGTTTATGTGCCTGAGTTATAGGATGAGTCTAGGTAGGAAATAGGCAAGGTTTGGTCTTCTGAGCAAAGACACATTGGGGCTGTTTTTCATTCATGTAATTGAATATACTTTGGAACCAGGACGCTTCCAAACTCTTGTGTGTGGAGTTTGTGATATGGCCATTCTGCCATGGTTTTATGAACTAGCTATGTGCTGCTTTTCCCCAGTACTGAAGAGATGAATTTTTCATGCCAAATCAGGCTTCTTCTCAAAGGAGAACATGTTTGGAGTGTCTTTCAAGTGATGGAAACTCCATGCCCTGAACCAGTGCTCAGAGAGCAAGAGGCAGCACATTGGTTTATTTCCATCAATTATATGAGATGTCTAGGTGGGAAAAAGGCAAGTGTGGTTTTCCTGAGCAAAATTGCTCATGTGTCTGTTCACTGAGTTGAATATACTTAGCAATGAGGACACTTCAAAACTGTTCTTTGGTGGAGTCTATGAGATGGCCATTCTGCCCTGTGTGTACTAGCTATCTGTGTGCTGCTTTTCCTGGATATGGAAAAGAAGGCATTTTCATGTCAATCAGACTTCCCCTCAAAGGAGAACATGTTTAGAGTGCCTTTCAAGCAATGGAAACTCCCTGCACCACACCAGTGCTCATAATAATTTGGGCAACACTTTGAAACATTTGACCCAGATATATGTGAGTCCTAAGTTGGAAAGGGGCAAACAGTTTTTACTGAGCAAAGACACATTGGGGATCATGTTCATTCACTAAGTGGAGTATACTTAGCAACCAAGGATGCTTAGGATGCTTCCAAGCTCTTATTTTCTGAGTTTTTGAGATGGTCATTTTGCCCTGGTTGTATAATCTAGCTATGTGCTGCTTTTCCCTGATATTGAAAAGAAGACCTTGTCATGCAAAATCAGGCTTCTAATCAAAGGAGACACATTTGGTTTTCCTTTCAAGAGATTGAAACTCTCTGCACCAAACCAGTACTTAGAGAACAAGAGGGAGCACATCAGTTTATTTGCCCTAGTTATAGAAGTCTAGGTTTGGAAATAAGCAAGGGTTGCTTTCCTGAGCTTAGACACATTGGGGCTTATGTTTGTTCACTGAATTGAATATAATATAGAAACAGGAGACTTCCAAACACTTGTGTGTGGTATTTGTGATAAACCATTTCCCCTGGTTGTACCAAGTAGCTATGTGCTGCTTTTCCCTGATACTGAAAAGAAGGCATTGTCATGCCAAGTCAGGCTTCTCATCAAAGGAGAACAGGTTTGGAGTGACTTTCAAGTGATGGAAACTACCTGTACCAAATTATTGCTCTGAGAGCTAGAGGTAGCACATAGTTTTATTTTCCCTAGTTATAGGAGAAGTCTACTTGGGAAAAAGGCAATGGTTGCTTTCCTGAGCAAAGATGCACTGGGACTTGTGTCTGTTCACAGAGTTGAATATACTTAGCAACTGGGACACTTACAAATTCTTGTTTTGTGGAGTCTGTGCAATGACCATTCTGCCCTGTGTGTACTAGCTAGCTATGTGCTGCTTTTCCCCTATATTGAAAAGAAGGCATTGCCATGCCATTTTGGGGATGTTGTTCATTCACTCAGTTGAATATACTTTGCAATGAGGAAGCTTCCCAACTATTGTTTCATGGAGTTTTTGAGTTAGCCACTCTGCTCTTGTTTTTGATCTACCTATGTGGTACTTTTCCCTGATTGCGAAAAGAAGGCATTGACATTCCAAATCAGGGTTATCCTCAGAGGATAACTCTTTTGGAATGTCATTCAAGCAATAGAAACTCCCTGCACCAAACAGTGCTCAGAATGATTTGGGCAAATCTTTGGCTCATTAGCCCAAGGTATACCAGAGGCCTAGCTGGGGAAAAGGCAACAGTTTCTGTCTTGAGCAAAGACAGATTGGTGTTGCTCTTTGTTCACTGAGTTGAATATACTTTGCAACCAGGATGCTTCCAAATTCATTTTTGTGTAGTTGGTGAGATGGCCACTCAGCCCTGGTTGTAGGAACCAGCTATGTGTTCTTTTCCCCGCTTGTGAAAAGAAGGCTTTTTCATGCCAAATCATGCTTCTCCTCAAAGGACAACATATTTGGTGTGCCTTTCAAGTGAAGGAAACTCCGTGAACTGAACCACTGCTCAAGGGCAAAGGCAGCACATTGGTTTTTTGCCCTAGTTATAGGAGAAATCTAAGCGGGAAAAAGGCAAGTGTTGCTTTCCTGAGCAAAGATGAACTGTGGCTGGTGTTCATTCACTGAGTTGAATATACTTTGCAACAAGGGGGTTTCCAAAATCCTCTTTTTTTTTCTTTTTTGGAGTTTGCAAGATTGCCATTCTGCCTTGTGTGTACTGGCTAGATAAGTGCTGCTTTTCCCCAATAGTGAAAAGAAGCCTTTCTTAGGCCAAATCAGGCTTCACCACAAAGAACACTTTTCAAGTATCTTTTAAGCTATGATAAATACCTGCAACAAACCAGTGCTCATGGAACAAGAGGGAGCACATTTTTTTTGCCCTAGTTATAGGAGAATTCTAAGTGATTAAAAGACAATGATTGCTTTTCTAGGCAAAGGCCCTTTGGGGCTGGAGTTCATTCACTAATTTGAATATACTTTGTACCCAGGACACTTTCTCAACCTTTGTTTTGTGGAGTTTGTTAGAAGGCCATTCTGCCCTGTGTATACTACCTACATAATTGCTGCATTTCCCTATATGAAAATAAAGCATTTTCATGCCAAATTAGGCTTCTCCTCAAAGGAGAACATGTTTGATGGGCCTTTAAAGTGGTGGAAAAACCCTGCAACAAACCAGTGCCCAAAAGGTTTTGGGCAAAATGTTGGCACATTTGAGCTACTTATACCAGAATCCTAGGTGGGAAAAAGGCAATGGTTTCTGTCCTGAATTGAAATGCACTGGGGCTGGTTTTTGTTCACTGAGTTTAATATACTTTGAAATGTGTATGCTTCCCAACTCTTGTTTTGTGGATTTAGTGAGATGGCCACTCTGCCTTGGTTGTTCAAACTAGCTATGTTATGCTTTTCCCTGCTTGTGTAAAGAAGGCATTGTGATGCAAAATCTGGCTTCTAATCAAAGAAGAAACCCTTTGGAGTGCATTTCAAGTGATGGAAACTCCATGCACCACACCAGTGCTCAGAGAGCAAGAGGCAGCTCTTTGGTTTATTTGACCAACTTGTAGGAGAATAATAGGTGAGTAAAGGCAAGCATTGATTTCCTAAGCAAAGACATATTGGGGCTGGTGTTCATTCACTGAGTTGAATGTACATTGCAGCCAGAATGCTTCCATAGTCTTTTTTTTTTTTTTGTGGAGTTAGTGTGATTGCCACTCTGTCCTGCTTGAAGGAGCTAGCTATGTGCTGCTTTTCTCTGCTCATGAACAGAGGGTATTCTCATGCCAAATCAGGATTCTCCTCAAAGGAGAACATGTTTGGAGTGCCTTTGAAGCAATAGAAACTCCCTGCACCAAACCAGTGCTCAGAATGTTTTCAGCAACTCTATGGCTCATTTGCCCTAAGGATAGGAGAGTCTTAAATGGGAAAAAGTTAAAAATGTTTAATGAGTAAAAATGCATTATTGTTGCTGTTTGTTCACTGAGTTGAATATACTTTGTGACTAGGATGCCTCCCAACTCATGTTGTGTAGAGTTGGAGAGATGGCCAAGCTGCTCTGGTTGTATGAACTAGCTATGTGCTGCTTTTCCCTGATATTGACAAGAAGGATTTTTCATGCCAAATCAAGCTTCTCAAAGAAGATTACATTTGGAGTGCCTTTTAAGTGATGTAAACTCCCTGCACCAAACCAGTGCTCAGAATGTTTGGGCAACACTGTGGCTAATTTGCCCTAGGTACATGAGAGGCATAGGTGGGAAAAAGGCAAGCATTGCTTTCCTGAGCAAAGACCCTTTGGGGCTGGTGTTCATTCACTGAGTTGAATATCCTTTGCAACCAGGATGCTTCAAAACTCTTGTTTTGTGGAGTTTGTGAGAAGGCCATTCTTCCCTCTGTGTACTAGCTAGCTATGTCCTACCTTTTTGATAAGAAGGCATTGTCATGCCAAATCATGCTTCTCCTGAAAGGAAAATTCATTTGGAGTGCCTTTAAAGCTTTGGAAACTCCATTCATCAAAACAGTGCTCAGAATAATTTGGGCAAATCTTTGGATTACTTGCCATTAGTATATGAGATGCCTAGGGGGAAAAAATGCAAGGGCTGCCCACCTGAGCAAAGATGCTTTGGGGATGGTTTTCATTCACTGAGTTGAATATTATTTTCAACAAATATGC
The DNA here is from genome assembly GCF_016906955.1 of Phacochoerus africanus. Classification (NCBI taxonomy): domain Eukaryota; kingdom Metazoa; phylum Chordata; class Mammalia; order Artiodactyla; family Suidae; genus Phacochoerus; species Phacochoerus africanus. Next base: position 92,415,323 of record NC_062545.1, on the reverse strand, counting down.
TCTGATACTCTTGTTTTGTGGAGCTTCTGAGATGACCCTCTGCCCTGGTTGTACAAACTAGCTACATGCTGCTTTTCACTGACACAGAAAAGAAGGCCATTTCATGCCACAACAGGTTTCTCCTCAAAGGAGAACACATTTGGAGTGCCTTTCAAGTGATGGAAACTCTCTGCTCCAAACCAGTGCTCAGAATGATTTTAGCAATAATTTGGCTCTTTTGCCCTAAGTATACAAGAGGCCAAGGTGGGAAAAAGGCAATTGTTGCTTTCCTGAGCAAAGACACATGTTGTAGTTCGTACACTGAGCTGAATATACTTTGCCACTAGGAGGCTTCCAAACTCTTGTTTTGTAGAGATTGTGAGATGGTCATTCTACCATGGTTGTAGAAATAAGTTATGTGCTGCTATTCTCCTCTTGTGAAAAAAAAAAAGGCATTGTCATGACAAATCAGGCTTATCCACAGTAGAACATGTTTGGAGTGCCTATCAAGCTATGGAAATTCCCTGCACCTAACCAGAAAGCAAAAGGCAGCTCACTGGTTTATTTGCCCTAGTTATAGGAGAAATCAAGGTGGGAAATAGGCAAGTGTTGCTTTCATGAACAAAGACATATTGGGCCTCTGTTCATTCACTTAGTTGAATATACTTTTGAATCAGGATGCTTCCAACTCTTATTTTGTCAAGTTGATGTGATTGCAATTCTGCCATGTTTATGAACTATCTATGTGCTGCTTTTCCCCTCTTGTGAAAAGAATACATTTTCATGCCAATCAGGCATCTCCTCAAAGGAAAATAGGTTTGGGGTGCATTCCAAGTGATGGAAAATCCATGCAACAAACCAGTGCTCAGAGAGCAAGAGGCAGCACATAGGTTTTTTTGCCCTAGTTATAAGAGGAATCTAAGTGGGATAAAAGCAAGGGTTGCTTTCCTGAGAAAAGATATATTAGACCTGGTGTTCCTAAACTGAGTTGAATATACTTTGCAAGCAGGACATTTCCAAACTCTTATTTTGTAGAGTTGGTTCAATGGGTTCTCTGCCCTGGTTGTGTGAACTACCTATGTGCTGCTTTTCCCTGATATTGAAAAGTAGGCTTTTTCATGCCAAATAAGGCTTCTCCTCAAAGGAGAACATATTTGGAGTGCCTTTGAAGTGATGCAAACTGCCTGCACCAAACAAGTGATCAGATAGCAAGAGGCAGCACATTGGTTAATTTACCCTAGTTTTAGGAAATATCTAAGTGGGAAAAATGCAAGTGTTGTTTCCTGAGCAAAGACTCATTGGGGCTGGTGTTCATTCACTGAGTTGAATATACTTTACAACCAGGATATTTCTAATATCTTGTTTTGTTTATTTTGTGAGGTGGCCCTTCTTCCCTCTGTGTACTAGCTATCTATGTCCTGCCTTTGTGATATGAAGGCATTGTCATTCCAAATCTTGCTTCACCTGAAAGGAGAACACGATTGTAGTGCCTTTCAATTGATGGAAACCACCTTCATCAAACCAGTGCTCAGAGCAATTTGGGCAAAACTTTGGATTATTTGCCATAGTTATATGAGATGCCTAGGCGAGAAAAGGCAAGGGTATCCCTTCTGAGCGAAGAAGCATTGGGGAGGGTTTCATTCGATGAGTTGATTATACTTTGCAACCAGGATGCTTTGATACTCTTGTTTTGTGGAGCTACTGAGATGGCCCTCTGTCCTGGTTGTACAAACTAGCTATGTGCTGTTTTCACCAATACTGAAAAGAAGGCTATTTCATGCCAAATCAGGCTTCTCCTCAAAGGAGAACATGTTTGGAGTGCCTTTCAAGCAATGGAAGCTACCTGCACCAAACCAGTGCTCAGAACACTTTGGCTCATTTATTCTAGGTATATGAGAGGCCAAGGTGGGAAAAAGGCAATTGTTGCTTTCCTGAGCAAAGACACATGGCGTTGCTGTTCGTTCACTGAGTTGAGTATACTTTGCCAACAGGAGGCCTCCAAACTCTTGTTTTGTGGAGATTGTGAGGTGGACACTCTGCCCTGGTTGTACGATCAATTTATGTGCTGCTTTTCCCCACTTATGAAAAAAAGACATTGTCCTGCCAAAGCTGGCTTCTCCTCAAAGGAGAACATGTTTAGACTGCCTTTAAAGCAATGGAAACTCCATGCAGCAAAACAGTGCTCATAATGTTTAGGGCAAAATTTTGGCTCATTTGCCCTTGGAATATGAGAGGCCTAGGTGGGGAAAAGGCAAGGGTTGTTTCCTGAGTCAAGATGCATTGGAGCTGGTGTTTGTTCACTGAGTTGAATATACTTTACAACCAGGAAGCTTCCATACTCTTATTGTGAGATGCAGTTTGTCAGAACTTCACTCTGAGTTTGTGACCTGTGTATACTAGCTAGCTATGTGCTGCTTTTCCCCACTTGTAAAAAGAAAACATTGTCATGGCAAATCAGGCTCCTCCTCAAAGGAGAGCTGTTTTGGAGTGCCTTTCAAATGATGGAAATTACCTGTACTAAACCATTGCTCATAGAGCAAGAGGCAGTATATTGGTTTATTTGCCCTAGTTAGAGGAAAATTCTATGGGGGGGAGGCAAGGGTTTCTTTCCTGAGTAAAGGCACAATGGGGCTTGTGTTCATTCACTGAGTTTAAAATACTGTGCAACAAGGACACTTCTAATATATTGTTTTGTGGAGTTTGTGAGATGGCCATTCTGCCCTGTGTGTACAAGCTAGCTATGTGCTGCCTTTGTGAAAAGAAGGCCATCAGGCTTCTCCTCAAAGGAGAATACATTTGGAGTGACTTTCAAGTGATGGAATCTCCCAGCAACAAACCAGTGCTCAGAATGAATTTGGAAAAATTTGGCTCATTTGCCATAGTTATACAAGAGGCCTAGGTGGAAAAAAGCAATGGTTTCTTTCCTGGGCAAAGACACATTGGGGCTGGTGTTAATTCACTGAGTTGAATATACTTTGCAATCAGGATGTTTCCATACTCTTCTTTTGTGCAGTTTGTGAGATGTCCATTCTGCTCTGGTTTATGAACTAGCTATATGTTTTTTTCTCTGCTTCTGTAAAGAAGGCATTGTCATGCCATATATGGCTTCTCCTCAAAGGTAAACACCTTTGTAATGCCTTTCAAGCAATGGAAATTCCCTGCCCCAAACCAGTGCTCTGAATGATTTGGACAACTCTTTTCTCATTTTCCCTAGTTATACAAGAGGCCTATATGGGAAAAAGACAACAGTTGCATTCCTGAGCAAAGATGTATTGGTGCTGCTGTACTTTCACTGAGTTGAATATACTTTTCAAACAGGACACTTCCATAATCTTGTTTCATGGAGTTGCTGAGAGTCCATTCTGCCCTATGTGTAAGGCGAGGTATGTGCTACTTTTCCGAATATTGACAAAACAGCATTGTCATGGTTATTCACACTTCTCTTCAAAAGAGATCATGTTCGGAGTGCCTTTTAAGTTATGATAACTCCTTTCAACAAACCAGTGCTCAGAGAGCAGGAGGCAGGATTGGATTATTTGCCCTAGTTATAGGAGAAATCTAGTTTGGAAAAAGGCAAAGGTTGCTTTCCTGAGCAAAAACATATCAGGTCTGGTGTTCATTCACTGAGTTGAATATATTAGCAATGAGGAGACTTCTATTCTCCTATTTTTTGGAGTTTGTGAGATTGCAATTCTGCCCTGCTGGCAGGATCTAGCTATGTGCTGCTTTTCCCCTCTTGTGAAAAGAAGGCATTTTCATGCCAAAACAGGCTTCTCCTCAAAGGAGAAAATGTTTGAAGTGCCTTTCGAGTGATGGAAACTCCCTGCACCAAACCAGTGCTCAGAGCACAAGAGGCAGCACATTTGATTATTTGCCATAGTTATAGGAAATTTCTAGGTGGGAAAAAGGCAAGGGTTGCTTTCCTGAGCAGGGACAAATTAGAGCTTGTGTTTGTTCCCTGACTTGAATATACTTCACCACCAGGACACGTCTATACTCTTTTTTGTGGAGTTGGTGTGAAGGGCACCAGCCCTGTTTGTAATTACTCGCTATGTGCTCCTTTTCCCTCATATTGAAAAGAAGGGTTTTTTATGCCAAATCAGCCTTTTCCATGAAGGATAACATGATTGGAGTGCCTTTCAAGTGATGGAAAGTTCCTGCACCAAAGGAGTGCTCAGAATGATTTGGGCAACTCTTTGGTTCATTTGCCCTAGGTATATGAGAGGCCTATGTGGGAAAAAGGCAACAGTTACTTTCCTGAGCACAGACACATTGGTGCTTCTTTTCATTCACTGAGTTCAATATACTTCCCAACATGGAGGCTTACCAACATTTGTTTTGTGGGGATGGTGAGATGGCCATTCTGCCTTGGGTGTACAAACAACCTATGTACTGCTTTTCCCCAATATTTAAAAGAATGTTTTTTCATGCCCAATCAGGCTTCTCCTCAAAGGAGAACAAGTTTGGAGTACCTTTTAGGCAATGGAAAATCCCTGCACCAAAACAGTGTTCAAATGATTTGGGCACACCTTGGCTCATTTGCCCTAGGTACATGAGAGGCCTAGGTGGGAAAAAGGCAAGAGTTGCCTTCCTGAGCAAAGACATATTTGTGTTGCAGTTTTTTCAGTGAGTTGCCTATACTTTGCAACCAGGATGCTTCTATACTTTTGTTTTGTGTAGTATGTGAGATGGAAATTCTGCACTGGTTGTATGAACTAGCTATATGTTTTTTTCCATGCTTGTGAAAAGAAGGCACTGCCATGCCAAATCAGGCTGCTCCTCAAAGGAGAACACCTTTGGAGTGCCTTTCAAGTGATGTAAACTCTGTGTACCAAACGAGTGCTCGGAACGACTTGGGAAAAACTTTGGCTCATTTGCTCTAGTTATATGAGAGGCTTATGTGGGAAAATGGCAAATGTTGCATTCCTGAGCAAAGATGCATTGGTGCTGCTGTTCATTCACTGAGTTGAATATACTTTGCAACCAGGGTGCTTCCATACTCTTATTTTTTGTAGTTGATGAGATTGCAATTCTGCCTGCTTGTAGGAACTAGTTATGTGCTTCTCCCACCTCCTTGTAAAAAGAAGGAATTTTCATGCCAAAACAGGCCTCTCCACAAAGGAAAACAGGTTTGGAGTGCCTTCCAACTGATAAAAACTCCCTGCACCAAACCTCTGCTTAGAGAACAAGAGGAAGCCCATTGCTTAATTTGCCCTAGTTATGATTTGCTCTCCTGAGCAAAGATGCATTAGGGCTTGTGTTAATTCACCAAGTTGAATATACTTCACAACCAGGAGGCTTCCATTCTCTTGTTTGGTGAGTTTGTTGCAATGGGCACTCTGTCCTGTTTGTACTAACTACCTATATGCTACTTTTCCCCAATATTGAAAAGAAGGATTTTTCATGGCAAATCAGCTTTCTCCTCAAAGAAGAACATGTTTGGAATGCCTTTCAAGTGATGCAAACTCCCTACACCAAACCAGTGCTCAGAGACCAAGAGGAAGAACATTCATTTTTTGCCCACGTTGTAGGAGAATTCAATGTGGGAAAAAGGCAATAGTTGCTTTCCTGAGCAAAGACGCATTGGGGCTGGTGTTCCTTCACTGAGTTGAATATACTTTCCAACCATGATGCTTCCCAACTCTTGTTTTGTGGAGGTGGTGAGATGTTTATTCTACTCTGCCTACACTATCTAGCTATATGCTACTCTCCCAATATTGAAAACAATGTTTAGCATGGCTTTTCAGGCTTCTTCTCAAAGGAAAACATGTTTGGAATGCCTTTCAAGTGATAGAAACTCCCTGCACCTTACCAGTGCTCAGAGATCAAGAGGAAGCACATTTTTTATCTGCCATATTTATAGGAGAATCTTTGTGAGAAAAAGGCAAGGGTTGCTTTCTTGAGCAAAGACACATTGGAGCTGGTATTTGTTCACTGACTTTAATATATTTGCAACCAGCACACTTCCATACTTTTGTTTTGTGTAGTTGGTGAGATGGTCATTCTGCCCTGTTTGAAAAAAGAAGCTATGTGCTGCCTCACCCGCTTCTGATAAGAAGGCATGTTCATGCCATATCAGGGTTATCCTCAAAGAAGAACATGTTTGGAGTGCCTTTCAAGTGATGGAAACTCCCTACATCAAACCATTGCTCAAAGAGCAAGAGGCAGCACATTGTATTATTTGTCCTAGTTATAGTACAAGACTAGGTGGTAAAAGGGAAGGGATGCTTTCCTGAGCAAGAACCATTGAGGCTGGTGTTGGTTCACTGAGTTGAATATACTTTGCAACCAGGACTCTTTCCAAGTTTTGTTTTGAGTGGCTTGTGTTATGGCCAATCTGCCCAGGTTGTGCAAACAAGGTATGTGCTGCTTTTCCCTGAATTTGAGAAGAAGGAATTGTCATGCAAAATCTGGCTTATCCTCAATGGAGAACATGTTTGAATGGCCTTTCAAGTGATGCAAATTCCTTGCACCCAAACAGTGCTCAAAGAGCATGAGGCCCATTGATTAATTTGCACATTGGTATATTTGCCCTAGATATAGGAGTATTCTAGGTGTTAAAAATGTAAGAGTTGTTTACCTGAGCAAAGATGCCTTGGGTCTGGTGTTCAGTCGTTGAGTTGTATATATTTGCAATCAGGACACTTTCAAATTCCTGTTGTGTTTAGTTGGTGAGATTGAAAATCTGCCCTGCTTGTACAAACTATCTATGTGCTTTTTTTCCACTCTTTTGAAAATACGATATTTTCAAGCCATATCAGGCTTCTCCTCAAAGGAGAACACTTTTGGAGTGCCTTTGAAGTGATGGAAAAATCCCTGCACCAAACCAGTACTCAGAGAGCAAGTGGCAGCTCATTGGTGTATTTGCCCAAGTTAAAGGATAATTCTAGGTGGGAAAAATACAAGGCCTTCTTTCCTGAGCAAAGACACATTGGGGCTTGTGTTTGTTCACTGAGTTGATTATTCTTTCAACCAGGACATTTCCATATTCTTGTTTGTGGAGTCAGTGAGATGGGAATTCTGCTCTACATATACTAGCTAGCTATGTGCTGCTTTTCCCTCTTGTGAAAGATGGGATTGCCATGGCAAATCAGGCTTCTCCTCATAGGAAAACACTTTTGGAGTGCCTATCAAGTAATGGAAACTCCATACACCAAACCAGTGCTCAGAGAGCATGAGGCCCATTGTTTATTTTGCCATTGTTATAGGAGACATCTAGGTTGGAAAAAGACAAGAGTTGCTCTCCTGAGCAAAGACACATTGAGGCTGGTGTTGGTTCACTGAGTTGAATATCCTTTGCAACCAGGATGATTCATTACTCTTGTTTTGTGGAGTTGGATAGATGGCCATTCTGTCCTGGTTTTACGATCAAGCTAAAATTCTGCTTTTCCCTCCTAGTGTAAAGAAGTCATTTTCATGCCAAATAAGGTTTTTCCTCAAAGGAGAGCACATTTGGAGGGCTTTTCAAGGGATGTAAACTCCCTGAATCAAACCAGGACTCAGAATGTTTTGGGCAACACTTTGGCTCATTTGAGAGGCCTAGGTGGGAAAAAGGGAATGATTGTTTCCTGAGGAAGATACATTAGTGTTGCTGTTGGTTCAGTAGTTGAATATACTTTGCAAGCAGGATGCTTCCCAAGACTTGAATTGTGGAGTATGTGAGATTCCATTCTAACTTGTGTGTACTAGCTAGTTATGTACTACATTTCCCAATATGGAAAGGATGCATTTTCATACCACATTAGGCTTCTCCTAAAAGGAGAACATGTTTGAGGTTTCATTCAAGTGATGGAAACTCCATGCATCAAACAAGTTCTCAGGGAGCAAGAGGCCCATTGATTTATTTGCCCTAGTTATAGGAAGTCTAGGTTGCAAAAAGGCAAGGGTTGATTTCCTGAGCAAAGTCGCATTGGGGCTTGTGTTCATTAACTGAGTTGAATATACTTTGCAACCAGGACACATCCATTCTCTTTTTTTTTTTTCTGGAATTGGTGAGAGGGCAATTCTGCCCTAGTTGTATGAACTAGCTATGTGCTGATTTTCCCCAATATTGAACAGAAGTGGTTTTCATGCCAAATCAGGCTTCTCCTCAAAGAAGCACACATTTGGAGTGCCTTTCCAGTGATGGACACTCCCTGCACCAAACCAGTGCTCAGAGAGCAAGAGGCTGCACATTGGTTTACTTTCCCTAGTTATAGGAGGTTTATAGGTCTTAAAAAGCCAATGGTTGTTTTCCTAAGCAAAGACTCATTGAGGCTGGTGTTTGATCACTGAGTTAAATATATTTGCAACCAGCAGGCTTCCAAACTCTTATTTTGTGGAGTTGGTGAGATGGCAATTTTCCCCAGGCTGTATGAACTTGCTATATGCTGCTTAACCCCGATATTGAAAAGAAGGTATTGTCATGCCAAATCAGGATTCTCCTCAAAGGAGAACAGGTTTGGAGTGCCTTTCATGTGAAGGAATCTTCCTGCACAGAGAACAAGAGGCAGTTCATTGGCATATTTGCCCTAGTTAGAGGAGAAGTCTAGGTGGGAAAAAGGCAAGGGTTACTTTTCTGGGCAAAGATGCATTGGGGCTGGTGTTCATTTACTGAGTTGAATATACTTTGCAACCAGATGCTTCCCAACTCTGATTTGTGGAGTTGGTGAGATGGCCACTCTGCTCTGGTTGTATGAACTATGTGCTGCTTTCCCCAATAATGAAAAGAAGTCTTTTCCATGCCAAGTCAGGCTTCTCCTCAAAAGAGAACATGTTTGGTGTGTCTTTCAAGCAGGGGAAACTCCATGCACCAAACCAGTGCTCAGAGATCAAGAGGCAGCACATTGGTTTACTTGCCATTGTTATAGGGGTGTTCTAGATGTTTAAAAAGGCGAGTTTTTTTTTTCCTGCACAGAGACACACTGGTGCTGGTGTTCTTTCACTGAGTTGAATGTATTTGCAACCAAGATGTTTCCATACAGTTATTTTATGGAGTTGGTGAGACTGCAATTCTGCCCTACTTGTATGAAGTATCTATGTGCTTTTTTTCCCCTCTTGCGAAAAGAAGGCCTTGTCATGCCAAATCTGGCTTGCCTGCCAAGGAGAACATTTTTGGAGTGCCTTTCAAGTGATGGAAACTCCCTCCACCAAACCAGTGCTCATAATATTTTGGGCAAATCTTTGGCTCATCTGCCCTAGTTGTATGTGAGACCTAGGTTGGAAAAAAGCTATGGTTCCTTTCATGAGCAAAGATGCATTGGGGCTGGTGTTCATTCACTGAGTTGAATATACTTTGCAACCAGGATGCTTGCATATGCTTGTTTTGTGTAGTTGATGTGATGTCCATTCTGCCCTGGTTGTACCATCTAGCTATGAGCTAATTTTCCCCACTTGTGACAAGAAGACATTTTCATGCCAAATCAGGCATGTTCTCAAGGTTCTCAATGTTCTCAGTGGAGAACACTTTTGGGTATCTTTCAAGTGATGGAAACTCCCTGCACCAATCCAGTACTCAGAGGGCAAGAGGAAGCACATTGTTTATTTTCCCTAGTTAGAGCAGAAGTCTAGGAGGGGAAAATGGCAAGGGTTGCTTTTCTGAGCAAAGATGCATTGGGGCTAGGGTCTATTCTCTGGGTTGAATATGCTTTGAAACCAGGATGCTTCCCAACTCTTTTTTGTGGAGTTGGTGAGATGGCCATTCTGCCCTGGTTGTAGTAACTAACTACGTTCTGATTTCCCTGATATGAAAAGAAGGCATTGTCATGGCAAATCAGGCTGCTCCTCAAAGGAGAACCCATTTGGAGTGCCTTTCAAGTGATGGAATCTCCCTGCAACAAACCAGTGCTTATAGAGCAAGAGGCAGCACATTGGTTTATTTGCCCTAGTTACAGCAGAAGTATAGGTGGGAAAAAGGCAAGGGTTGCTTTCCTGAGCAAAGATGCATTGGGGGTGGGTTTGTCACTGAGTTGAACATACTTTGCAATGAGTACATTTCCATACTCATATTGTGGAGTTGGTGAGATGGCTATTCTGCTGTGGTTGTAGGAACAAGCTAAGTGCTGCTTGTCCCTGTTTGTGAAAAGAAGCCATTTTCATGCCAAATCAGGCTTCTCCTCAAAGGAGAACATGTTTGGAGTGCCTTACAAGCAATGGAAACTCCCTGCACCAAACCAGTTCTCAGAATGATTTGGGCAACACATTGGCTCCTTTGTCATAGGTTTACAAGAGGCCTAGGTGGGAAAATGGCAACGTTTGCTTTAATGAGCAAAGACGCATTGGGGGTGGGGTTCATTCACTGAGTTGAATATACTTTGCAACAAGAATGCTTCAATATTCTTAGTTTGTGGCGTAGATGAGATGGCCCTTCTGCCTTGGCAGTAAGAACTAGCTATGTTCTGGTTTTCCTAGATATTGAAAAGAAGACATTTTCATGGCAAATCAGGCTTCTCCTCAAAGGAGAACACTTGTGGAGTGCCTTTCAAGTGATGGAAACTCCCTGCACCAAACCAGTGCTTGGAATGATTTGGGCAACACTTTGGCTCATTTACCCTAGGTATTCAAGAGGCCTTTGTGGGAAAAAGGCAATGGTTGACTTCCTGAGCAAAGATACATTGGGTCTGGTGTTTGTTTACTGAGTTTAAAATACTTTGCAACCAGAAAGCTTCCATACTCTTATTTTCTGGAGTTTGTGTGTTGGCATTCTGCCCTGGTTGTATGAACAAGCTATGTGTTGCTTTTCCCTGCTTGTGAAAAGAAGACATTTCATTTCAAATTAGGCTTCCCATCAGAGGAAAACATATTTGGAGTGCCTTTCCAGTGATGGTAACTCCATGCATGAAACTAGTGCTCAGAGAGCAAGAGGCAGCACATTGCTTTATTTGCCCTATTTACAGCAGAATTCTAGGTGGGCAAAAGACAAGAGTTGCTTTCCTGAGCAAAGACGCATTGGGGCTTGTGTTCTTTCCCTCAGTGAATATAATTTGCAACCAGGATTCTTCCATACTCTTCTTTTGTAGATTTGATGATATGGCCATTCTGACTTGCTTGTACTAACTACTTATCTGCTGCTTTTACCCACTTGTGAAAAGAAGGCATTTTCATGATAAATCAGGATTCTCCTCAAAGTAGAATATGTTTGGAGTGCCTTTCAAGCAATGGAAACTCTGCACCAAACCAGTGCTCAGAATGATTTGGGCAACACTTTGGCTCATTTGCCCTAGTTATGAGAGGCCTTTATAGGAATAAGGCCACTGTTTCTTTCCTGAGCAAAGACGCATTGGGTATGGTGTTTGTTCACTGAGTTGAAGATACTTTGAAACCTGGACACTTCCATATTCTTGTTTTGTGGAGTCTGTGAATTGCCATTCTGCCCTGTTTATACCAAATATCTATGTGTTGCTTTTCATCTGATATTGACAATTAAGGCATTTTCATTACAAATCAGGATTCTCCTCAAAGGAGAACACCCTTGGAGAGCCTTTCAAGTGATGGAATCTCCCTGTACCAAACCAGTGCTCAGAGAGCAAGAGGCTGCACATCGTTTTATTTGTCCTAATTATAGGAGATGTCTAGGTTGTGAAAAAGGCAATGGTTGACTTCCTGAGCAAAGATGCATTGGGGCTGGTGTTCATTCATTGAGTTCAATATACTTTGCAAACAGGATGCTTCCTAACTCATTTTTTGTGGAGTTGTTTTGATAGCCTTTCTGCCCTGCTTGAACAAACTAGCTTTGTGCTGCTTTTCCCCAATATTGAAAAGAAGGTATTTTCATGCCAATTCCAGCTTCTCCAAAATGAGAACAAGTTTGAAGTGCTTTTAAGAGATGGAAACTCCCTGCACCTAACTAGTGCTCAGAATATTTTGGGCAACCCTTTGGCTCATTTGCCCTGGATATATGAGTGGCCTAGTGGAAAAAAGGCAAGTGTTGCTCTCCTTGGCAAAGCCACATTGGGGCTGGTTTCATTCACTGAGTTGAATATACATTGCAACCAGTATGCTCCCATACTCTTGTTTTTTGGCGTTGGTGAGATGTCAATTCTACCCTGGTTGTAAGAACTAGCAATGTGGTCTTTTTCCCCAGTATTGAAAAGTAGGCATTGCCATGGTAAATCAAGATTCTCCTCAAAGGAGAACACATTTTGTGTGCCTTTCAAGTGATGGAAAATCCCTGCTACAAACCTGTGCTCAGAGATCATGAGTCAGCAAATTGCTTTATTAGCCCTAGTTAAAGAAGGAGTCTAGGTGGGAAAAAGGCAAGGGTTGCATTCCTGAACAAAGACACATTGTAGCTGGTGTTCCTGCTCTGAGTTGAATGTACTTTGCAACAAGGATGCTTCCATACTCTTGTTTTGGAGTTGGTGAGATGGTCATTCTACCCTGGTTGTATACACCAGCTATGTGCTCCTATTACCCAATACGGAAAAGAAGGCATTTCCCCTATGGGAAATCAGGCTTCTCCTCAAAGTGGAACATGTTTGGAGTGCCTTTCAAGTGATGGAAACTCCCAGCACCAAACCAGTGCTCACAGAGCAAGAGCCAGCACATTGTTTTATTTGCCCTAGTTACAGCAGGATTTTAGGTGGGAAAAAGGCAAGGGTTGCTTTCCTGAGCAAAGATGAATTGTGGCTGCTGTTCATTCACTGAGTGGAATATACACTCAGTGGAATATGGAAGCCACCAAGATGCTTCCATAACTTGTTTTGTAGAATCTGGGAGATGGGCATCCCACCCTGGTTGTAGCAACTAGCTATGTGCTGCTCTTCCCCCCTTGTGAAAAGAAGGTTTTTCATGCCAAATCAGGCTTGTCCTTAAAAAAGAGAAGAGGTTTGGTGTGCATCTGAAGTGATGGAAACTGCCTCAACAAACCAGTTCTCAGAATGATTCAGGAAACACTTTAGATCATTTGCACTAGGTATATGAGAGTTTAGGCGGGAAAAGGCAGGGTTGCTTTCCTGAGCAAAGAAGCATTTGGGCTTGTGTTTGTTCACTGATTTTATTATTCTTTGCAACTAGGATGCTTCCATACTCTTGTTTTGTGGAGTTGGTGAGATGGCCATTCTGCCCTGGTTGTAAAAACCAGCTGTATTCTGCTGTTACCCACTTGTGAAAAGAAGGCATTTTCATACAAAATCAGACTTCTCCACAAAAGAGAACATGTTTGGAGTGCCTTTCAAGTGAAGGAATCTCCCTGCACCTATTCAGGGCACAGAGAGCATTTAGCAGTCCAAGGGCTCCTTTGAACAAGTTATAGGATATGCCTAGGAGGGAAAAATGCAAAGGATGAACTCCAGAGCATAGCTGCATATGGGTTGGTGTTCAGTCTCTGAGTTCAATATACTATACAAGGAGGCAGCTTTAATACTCTAGATCTGTGGAATTTGTGAGGCTGCCATTCAGCCCTGATTGTCCCAGCTGGCTCTGTTCTTTTTTGCCCCGTTTGAGAAAAGAAGGCATTTTCCTGCCAAATCAGGCTTCATCACAAAGGAGAACATGTTTGGAGGGCCATTCAAGTGCAGGAATCACCCTATACCAACCAGTGCTCAGATATCTTTTTAGAACACATTGGCTCATTGGCCCTATATATAGGAGAGCCTCAGGTGGGTAAAAGGCATTGGTTGCATTCAAGTGAAAATCTGCTTTGGTGCTGGTGTTTGATCCCTGAGTTGAATATCCTTTGCAATGAGAAAGCTTCCATACTCTTGTTTTGCGGAGGTTGTGAGATTTCCATTCTGCCCTGATTGCCCTAGATCGCTCTGTGTTCTATTTCACTGCTCATGAAAAGAGGGCAGTTTCAGGCCAAATCAGATTTCTCCACAAAGGAGAACCAGTTTGGAGAGCCTTTCAAGTGATGGAAATTCTCTGTACTAAACCAGTGGACAGAGAGTTTGGGAAGCAAAGTGGCTCATTTGCCCTAGGTATAGGAGAGGCCTAGGTGAGAAAAAATCATGGCTTGCTTTCCCAATCCAACACACATTGGGGATGGTGTTCATATACTGAGTACAATATATTTGCAATGAAGAAGCTTCCTACACTTTTTTGTGGAGTTTGTGAGATTGCCATTCTGCCCATATTGCCCCACCTTGCTATGTGTTGCTTTTCCCCTTTTGTGAAAAGAAGGCATTTTCTTGACAAATCACACTTCTCCACCAAGGAGAAAAGTTTTAGAGTTCCTTTCAAGGGATGGGAATTCCCTGAACAAAACCATTGAACCAAAGTCACTGGGTAACACATTGGCTCTTTTGATCTCATTGTTGGTGAAGCCTAGGTTGGCAACAGGTAAGGCTGGCTTTCTGGGCAAACCCACATTGGGGCTGGTGTTTGTTCACTGATTTGACAACCTTTGCAATGAGTAAGCTTCCATACTCTTATTCTGTGGAGTTTGTAAGATTTCCATTCTGCTCTGATGGCCCTAGCTCGCTGACATGCGGCTCCACCCCACCTGTGACAAGAAGGCATTTTCATGCCAAATCAGACTTATCCACAAAGGAGAACATGTTTGGAGTGCCTTTCAAGTGAAGGAATCTCCCTGCACCTATTCATGGCACAGAGAGCATTTGGCAGTCCAAGGGCTCCTTTGAACAAGTTATAAGACATGCCTAGGAGGGAAGAATGCAAGGGATGATTTCCCAAGCAAGCCTGCATTTGGGCTGGTATTCATTCTCTGAGTTCAACATACTATGCAAGGAGGCAGCTTCAATACTCTTGATCTGTGGACTTTGTGAGATTGCCATTCTGCCCTGATTGCCCTAGCTTGGTATGTTCTGATATTCCCCACTTGAGAAAAGAGGGCTTTTTCATGCCAAATCAGGCCTCTCCACAGAGGATAACACATTTGGAGTGCTGTTAAAGTGAAGGAAACTCCCTGCACAAAACCAGTGCCCAGAAACCTTATTACAACCCGTTGGATCATTTGTATTTTGTATAGGAAAGCCCCAGGTGGGAAAAGGCATGGTTTGGTTTTGAGAGCAAAACTGCTTTGGGGCTGGTGTTCACTCTCTGAGTTGAATATAATTTTCAATGAGGAAGCCTCCATACTCTTGAATTGTGGAGTTTCTGAGATTGCCATTCTGCCCAGATTTCCCTTGCTTGCTATGTGTTCTTTACCCCACTTGTGAAAAGATGGCATTTTCATGCCATATCAGGCTTTTCCATGAAGGAGAACCCATTTGGGTTGCCTTTCAAATGATGGAAACTCCCTGCACCAAACTAGTGCACAGAAATCTTTGGGCAGCCCTTTGAGTCATTTGCCCTTGGTGTATCAGAGGCCTAAGTGGGAAAAAATCCAGGGTTGCTTTCCAAAGCCAACACGCATTGGGGTTGGTGTTCATTCCCTGAGTTGAATATGCTTTGCAAATGAGGAAGCATCCATACTCTTGTTTTGTGGAGTTTGTGAGTTTGCCATTTTGCCCTGATGGCCCTAGGTTGATATGTCCAGCTCATCCCTGCCTGTGAATAGAAGACATTTCCATGCCAAATCAGGCTTCTCCACAAAGGAGAACACATTTGGAATGCTTTTCATGTGAAGGAATCTCCCTGCACTTATTCAGGGCACAGAGTGCTTTGGGCAGCAAAAGGGCTCCTATAAACGTTATGGGAGAAGCCTATGTGGGAAAAAGCAATGGATGATTTCCCAAGCAAACCTGCCTATGGGCTAATGTTTGTTCTCTGAGTTCAATATACTATGCAAGGAGGCAGCTTCAATATTCCTGATCTGTGGACTTTGTGAGATTGCCATTCTGCCTTGATTGCCCTAGGTCACTATATGCTTTTTTTCCCGCTTGTGAATAGAAGGCATTTGCATGGCAAATCAGACTTCTCCACAAAGGCCAACAAGTTTGGAGTGCCTTTCAAGCAATGGAAACTCCCTGCATCAAACCATTTAACAGAGAGCACTGGCCAGCACATTTCCTCATTTGCTAATTGTATAGGAGAGGCCTAGGTGGGAAAAAGGTGAGGGTTGCTTTCTCTAGCAAAATTGCATTGGGGATGGTGTTTGTTCACTCTGTAGAATGTGCTTTGCTAGGAGGAAGCTTCCAGACTCTTGTTTTGTGGATTTCATCAGATTTCCATGTGGTGGATATTGCCCTAGCTCATTAAGTGCTGCTTTTCCCCATTTGTGAAAAGAAGGCATTTTCATGCCACATCAGGGTTTTCCTCAAAGGAGAACACATCTGAAGTGCTTTTCAAGCAACTGAAACTCCCTGCACCAAGACAGTGCACAGAGAGTATTGGGCAGCACATGGGCTCATAGGCCCTAGGTATAGGGGAAGACTAATTGGGAAAAGGCAAGGGCTACTTTCTCAAAGAAACACCAAAGCATTGGGGCTGCTTTTTTCTCACTGAGTTAAATATACATTTTTTTTCCATTTTTTTATTACTCAAATGAATTTATCACAACTGTAGTTGTATAATGATCATAACAATCTGATTTACTTTATAACAAGGAAGCTTCCAGACTCTTGATTTGTGGAGTTTGTGTGACAGCCATTCTGCCCTGATTGCCCTAGCTTGCTATGTGCTGCTTTTCCCCAGTTGTGAAAGGAAGACATTTTCATGCCAAATCAGGATTCTCCACAAAGGAGGACATATTTGGGGTCCTTTTCAAGTGATGGAAACTAGATGCATGAAATCAGTGCAGAGAGCCTTGGGAGGCACAGTGGTTCAATTTCTCTCAGTATAGAGAAGGCTTAAGCATGAAAAAGGCAAGGGTTGCTTTCCCAAGCAAGCCTGCATAGGGGCTGGTGTTTGTTCACTGATATGAATATACTTTGCCAGGAGTAATGTTCCACACTCTTCCTTTTTGGAGTTTGTTAGGTTTCCTTCAGTCAGGGATTGCCCTAGCTCTCTATGTTCTGCTTTTCCCCAATTGTGAATAGAAGGCATTTTCATGCCAAATCAGGCTTCTCCACAAAGGAGAACACATTTGAAGTGCCTTTCAAGCAATGGAAACTCCCTGCACCAAGCCAATTCACAGAGAGCATTGGGCAGCACATTGCCTCATTTGCTGTAGGTGTAGGAGAGGCCTAGGTGGGGAAAATGCAAGGGTTGCTTTCCCAAGTAATCTCACATTGGGGATGGTGTTCATTCACTCTATAGAATGTGCTTTGCAAGGAAGAAGCTCCCAGACTCTTGTTTTGTGGAGTTTGTCAGATTTCCAGGTGGTGAGGATTACCCTAGCTCATTAAGTGCTGCTTTTCCCCAGTTGTGAAAAGAAGGCATTTTCATGCTACAATAGTGTTCTCCACAATGGAGTAAAATTCTGAAGTTCTTTTCAAGAAATGGAAACTCCCTGCACCAAAACAGTGCACAGAGAACAGAATATTGTGCAGCACATTGGCTCATTGCCCTAGGTATAGGAGACCTCAAGCTGAGAAAAAGGAAAAGGTTGCTTTCCTGAGAAAATATGCATTTGGGATTCCATCATTTACTGAGTTGAAAATATTTTCCAAGGTGTAACATTCCACACTCTTGTGGAGTTTGTGGGATTTCCATTGGACAAAGATCACCCTATCTCGCTATGTGCTGCTTTTTCCCACTTGCGAAAACAAGGCATTTTCATGCCACATCAGGGTTCTCCACAAAGGAGAACACTTTTGAAGTGCTTTTCAAGCAATGGAAACTTCCTGCACCAAAACAGTGCAAAGAGAGCATTGGGAACACATGGGCTCATTTGTCCTAGGTATAGGGGAGGACTACGTGGCAAAAAGGCAAGTGTTGCTTTCCCAAGCATACACACATTAAGTCTTTGTTTTTTCACTGATTTTAATATACTTTTCAAATGAGGAAGCCTCTATACTCCTGTTCTGTGGAGTTTGTGAGATGACCATTCTGCCCTTGATTGCTCTAGAATTTTTCTGTGCTTCTTTTCCCCATACTTGAAAAGAAGGCATGTTCATTGCCAAATCAGGCCTCTCCACATAGAAGAACACATCTGGAGTGCCTTTTAAGTGACGGAAACTCCCTTCTCCAAAGAGGTACACAGAGAGCATTGGGCAGCATATTGGCTCCTTTGCTTTAAGTACAGCACTGGCCTCATTGGGAGAGAAGCAAGAGTTGTTTTCCTAAGCAAACCCATATTGGAGATGGTGTTGGTTCACTCTGTAAAATGTGCTTTGCAAGGAGGAAACTTCCAGACTCTCATCTTCTGGACATTGTCAGATTTCCATTGGGTGCAGATCACCCTATCTCATTAAGTGTTGCTTTCCATAATTTGAATAGGAGGCATATTCATGTGAAATCAGGCTTCTCCATGAAGGAGAACATGTCTGAAGTGCATTTAAAGTGATGGAAAAACCCTGCACCAAAGCAGGCCACAGAGAACATTGGGCAGAACTTTGGCTCACTTGCCACAGTATAGGTAAGGACAAGTTGGGAAAAGGCAAGTGGTGCTTTCCCAAGCAAGCACATATAGGGGCTGCTGTCATTCACTGAGTCGAATATACTTTGCAAGGTAGAAGGTTCCACACTCTTGTTTTGTGGAGTTTGTTTTGTGGATTTCCAATGGAGGCAGATCACCTATCTCACTATGTGCTGTTTTCCCCACTTCTGAAAACAAGGCATTTTCATGACTCATAAGGGTTCTTCACAATGGAGAACCCATTTTAATTGCCTTTCAAGTGATGGAAACTCCCTGCACCAAAGCACTGCACAGAGAGCATTGTTCAGAACATTGGGTCAGTTGCCCAAAGTATATGGGAGGCCTAGGAGGGAAAAAGGCAAGGGTTGCTTTCCCAAGCAAACACATATTCGGCTGGTATTCACTAAGTTGAATATACTTTGCATATGAGAAAGACTCCATACTCTTGTTTTGTGGAGTTTGTGAGATTGCCATTCTGCCCTGATTGCCCTAGCTTACTTCTGTGCTGCTTTTCTCAAAATTTGAAAAGAAGGCATGTTCATGCTGAATCAGGCTTCTCCACAAAGAAGACCACTTTTGGAGTGTCTTTTAAGTGATGGAAACTCCTTTCTCCAAGCCAGTGCACAGATAGCATTGGGAAATACATTTGCTCATTTCCCTTAATATGACCCTGGCTTCATTGAGAAAGATGCAAGGGATCCTTTCCCAAGCAAACCCACATTGGAAATGGTGCTTGTTCACTCTGTAGAATGTGCTTTGCAAGAAGGAAGCTTCCACACTCTTGTTTTGTGGAGTTTGTCAGATTTCCATTGAGTGCTGATAACCCTAGTTCGTTAACTGCTGACTTTCCCCAATTGTGAAAAGAAGGCAAGTTCGTGCCACATCAGGTTTCTCCACAAAGGAGAATACATCTGAGGTGCTTTTCAAGCAATGGAAACTCCCTCAACCAAAACAGTGCATAGAGAGCATTGGGCAGCACATTGCCTCATTTGCTCTAGGTATAGGAGACCTCAAGCTGGGAATAGGGTTGCTTTCCTGAGCAAACATGCATTTGGGCTCCTGTTTTTCACTGAGTTTAATGTACTTTCCAAAGCAGAACATTCCCCACTCTTGTTTTGTGGATTTTGTGGTATTTCCATTTGCTGCAGATTGCCCTATCTCGCTATGTGCTGATTTTCCCCACTTGTGAAAGCAAGGCATTTTAGTGCCTCATCAGGTTTCTCCACATAGAGAATACATTTTAAATTCTTTTTTTTTTTGTCTTTTCTATGCCCGCACTCATGGGATATGGTGGTTTCCAGGCTAGTGGTTCAATCTGAACTGTAGCCACTGGCCTAGTCCAGAGCCACAGCAACATGGGATCCAAGCCATCTCTGCAGCCTACACCACAGCCTACATCAATGCCAGATCCTCAACCCACTGAGGAAGGCCAGGTTTCAAACCTGCAACCTCATGGTTTCTAGTCATGGCACCTCAGTGTTCTCCACAAAGAGAACATGTTAGAAGTAACTTTCAAATGATGGAAG
The DNA here is from genome assembly GCF_016906955.1 of Phacochoerus africanus. Classification (NCBI taxonomy): domain Eukaryota; kingdom Metazoa; phylum Chordata; class Mammalia; order Artiodactyla; family Suidae; genus Phacochoerus; species Phacochoerus africanus. The sequence continues at coordinate 92,395,481 of NC_062545.1, read as the reverse complement.
TTCCCTGCACCAAAAGAGTTCACAGAGAGCATTTGGCAGCACATTGGCTCATTTGCCCTAGGTATAGGGGAGGACTAGGTCAGAAAAAGACAAATGTTGCTTTCCCAAGTGGATGAGACATTGGAAATCATTTGGTGGTACCTCCCACCCACAGAAAGAAGCTCCTTGACAATACTCCTGTTTGCTCCTGCCTCTGGTCCAGGCAGTCTTGCTCTTCCCAGACAGCCCATGGAAATCTTAGGCAGCCCTGGAGGTTAGGGGGTGACCTAACATTCAGCTGGTGTTCATTCACTGAGTTGAATATAATTTGCAAAAAGGAAGCTACCATACTGCTGTTTCGTGGAGTTTGTGGTATTACAATTTTGCCCTGTTTGCTCCAGCTTGCTTAAGTGCTACTTCTCCCACTTCTGAAAAGAAGGTAAGTTCATGCAAAATCAGGCTTCTCCACAAAGGAGAACACATTTGGAGTGCCTTTCAAGTGATGGAAACTACCTGCAATCAATCAGTGCACAGAGAGCATTGGGCAGAACATTGTCTCATTTGCCCTATCTATAGGAGAGGCCTAGGTTGGAAAAAGGCAATGGTTGCTTTCCTGAGCAAACCTGCATTGGGGATGGTGTTCATTCACTCCATAGAATGTGCTTTGCAAGGAAAAAGCTTCAAGACTCTTATTTTGTGGAGTTTGTCAGATTTCCATGGGGCGTGGATCACCCTAGCTTGTTAAGTGCTGCTTTTCCTCAATTGTGAAAAAAAGGCATTTCATGCCAAATTTGGCTTCTCCACTAAGTGAAACACATCTGAAGTGCCTTTCTACTGACAGAATCTCCCTGCACCAAACCAGTGCACAGTGAGTATTGGATAGTACAATGGCTCATTTGCCCTAGGTATAGGAGATAACTAATTGGGAAAAGGCAAGGGGTGCTTTTCCAAGAAAACAGGCATTGGGGGTGGTGTTTTCTCACTGAGTGAAATACATTTTGCAATGAGGAAGCTGCCAGATTCTTATTTTGTGGAATATGTGAGATAGCCACTCCACCCTGATTGCCCTAGCTTGCTATGTGCTGCTTTTCCCCAGTTGTGAAAAGAAGACATTTTCATGCCAAATCAGCCTTCTCCACAAAGGAGAACCCATTTGGGGTCCTTTTCAAGGATGGAAACTCGATGCACCATATCAGTGCACAGAGACCCTTGGGCAGAACAGTGGCTCATTTGCCTTGGTATAGGAATGGCCTAGGTGCGAAAAAAGCAAGGGTTGCTTTCCCAAGCAAACCGCATTGGAAATGGTGTTTGTTCACTCTGTAGAATGTGCTTTGCAAGGATGAAGGTTCCAGACTTTTGTTTTGTGGAGTTTGTCAGATTTCCATTTGGTGCTGATTGCCCTAGCTCATTAAGTGCTGCTTTTCCATAATTGTGAAAAGAAGGCATTTTCTTGCCACATCAGGGTTCTCCACAAAGGAGAACATGTTTGAAGTGCTTTTCAAGCAATGGAAACTCCCTGCACAAAAACAGTGCTCAGACAGCATTTGGCAGTCCATGGCTCATTTGCCCTAGGTATAGGAGAGGTTTAGCTTGCAAAAAGGAAAGAGTGCTTCCCAAGCAAATATGCATTGGGGGTGCTGTCATTCACTGAGTTGAACGTACTTTCCAAAGTGGAAAATTCCACCCTCTTGTTTTGTGCAGTTTGTGGGATTTCCACTGGATGCAGATCACCCTATCTTGCTATGTGCTGCTTTTCCCCACCTGTGAAAACAAGGTATTTTCATGCCACGTCATGTTTCTCCACAAAGGAGGACATGTTTGAAGTTCTTTTCAAGTGATAGAAATTCCTTTCACCAAAACAGTGCACAGAGAGCATTGGGCAGCACATTGGCTCTTTTGCCCAAGTATAGGGGAAGGCTATGAGGGAAAATGGCAGGGGTTACATTCCCAAGCAAATGCACATTGGGGCTGGTGTATGTTCCCTGATTTGAATATACTTTGCAAACGAGGAAGCTGCCATGCTTAGTTTTTTGGTTGGGTTTGCATTTAAGTTGTGGGTAATGAATTGGTTAATCTTAGAGTAAGAATGTCAATTGCAAGGGGCATGAAGCTGTATGGGATTACTCTTAGGGATGGGTAATGGTTGGGTTAAGTTAATATTAGTATAGGCTTTATGTTAGGGTTAGGTTAGGGTTAGGCTTAGGGCTAGTGGAAGCATGTGTGAGTGCAAGAGGCCTTTACCAAACAGGTTACAAATTTTTTAAGAAAATTTTCCATTGGAACCTTTTCAAGGAGGGTCATTCCAGGGCATGTATAGGGTTGTGTTAGGGTTAGGGGTTTTTTTTTGGGGGGGGGGTTAGGGTGAGGGTTAGTGTTAGAAATAGTGTTAGTGTATGCATGTGTGAGTGCAATGTTCATGTGCCAGGCTGTATTAGGTTTAGGTTAGGATAAAAGTTAGTGTTGATGTTAGGGATAGGATAAGGATTAGGTTTATTGTTAGGATAAGCATGTGTGACTGCAATGAGCAGGTACCAGAATGGGGCTACAGATTTTCTAAGTCTACCACTGGAGACTTTTCCAATGAGGTCCCTTCCGGGGAAGTGTAAAGGTTAGGTTTAAGGCTAGGGTTAGTGTTAGTGATATGCTTAGAGTAAGTGTTAGGGTTAGGGTTATGGTAAGGGTAAGGTTTAGGGTTAGGGTAAGGGTAAGTTTTAGGATTAATGTAAGCATGTGTGAGAGCAAGAGGCATATACCAGACTGGCATTACACATTTTCTAACCAAATATTACCCTGGAGTCTTTTTCTAGGAGGATCCTTCCAGGGCAGTGACACATGGTGGTGCAAGAGCTAGAGATGTTTTAGGCTTAGTGTTTGAGTAAGGTAAAAGTTATAGTTAGGGTGAAGGTAAGGGTAAGGGTTACATTTAGGGTTCGTGTGAGGGTAAGTGTTAGGGTTAGTGTTAACATAAGGGTTGGGGTTAAGCTTAGTGTAAGAATGTATGAGTGAAGCAGAATGAGATTAGGGTTAGGTTTAGGGTTATGGTTATGTTAATGGTTGGGTGAGGGTTAGGGTTAGAGTTATGGTTGATGTTAGCATGTGTGAGTGCAAGGTTTAGGGTTAGGGTTATCATATGTGAGTGCAAGGTGCATGTAGCAGACTGGGTTAGGTTTAGATGTAGGGTTAGGGTAAAGTTAGCTAAAGAGTTAGGGTTAGGGTAAGTGTTAGGGATAGGGTAAAGGTAAGGCTTAGGGTTAGGTTTATGTGTATCTGTAATGGGCATGTTCCAGCATGGGGTTACCAATTTTCTAAGAAAATCTACCACTGGTGCATTTTTCAAGGAGGTTCCTTCTAGGGCATGATTCAGGTTAGTCTTAGGGTTAGGTTTATATTTAGAGTTAGGTTACGGGTTAGTGTAAGGTTTTGGGTAGATGTTAGTGTTAGGGATAGCATAAAGCTTAGGCCTAGTGTTGGGTTAGTGTTGAGTTTAGGGTTAGGGTTTGTGTAACCCTGTGTGAGTGCAAGGGGAATGTATCAGACTAGGATTACAAATTTTCTAAGAAAATCTACCACTGGAGCATTTTTCAAAAAGGGTCCTTTCAGGGCAATGTTAGGGTTAGGGTTATTGTAAACAAATATGTGTTTTAGGGGCTTGTACCAGACTGGGGTTAGTGTTAGGATTAAAGTTAAGTTTAGGGTTAGGGTAAGGTTAAGTGCTTTGTTTAGGGTGAGTGTTTGGCTTATATTTAAGGTTAGGGTTTGGGTTAATGTAAGCATGTGTGAGTGCATGGGGCATGTACTAGACTGGGTTAGGGTTGAGGTTAGTGTTAGTGTTGGGGTAAGTTTTAGGGTTAGGGTTAGGCTAAGGATTAGGGTTAGGGTAAGGGTAAGTTTTAGGGTTAGGGTTGCAATTGGCATATACCAGACTGGGGTTACAAATTTTCTAAGAAATTCTATCAGTGGAGCCATTTTCAAGGAGGGTCATTCCAAGGCAGGGTAAAGGTCAGTGTTAGGGCTAGGGTTAGGGTAAGGGTTAGGGTTGGATTATGGTAAGATTAAGGATAAGGGTAAGTTTTAGGGTTAATGTAAGCAAGTGCAAGGGCAAGGGGCAATTACCAGACAGGTGTGACAATTTTTATAAGAAAATCTACCACTGGAAAATTTTCAGGGAGGATTTTTCCAAGGCAAGTTTAGGGTTATAGTTAGGGTTGGGGGTTGGGTTAGGGTTAGTTCTAGGTTTAGGGTTAGGGATAGGTTGAGGTGTTTTGCTAGGGTAAGCATGTGTGACCACAATGAGCATGTACCATACTGGTGTTACAAATTTTCTAAGAAAATCTACCACTAGAGCCTTTTTCAATGAATCCTTCCAGGGCAGTATAAATGTTAGGTTTAGTGTTATGGTTAGGGTTAGTGTTAGTGTAATTGTTGGTGTTAATTTTATAGTAAGGCTAAGGCTTAGGTTTAGGGTAAGGGTAATGGTAAGTGTTAGGGTTAAGGCAAAAATTACCATTAGGTAAGAGTAGATGTTACTTTTAGGTTTTGGGTAAGGGTAAATGTTAGGGTTAGTGTTAGTGGAAGGGTTAAGGTTAGAGTTAGGGTTAGAGTTAGGGTTAGGTTTATGGTAAGCATGTGTGAGTTAAAGGGGTATGTTGTACCAGACAGGAAATTCAAATTTTCTAAGGAAATCTACCAATGGAGACTTTTTCCACTAGGTTCCTTCCAGGTCATGGTTAGGCTTAGTGCTAGGGTTAGGGTTATGTTTTGGGTTAGGGTAAGGTTTAGGATTAGCATTAGTCTAAGTGTTATTGTTAGGGTTATGGTTAGGGTAGGGCTACAGTTAGAGTTAGGGTTAGGTTTAAGATTAGGGTTAGTGTAAGAATGTGTGTGTTCAAGAGTTAGAGTTAGGATAGGGTTATTTTAGAGTTAGTGCAAGCATGTGTGATTGCAAATTTCATGTACCAGACTGGGTTAGTGTTAAGGTTATGGTTAGGTTAAGTTTAGGTTAAGGTTGGTGTTACTGTAAGGGTTAGAGTTAGGGTAAAGTTAATGGTTATGTTTAGGGTTAGGGTAAGCATTTGTGACTGAAATGGGCATGTTCCAAAGTGGCATTACATATTTTCAAGGAAATTTATCACTGGAGCCTGTTTCAAGGAGAGTCCTTCCAGGGAAATGTTAAGGTTTATATTAGGGTTAGGGTTATATATATGGTTATGTTAAGTGTTAGTGTTAGGGTTGGGAAGGGTTAGTTTTAGAGTTAGTGTAAGAGTTATGCTTAGTGTTATGGTTAGGTTTGCATTTAGGGTTAGGTTAAGAGATAGGGTTAAGCTTACTGTAAGAATGTGAGTTCAAGGCACATGAAGCAGAATGGGATTAGGGTTAGGGTAATGGTTGGGTTAGGGATAGAGTAGGCTTTGTGTTAGGGTTAGGTTAGGATTAGGCTTAAGGTTAGTGTGAGAATGTGTGAGTGCAAGAGGCATTTATAAGAACAGGGTTACAGAATTTCTGAGAAAATTTACCACCGGAGGCTTTTCAAGGAGCATGGTTAGGATTAGGATTAGTGTTAGGGTTATTTTTGGGGCTAGGGTAGAGTATAGGGTTAGGTTTAGTGTGAGTCTTAGGCTTAGAGTTAGAGTTCATGTAAGCATGTATGAATAGGGTAAGGGTAAGGGTTAGATTTAGTGTTAGGTTTAGGGTATGTATATGTGACTGCAATGGGCATGTTCCAGTCTGGGGTTACACATTTTCTAATAAAATATATCCCTGGATCATTTTTCAAGAAGTTCCTTCCAGGACATGGTTAGGGTTAGTGTTTGGGTTAGGACTATGGTTAGTGTTAGTTTAAAGTTCGGAGTTAGGTTTACCATAAGGCTTAGGATTAGTGTGAGCATTAGTGTCATGTTTAGAAATACGGTAAGGTTTAGGGTTTGTTTTAGTGTAAGAATGTGTGAGTACAAGGGACATGAAGCAGAAGGGGATTAGTGTTAGCATTAGCGTTATGGTTTTGTTAAGGTTAGGGTTAAATTAGTGTTAAGCTTAGGGTTAGTGAAAGCACATGTCAGTGCTATGGGAATGTACCAAACTGTGGTAACAAATCTTCTAAGAAAATCTACCCCTGGTTCCTTTGTCACAGAGAACCCTTCCAGTGCACTTTTTGTGTTAGTATTAGGGTCAGGGAAAGGGTGAGGGTTAGGTTGATAGTTATGTTTAGGGTTAGGATAAGGTTAAGGGCAAGGTTTAGAGTGAGGGCTTGGGATAGAGTCACGGTTAGGGTTAGTGTAAGCATGTGTGAGTGCAAAGGGCATGTACAAGTCTGGGTTATATTTAGGGTAAGTGTTAGGGTTGTGGTTAGGGTATGAGTTAGGGTTACATTAGGATAAGTTTTAGTTTAAAGTTTAGGTTAATAATGTGTGACTGCAATGTGCATGTACTAGGCTGGGGTTACAAATTTTCTAAGAAAATCTTCCACAGGAGGCTTTTCAAGGAGGGTCCTTCGAGGGCAGTGTAAAGGTTAGGCTTAGGGTTAGGGTAAGTGTTAGGGTTAGGATTAGAGTAAGAGTAATTGTTAGCATTAGAGTTAGGTTAAGGTTCACAAATAATGTAAGCAATTATAAGTGCAAAGGGCATGTGCCAGACTGGCGTTACAAATTTACAAACCAAATCTACCATTGGAGCCTTTTTCTAGGAGGGTCCTTCCAAGGGCAGCCACACAAGGTGGTGAAAAACTTAGGGTTGTGTTAGGGTTAGTGTTAGGGTCAGAGTAAAAGTTAAGTTTAGGGTTAATATAAATGTAAGGGTTAAGTTTAATGTGTGGGTAGGAGTAAGTTTTAGGGTTTTTGTCAGTGTAAGTGATAGGGTTGGACCTAGGCCAAGGGTAAGCTTGTGTGAGTGAAAGGCTTTGGGTTAAGGTTAAGGTTAGTATTAGGGTTAGGTTTAATTACGGGTTAGGGTAACAGGGTTAAGGCCAGCATGTGCGAGGACAAGGACCAGACTGGCATTACAAATATTGAACAGACTGATCACTAGAAATGAAATTGAATATGTCATAAAAACACTCCCTACAAATAAAAGTCCAGGACCAGATAGCTTCACAGATGAATTCTACCAAACATTCAAAGAAGAACTTATACCCACCCTCCTTAAACTTTTTCAAAAGGTTGAAGGAGGAACATTCGCAAAGACATTCTATGATGCCACCATAACCCTAATTCCAAAACCAGACAAAGATACCACCAAAAAAGAAAACTATTGGCCAGTATCTTTGATAACTATAGACACAAAAATTCTCAACAGAATTTTAGCCAACTGAATCCAACAACATATCAAAAAGATCATACACCATGACCAAGTGGAATTCATCCCAGGTTCATGAGGATGGTTCAATATAACCAAATCAATCAACATCATATACCACATTAACAAAAGAAAAGTCAAAAACCACCTGGTCATCTCAATAGATGCAGAAAAAGCATTTGACAAAGTCCAACATCCATTCATGATCAAGATCCTCGCCAAAGTGGGTATAGAGGGAATATTCCTGAACATGATCAAAGCCATTTATGAAAAACCCACAGCAAATATAATACTCAATGGAGAAAAGCTGAAAACCTTCCCACTAAAATCTGGAATGAGACAAGGATGCCCACTCTCACCACTATTATTCAACATAGTATTGGAAGTCCTAGCCACAGCAATCAGACAAACAAAAGAAATAAAAGGCATCTACATAGGAAGAGAAGAGGTAATGCAGATGACATGATACTATATAGAGAAAACCCCAAGGACTCAAGCCAAAAATTTCCTGAACTGATCAGCAAATTCAGCCAAGTAGCAGGATATAATATTAACATTCACAAATAAATTGCATTTCTGTATACTAACAATGAAATATTAGAAAAGGAATACAAAAATACAATACCTTTTAAAATCACACCCCCAAAAACTCAAATACCTTGGAATAAACCTGACCAAGGAGGTGAAAGACTTACATGCTGAGAGCTATAAAACATAAATCAGGGAAATCAAAGAAGATACAAATAAATGGAAAGATAGCCAATGCTCCTGGGTGAGAAAAATTAATATTGTAATAATGGCCATACTACCTAAAGCAACCTACAAATTCAATGCAATCCCTATCAAATTACCCATGACATTTTTCACAGAGCTAAAATAAACAATCCAAACATTTATATGGAACCACAAAAAACCCAGAACTGCCAAAGCAATTCTGAGGAACAAAAACCAAGCAGGAGGCATAACTCTCCCATACTTCAGGCAATATTACAAAGCCACAGTCGTCAAGACAGTATGGTACTGGTACCAAAACAGACATACAGACCAATGGAACAGAAGAGAGAACCCGGAAATAAACCCTGACACCTATGGTCAATTAATCTTTGACAAAGGAGCCAAGAACATAAAACGGGAAAAGGATAGTCTTTTCAGCAAGAATTGTGGGGAAACCTGGGCAGCTACATGCAAATCAATGAAACTAGAATACACTCTCACACCATGCATGAAAATATACTCAAAATGGCTGAAAGACTTAAGTATAAGACAAGACATACCATCAGACTCCTGGAAGAGAACACAGGCAAAACATTCTCTGACATCAACCTGAGAAATGTTTTCTCAGGTCAGTCTCCCAAAGCAACAGAAATAAAAACAAAAATAACCCAATGGGATGTAATAAAACTGACAAGCTTTTGCACAGCAAAGGAAACCAAAAAGAAAACAAAAAGACAACTTATAGAATGGGAGAAAATAGTGTCAAATGATGTAACTGACAAGGACTGAGTCTCTAAAATATACAAACAATTTATACAACTCAACAGCAAAAAAGCCAATAACCCAATTCAAAAATGGGAAAAAGATCTGAATAGACCTTTCTCCAAAGAAGATATACAGATGGCCAACAATCACATGAAAAAATGCTCAACATTACTGATTATTGAAGAAATGCAAATCAAAAGTACCACGAGGTACATCCTCACACCAGGCAGAATGGCCATCATTAACAAGTCCACAAGTAACAAATGCTGGGGGAATGTGGAGAAAAGAGAACACTCCTACACTGTTGGTGGGAATGTAGGCTACTACAACCACTATGTAGAACAGTATGGAGGTATCTTAGAAAACTATACATAGAACCACCATATGACCCAGAAACCCAACTTTTGGGCATATACCCAGACAAAACTTTCCTTAAAAAAGACACATGCACCTTCATGTTCATTGCAGCACTATTCACAATAGCCAAGACCTGGAAACAATGCAAATGTCCATGACAGGTGATTGGATTAGGAAGATGTGGTATATATACACAATGGACTACTACTCAGCTGCAAAAGAGAATGAAATAATGCCATTTGCAGCAACATGGATGGAACCAGAGACTCTCATCCTGAGTGAAGTAAGTCAGAAAGAGAAAGACAAATACCGTATGATATCACATATCTGGAAGCTAAAATACAGCACAAAGGAAACTTTCCACAGAAAAGAAAATCATGGACTTGGAGAACAGACTTTTTATTGCCTATGGGGAGGGGGAGGGAGTAGGGTGGATTGGGAGCTTGGGATTATTAGATGCAGACTATTGCCTTTGGAATGGATTAGCAATGAGATCTTGCTGTGTAACACTGGGAATTATGTCTAGTCACTTATGATGGAGTATGATAATGGGAGAACAAAGAATGTATACATATATGTGTAACTGGGGTCACCACGCTGTACAGTAGAAAATTGATGGAACACTGTAATCCGGTTATAAAATAATAAAAATCATTATGCAAATTTAAAAAAAAGAACTTTACATTTGAGAATTTCACTTGTGGTCTAATGGATAAGGATTTGGCATAGTCACTGCTGTGGCTCAGTTTCCAGGGAACTTACACAGGCCACAGCCATGGCCGAAAATTTTAAAAAAATTTTTTTTAAAAATTAAGGAGTTCACCTTGTGGCACAGCAGGTTAAGAACCCAACATAGGATCTATGAGGAAGCGCTTAGATCCCCAGCTTCACTCAGTGGGTTAAGGATCTAGCACTGCTACAAGCTGTGGGGTAGGTTGCAGACACCACAGTGTCTAGCATTCCTATGGCTGTGGTGTAGGTCTGCAGCAGCTCCAATTCAACCCCTAGCCCGGGAACTTCCCTATGTGGTGGATGTGGGCCAAAAACAAACACTGAAAAAACCCAGCCACGGTTTAAGATTGTTGATTATTTTATTTTATTTTATTTTACTCTTTTTACTGTCGCACCCTGAGCACATGGAAGTTCCCAGGCTAGGGGGTCCAATCCGAGCTACAGCTACCTGCCTACACCAGAGGATGCAAGCTGGGTTTACTATCTACACCACAGCAACTGCTGGATCCTGAACCCACTGAGCAAGGCCAGGGATTGAACCCTCATCCTCAAGGATGCTCTTCGGGATCATTACCACAGAGCCATGAGGGGAACTCCAAGTTTGTACATTCTTTTAAAAAGTCAAATAATAAGAAATATTCCAATTACAGGCAATCGACATCTCATTCCATTTGGTAATAACCGAACAGTTGATAGGTACCATTAATTAAAAAAAACAAAAAAAAAACAAAAAAAAAACCTTCATTTAAACTTACACTGGAAAAGTTTTTCTGGCAATTTCAATATCCGAGAAGGTTTACAGTTTTCCAGAAAATTTATAGGCAACAGGCGGCTCCTTTTCCAAGCTCCCAAGGCAGTCTGGGCAGGTTGGGCTTTGCGTGGTCCCAGCTGCTGCAGCAAACACCCTGCAGGAGAGAAAGTGGGCGGGGCCCGAGCGCGTGGGCCGGCCCCTCGAAGGGGCGTGGCTCCCGGATCCTAGGCTTTGCACACACTTTCTCTGAGTGGGCTACTGATGCTGTGTTAGCTTCGGAGTTTTAAATTTCATTTCCTGCAGGTGTCTGCTGGTTCCTCCCACAGCGGCCTTCCCAGAAACCGGTCTCCCTCAGGGCGCAGAGAGAGCCAACCACGGCTGTCCACCGCGGAAAGTCCCTGCGGACAGCTTTGGAGGTGGGAGCCGCTGGCCCCAGGGCCTCAGCGCCGAGAGTGAATGGCTCTGGTACTGAGCCCAGGGAGTCCTCGGCGGTGCCCGAGGCTGCCCGGCCAGGGGCTCAGAGGGGCAACCCCTCCAGGGCATCTGGATCCCATAGAGAAGAGCGGCCCGGACCCCGAGGAGAAGCTGCATGTATGCGCGCGGACAACCGGCACCGAGGACCAGTCGGAGGGCCCAGCGGCTCCGACCTAAGGGGTAGAGCTTCCTGCGGCCCTGAGGACTCCCCGTCCCTGGGCTGAATCTCCACGCGAGGGGGACCCGGGCTCCGCTTCGAAACGGAGACCCCAGCCCGGGCCCAAGGAGGTCGCAGCACCAGGCACCTTCAAGCTCCAGATGGTGCTGGAGAAGGTGAGGTTGAGTGGCCAGGAAATTTCAGAAACTGTGGAGGTAGTGAACAGAGTCTTGGACCACCCGCTGCGGAGGCTTCAGGGCCAGGAGCCAGAGTTCCAAGGCGTCGCACTGCTGTGCACTGAGACCTACTCTGTGTGCTTGAAGGTTAGCTGTCCTACACTACTGCGTTTCCCTAACAAACACCCAACCTCCCAAGGGGACTGGGGAAGTAACTCAGATTTGTTCTTTTGTGGCTTGTGACAACAGCTCTAATTAAAATGCTGTTTTTTAAATTAGCACAACATTGTATACCAACTATCTATTACTTAAAGTAAATTAAAAAACAAACAATGCTGTTTTGTTTTGGCTTCCCATCTAGATTGTAAGCCCCCTTGTCACAGAATGTTTTAGGAAACTTTGAACCCTGTACAGCTGCTCGTTTTATTGGTGTGGACTCAGTGATGTTTGTTTATTGTAGGAAGACCATGTGGTGTTGGTCTTTGGATCTTAAAGTCTTTTAGCACTGAAGACCACTAACATAATTCCATCTAAAACATCTTGAGACCGCCCAGCTAGCTCAGTCGGTAGAGCATGAGACTCTTAAAACATCTTGAAATCTAAGTAACCAAAACATTCAACTGTATGTCTTGAGCATATTACCTAAGTATCAATCAGTTCTATTGTAAGAAGGGTCCAAAGGAGAAAGTTACCAGTTAGAAGAAGAGAACAGTGTCCAATTAGAAGCAGGTTTGTTTGTTTGTTTTGTTTTGCTTTGCTTTTTTAGGGATGCACTTGCAGTATATGGAAGTTTTGGGGCTAGGTGTCAAATAGGAGCTGCACACGGTCACAGCAACTCCTGTTTCTGAGCTACATCACAACTCAGGGCAATGCTGGATCCTTAACCCACTGAGCAAGATTAAGGGTGGAACCTGCATCCTCATAGGTCCTAGTCAGGTTCATTACAGCTGAGCCACACACAACAGGAACTCCCAGAACTACTCTTTTTAAAATCATGCTGATGTCAAAATGAAATTTGTTTTATCTAAAATATGTATTGATTTAAAAAACTGATTATGAAAGGCATACTTGATCATTGTTGTTTCCTTTGCCTTTCCTCCAGCAGGCTCCTGCAGCCCAACAGAACCACCCCTCCTTACCTCCTTCCTCAGCGTCTCCAGTCTTTGCCCTTGCTCCATGTTGATGTCTCTGGTATTCAGAAAAGCATACAGAAGAACAGTAATCCTGTTTATTTATTCAAGGTTATTTTGGTGTATTTTCTTCTGCTGTGCTTACACTTGTATTTCAGAATTGGATTCCAAACTTTATAATTGGTGAGAAGACACTTCTCAGTAATTATTTTACTTGGATTCATATTGACCCATTTCCATTCATGTGTTTTATTGTAATATGATCACATTCTAGGTGAAAATCTGGAAGTTTTCTTATAGAAAGTCCTTGTGAATTTGCCCAACCATAATGTTCTTTTCGTCCATCCCCAGCACCCCACCCCCACCCCCACCTAAGCCACCACCATATTTCACCTGAACTATTGCCCTTCCAATCTCCTTATTTGATTTTTTACAGTAGCTTTACCACAGAAGCCAGAGTAAATTTTTAAAAAAACAAAGCCAGTCATTACTCTCTCCTTAGAACATGGCTTCTCAGTGAACATGGCATAAAATCTGAACTCCCTTTCTCAGACCTACAACTCCTTCCTGAATTTGGCCTCTGACTAATTTCTTCAACTTCATTTCATGTCACTCTTCCCCTTGTGCACATGGACTGATTGTTGCTCTTTGAGCCAAAATTTTAAAAAGACTTGACAGTTCTATGTTTGGAGACAATGTGGAGCAACTGAAACTACATGGATGATGGGAGGATGAGTTGGTACTAAAGTTAAAGGTGTGCTTGTCCTATGGTCCACCAGTCCTACTCTTGGGTGTTTGTCCATTAGAAATGTGTGCTCATGGTCACCAGGAGATGTATATAAGAGTAATCAGAACAGCTTTGTAATAGTTCAACTCAGAATTATTTGTAGTGGTTGAAAACTGGAAACAACCCAAATACTCAACAACAGAACAAATATAATCTATTTTTGTATATTCCATTAATTCAGAGGAATATTACACAAGATGAAAAAGAATACACTACCAATAGAAATAATGATATGGATGAATCCTACAAACAATATTGAATGCAAGAAATCAGATATACGGAGAACCTAGTATTTGATTCAGTGTATATGATTTTCCCAGTCAGGCAAACCTGACCTATGGTGTTAGAAGTCAAAACAGTGGCTACTCTTGATGGAGGGTTTCTAATTAGGAGTGGGAATTCTGCTGGATATGAAAAAGGGGCAGTTTAATTTTTTAATTTTATTTATTAATTTTATGGCTGTGCTCATGGCATGTGGAAGTTCCTAGGCTAGGGGTAGAATCAGAGCTCTAGCTGCCAGCCTACACCAAAGTCACAGCAATGCCAGATCCAAGCCGAATCTGTGACCTACACCACAGCTCATGACTGTCGTCTCCTTAACCAACTGAGGCCAGGAATCAAACCCGCATCCTCATAGAAACTAGTCTCGTTCATAATCTGCTCCGAATCCTCATGGATACTAGTTGAGTTCATGATCCGTTGAGCCATAATGGGAACTCCCAGGAATAGGAGGATTTAGAGTGCCCACAAAGCTTACTGTTCTTGTATTTAGCTATTTTCTTTAAACAAATGCTTCTTGGATTCTTGCAAGCCTTTGGTTAATTTAGAAAGATCTGGGAGTTCCCATCGTAGCTCATCAGAACCAAATCTGACTAGTATCCATGAGGACGCAGGTTTGATCCCTGGCCTTTCTCCATAGGTTAGGGATCTGGCATCACTGTGAGCTGTGGTGTAGGTTGCAGATGAGATTCAGATCCTGTGTTGCTGTGGCTGTGGTGTAGGCTAATGGCTACAGCTCTGATTTGACCCCTACCCTGGGAAACTTCATATGCCGTGGGCCGGACTTAAAAACCAAAAAAAAAAAAAAAAAAGAGAGAGAGATAGAGAAATAAAGATCTGAAACGTTATATTTGACCATATCTTCCAATGTTCTTTTTACTTTTATGGAAGAGTGGACTTTTCTGAAGCTTTTGCTTCATTTCTGCTGAAAGCACTGCAAGTGTTTTGCCCTCATAGTATGTCCTAGGCAGCTTGGGCTCTCATAGTAAAATATCATAGACTGAGATGCATGAACAGCATTTTATTTTCTCACAGTTCTGGAGGCTGGCAGAGCCTGATTAGGGTGCCAGATGGCTAGGTTCTGGTGAGGGCACTCATCTTGGTTTGCAGACAGCCACCTTCTTCCTGTGTCCTCACTGTGCTCCTCGGTGTGTGTGTGCAGAGAAAGTGATCAGTCTCGAAAATACACCAATGCTACCAGCTAGGACCTACCCTCATGATCTCATTTACCCTTCCTCACTTCCTTAAAATCCTGTCTCGAAGTATAGCCACACTTGGTCTTAGGGCCCCAGTATATGATAGGAATTTTGAGAGGACACAGTTGAGTATACAGCATGGTATGTCTCAGTTTGGAATAGCTACATCCACAATCAAAAGACAGTGGACTACCAGGTGCCATGTTGAGTAGTACAGTCTAAGAGCTCTATGTGAAACATACCCCTAATGAGTGAAAGACTTGTCAATTTTTTTTTGTCTGCACCTGTGGCATGTGAAAGTACCTGGGACAGGGGTCGAACCCATCCCACAGTAGTAACCAGAGCCCCAGCAGTAACAATGCTGGATTCTTAACCTGCTGAGCCACTAGGGAACTCCTTATGCATTTTTTATATAGGAAAAATAACCATTTATTATAATGGCTGTAATTATTGTGGTGATCAAGAAGATTCTTTGAAGCTCTTAAAATGCTGTCGTTCAAAGACACTAGGGTAGTTAGTGCATAACTTAGAGCTCATATTCATATGGGTGACTGGCAGCTATAAAGAGAAAGCCCTTGCTTAAGTAGCCAGGAGGTAAGTATGCACATTTTCGAGACCAGTGACAGGAGAGTGGCTCAGTGTATAGCTTGTGACACAAAAGGTAGCACCTTAAATGTCTTTAATTTTATCAGCCTCTTAACTCTGGAAAAAGCTGTTTCAGTTTTTAAGGCTTACATGTTATTTTAAAGTGGTTTTTAAAAATGAGAATAGAACCTATAAAGGGAAGCCTAATATTGCAGGTTAGGATTGACACATACACACTACTCTCTACTCTATATGGAATGGATGAGTAACCAGGGCCTTTTGTATAGCACAGGGAAATAAATCTGCTCACTACTGTGTAATAACCTATATGGGAAAAGAGCCAGAAAAGGAATGAACACATGTATGTGTGTAACTGATTTCCTTTGCTGTACACCTGAACCTAGCATAACATCATACATTTGGCTAATAAAATTTTAAAAATAAGTATAGAATCGATAAACTGAAATCAATGATATTCTTCCATCACCACGCCTCTTATTCCCAGAGAGTATAAATGTTAGGAATGTTGCTTTTCTTTCTTTTTTTTTTTTTTTTTTTGGTTTTAGGGCCGTACCCCTGGCATGTGGAAGTTCCCAGGCTAGTGGTCAATTCAGGGATGTAGCCACTGGCCTAAGCCAGAACCATAGCAAGGTGGGATCTGAGCCCCATCTGCAAACTACACATCTCAAGGCAATGCCTAATCCTTAACCCATTGACCAAGTCCAGGGATTGAACATTTGTCCTTGTGGATGCTAGTCAGGTTTGTTAACCGCTGAGCCACAATGGGAATTCTGGAATCCTGCTTTTTGAAGTAGGATTATAAGTTGAAATTTTAAGGAATAAAATGTAGATCCTCAGGAAATATTCACAGGCAAATATTTCAGTGCTCTTTTTACTGTTTCTTAGATTTCTTCTCCCAATGAATTTGATCTTATGTTCAAACTAGAAGTCCCCCAAATTCAGATAGATGATTATTGCAACAGTGGTGCTCATTATTTTGTGAAGTTCAAAAGAAATCCTGAGGGACATCCTCTGGAACAGTTTTTACAAAAGGAAATATCATCAGCTGCTAAGATGCTGTCCAAGTTTAGGAAAATTATTAAGGAAGAAATTAAAAATATCAAAGGTAAGATATTTGACTTTTGCTTCTCAATGTCCACTTCTCTCCTGATCTTTCTTGATCTCTCTTAGCAAACTGTTGATTACTATCTCCTAGAAACCACTCTTTGCTCTTGATTTTAGTCTACTACATCTTGTGGTAATCTTCCTAAATAGTAATTGGCTCTATTTTGGTCTCCACTAAATACTCACTAAATAAAATTGAGTGGTGATTGAATAAAATTGGTGAGATCCCCTCTTGCAGCTTGAAGCACATAAACACAGATTGTGGTGCTTGCTGTGAAGGGAGTGAGGTGGGAAAAGTGGTGACCTTTCTGGGTGGGTGGTTGAAGAAGGGCCTGAGGCAGAAAAGAGGTTGATCAGCTCAAGGAGCAAAAAGAAGTCCTGTGGACAAGGTGAAGAGTGACATGAGATGAAGCCGAAGAAGTAGCCAGAGGTCAGATTCTGGGAGGACTTGTCGATCCTGGAGAGAAGTTCAGATTTTATGCCACTATCATTGAGAAGCCAGGTTTTAACTGAAGAGTGATATGATCCAGCTTTGTATTTTAGAAAATGTTCTCTGGCTTCTGTGGAGATGATATTATAAGAAGGCAAATGAGCTGAAGGTGGTGGTGATTGAATGGGAGTGGGGTGGGTGCTGGGGATGGAGAGAAGCAGATGCATCCAGGCTGTAGCAGTGCTTGCTTCTGGGTTGAGTGGGTGCTGATGGAGGGCAGAGGTAAAGAAGGCTCCCAGGTGTCAGGGTTGAGCAGCTGTGTGGACTGATCCTGCCATTATCTAAGTCAGTTGTGACTGATGAAGAACATATTTTGGGATGTGAATTGAGAATTTGGCTTTGTATAGGTTAGGTTGCAGATTGCTGTGATGGGCTAAAGCGAATGTGTAGAAAGCATAATGACTTTCAAGTTCATCTATGTTGTCACAAGAGGCAGGATTTCCTTCCCTGTTAAGGCTGAACAGTACTCCAGATTCTCTAGATGCTACAATCCCATTACTAATTCATCCTTCAGATGCCCCCCAGGTTGTCTCCATATATTGGATGTTGTGCACAGTGAACAGTGGTTGCTCCCTGTGTCTTGAGGCTATTGCCTCTGAGTCGAAGATCTCCCCTTATAGGTTAGGCTGTCACTGTGGTCTAAGTCTCCTCTCTCCTCCTGCTGGCTTCCACTTTTTTTTCTTCTATTTTTAGGAATGCACCGCTAAATATGGAGCTTCCCAGGCTAGGGGGTGAATTGGAGGTGCACCCACCGGCCTACACCACAGGTAAACCAATGCCAGATCCAAGCCACTTCTGCAACCTACACCACAGCTTCCAGAAATTCCAGATCCTTAACTCACTAGTGAGGATTGAGATCGAACCTGCATCCTCATGGTTGCTAGTCCAATTTGTTACCACTGAGCCATGATGAAACTCCCTCATTTTCATCTTATACTTTGCACCTTAGAGATCTCCAATTGTAAGTATATTATTTTCCTTGTGTTTTCAGAGAAAATTGGCTTGATAAGCCCTTTCTTCCTTTTTATATATTTAAACATGCCAAGGTCCAGCCCCAGCAGCCAGGGAGTGCCAAAGGGGAGGATGGGCTACAAATGGCGCGGAAAGAATTGGAGCCAACTCCTCAGCTGCATGCTGCAGATGACCCAATTTATTAAATGAAAAGCATCAGTTTTTAATACCCTATCACAATCAGGTTTTGTGTAAGATTTGACATTAACATTTGATTTAAAGCCCTTTTGTTCCCTCCACCTGAGATACAAAAAAAAAAGGTTAGTTAAAACATGTTCCTTTCAACTTTAGATTCTCCTTCAAGATTACAAACTTAAAGTTTCACACCGTATTTTCCTTAAAAGGTCAACAACAGTAGCTATTCTATTCAATATTAAGAACAAAGCTTTAATAAGCAATAAACTATGATACCTAACATTCTTTAACTAAAGGTTTATGTAGTTAATAAAACGCATGAAAGCCTTGGGCTCATGACATTCTTAAAACCACGATTTATTTGGTGCCAGCAAGCTAAGCATTTAACCTATTGTGCTGATTTACGTAAGTTCCAAACCACCAATTTCAATAGAAAGGAGTATTATA
Organism: Phacochoerus africanus; assembly: GCF_016906955.1. Lineage (NCBI taxonomy): Eukaryota > Metazoa > Chordata > Mammalia > Artiodactyla > Suidae > Phacochoerus > Phacochoerus africanus. The sequence continues at coordinate 92,376,904 of NC_062545.1, read as the reverse complement.
CCCAAAAATTAACAAATGCCCCCACAAGGGATAAAAGTTACAGGTGACACTGTTATTTGATAAAAAAAATATATCTATTATAGAAAATAGCAATTTATAGGCCAAACAACATTTTTCCCAGCCCCAAATATCTTTTTAAGTAAAGGGACTGAAATCATAAGTTTCCCCTGTATACTCTCACAAAATAGGTGCCATAAATTGTTACTCCAAAACAAAGGCTTTTTCCATTACATTGTTTAAATAACTTCACTCTGTTTTGGTTCAAGTGTTTTATGTACCCAGGGCAAATCTTTAGCAGTAAGAAAGCTGTGAATCAAAGATAGAAAAAGAAGGATAAATACAGAAAAATAGATTAACATATTTTTTAGGGGATATCATTTTTATTTTCCTGGAGCTGATGTCTTTCAAGGGATTGCTCTGCAATCCTTCTTCTTTCTTCAGCTTGTCTGTAGCTCTGCTGACCAGACAAGCCTCATTCAGGTGCCGACTGTGGCTTTGCTTTCTTTACTGGAGCAGCCTTATGGCTCCCGACATAAACAGATACAGGTGTCACTGTGGAGAGGAAGAGAGGAGGTAGCCCTGCAGTTTGCTAAGACTTCTGATTAGCAAACCTAAAGAAGCATCTGTGGATACAGTCCTTGCTTTGGAATTTAAAAGCAGCTGGCCTTCTAGCACCCAGAAAGGCCTGCCCATCAGTCAGTGGCTTGTAGCAAAAGTTAGGAATGGTCTGAAATGAGAGCCCTTTTCCCTGGTACCCAAGCATGCCAAGGAAGGAAGTGGTTTTCATGGTATCTTGATTGTGAAGGTTAACTTAAAGACATCCCTGTAAAAGAGGTGTCAGTGTTACTCACTAGGGCAGTGAAAGATTAGCATGGACCATCCTTCCCCATTAAATCAATGTTTCATCTTTTTCAGAAATGGGTCGTATGAGTGTAGGTCTTGCTCTGTTGGTCCTGTGCCTTTTCCTCCATCACCACTCCTAGGATCAAGGACATGCAGGAAAATGTCATCATGCACACTTCTACAAGTTCACCATCCACAAAGACTTATACTTAAAGCCAGCCCCTTCAAAGGGAATGATTCCCAATATATGAATCACAGATGCCAGCTCAACTGTGAGACCCTCAAATGAACAATGAACGGTAACACCCACGTGGGCCTGTTTGCCATGTCTGACACTCCTGCAGGGACAGAGCTGACCTCTCACTATAACTCCATTGTCTGGGGAATAAGAACACAGTCTGTCAGTATAAAGCCTCCCACGGCAGTGGGTTCCTCAGGGACAGGCCAAAGATCTCAGCATCCTTTTCCTCAGAGGACAAGAGCAAAAAGACCAAGAAGAAAACAAGAAGACTCCTCAGGAAGGGTGAGGGGAAGAAGCAGTCTGAGGATGAGTGCTTCCTCTGGTGAGACAGTGGTCAGCTGGTGCTGTGCGACCACGTGTCCAGCACCAAGTCCTACCACCTGCCATGCCTGGGCCTTGGCAAGCAGCCCTTAGGGAAGCTGGAATAACCTTGGCATTTTTGTGACATGCATGACAAACCTACTTCATTTTGCTACTTTTGTCCCAGTTCTCTTGCAAGGAAAGCCAGGACTGGATGGCCCTCAGCTCCACCCAGGATGGGCAGTCATACTGCAGGGAGCATGGCCTGAGGGCAGAGCCAGCTAGAAGTGCCAAGGCTGGGCAGCCCTGCTTGTAGCCTGCCAAGTCCAAGTTCAGGAGGAAGAGAAGGAGGTGCTGGTGGAGGGTCACAGGAGGCAAATAGCACCAAGCCAGGGCTCCATCAGTTCAGGGGCAGCCTCAAGAGGCTCACCAGTGGGAAGAAGGCTGAGGATTGGGAACTGGCCTTCTGTATGCAGCCAGAAGCCACCATGTCAGATGCACAGGCCTCCTCAGGAGGGAGCACCTCCCACCACTGAGCTGTCTCAGCAGTGCCCACCTGTGCCCACACTGAGGAACTTCCAGCCATGCAGTTCCCTCTGTGCAGAGGACAGAGGCTTCACACATGATCTCTGAATATCAGGGGGATTCTCTCCCATCTTTGTACTTAGGTTAAAGTTATGATTGAAAATTAATTGGCATATGAAATATTTGTATCTCACCTGAAATGTCAGGAGTACTCTTTTTTTTTCCTCTAAGGATCACTATTATTTCTTGAAATTTTTCTTTAATTTTTCTTTTTAGGGCCCCATCTGGGGTATATGGAAATTCCCAAGCTAGAGGCCAAATTGGTGCTACAGCTGTCTGCCTATTCCACAGGCACAGCAATGCAGGATCCAAGTATGTCTTCCACTTACACCATAGCTCATGGACACTGTAGGGTCCTTAACCCACTAAGCAAGGCCAGGGTTCTACAGCACATCCTACTGGATTCTAGTTGGGTCTATAACTCCCTGAGCCACAAGGGGAACTCCCCTATCTCTTGAATATTAATATTGCTACCTGGCCTGCTCACTTGTGGCCATGATTCAGGAGGAGGAACTGGGGTGTGGCCTGGGCAGAGACTCAGACCCTCAATGCCTTGGAAACCATGATTTTGATGACTTGCACTTATGAAACAAATGGTACTAATATTGAGGCAGAATACTAACTCATGGAGCATTGGCTTTGATGCATTCTTCAATATGGCTATTGATTAACATTTGTGGCTTAAGGGCTCCAGGGAGTAACATCCCCACAGGCCTTGTTTACTATAGGGAGTGTACCTACACCCACATGGACATTAATCCCTAATCCCTGTGACTCAGTTTATAGGAAGAAAGGAGGAAAGATGCTATGAGACTTATGGGACATTTCAACCCCTAAGACTCCTATTGGACAAGGACTGATATTGGTAATTGAGTAAGGTCAATAGGAACCACATCTTTCTGGACCCCATGTTGGTACCCCCCCCCCATCTTTAAGGGGGAAAAAACCCTAAAGGACAATAGAGAGTGGGGGCTCTTCTCCCCCCTCCCAGCTGTCCTGGGAGCTGTTTACTTTCCTGTAATAAAGACTTTGCTTGCTTGCTGCCTGTGTGTTCACAGACTTCATTCTTTGACTACATGAGCAAAAAGCCAGATTCTGGTAACATCTTTCCCGAGTCCAGTAACATCTTTCTGGCATCAATGTTAAGATTGCCTCCAAATGCTTATTTTTCCTCCTTGGGAGAAGCAAACTAGGATGCAGGGTTGGGAGCAGTAAAATGTCTAGAAGTCCTGGAATATTCTCTCCAGGGCTCTTGGCTGAGCAGCTCTGCTTTGTCAGCCTTCATAGCACAGGCATGTGGATCTGCCTCCTGATGTTCCTACTAAAGTGTGTGTAGTTTTTCAGTTGACTTTTCTTTACCAGTTTCAGGCTTTTATTCTCAATTTATTCTTTCTAAACTGTTACAAATTAAAAAAACAAAGTCAGTGATGAGCTTGGAAAAAGTTGCTTTTTAAAAGATTTCTGGATAAATGTGTAAACCTTTAAGGTTAGACTGTTTTTATAACTTGATTTGTTACTGATTGTTTTTCCTGCAAAATGTAAAAATATCATTTGAGGCGTTCTCACAGTTCAGAGGGTTAAGGACCCTATGTTGTCTCTGTGAGGATGCAGTTCCATCACTGGCATTCTCAGGGGGTTAAGAATTGCTGTGAGCTGCAGCATGGGATGTAGATGTGGCTCAGACCTGGTGTTGCCCTAGCTATGGTGTAGGCCAGCAGCTAGAGCTCCCATTTGGTCCCTAGCCCTGGAACTTCCATGTGCTTCAGATTTGGCCCTAAATATTTATATTTATTTATATATGTATATATATATATAATATATATAATATATAATTGTATATATGACATGATGTATACTCTTTCATGAAAAAAACTCCTTGAGGAGAGTGGGAGGCACTGCTCACTGACTGCCAGGCAGCTTCTTTCTTTAACTGAGGAAATGCAATTGAAGAAAGAAATCTAGCAAATCAGCTCCAGAGGTATTTCTGCCTTTTCGGCAGCAGGATGCAGATGCTCCACTTAATTAGACTTGATTTTCCAGAAACTTCTCAGCCTAAACTTTTGATCCCTTAATCAGGAGAAATGCAAATGCCAAGGATTCCACCTCACAGGAGTCTCTCTCTCCCCACTCTTTTCCCTCCTCTGCTCTTTCACTGATGCTCAGGTTCTGGAATTCTTTGGGGTGCTAATCCTTCCTAATTGCTCAGTGTGCTACGTTCAGGAGTGGATCAGACCTGTGACCCCTGTCCTTGGTACTGCAGGCACTAGAGGTGAGAAGTGAATAATCTGAGTGTAAAGAAAGGGAAGGGGACCAGCTCTAGGACCACAATGCCATTCCCACCCTCCCTCCCACATATCATTCACTGGTGACTCTGGGTGAAGAGAGCTTTGCTCCCTACTTTCCCCCAAGTCCTGCCAAGTACAGGAGCCTAATTCAATCTCCACAGAAAAGCTTTTTCTTTGGAGAAAACCACACAGAGCTGTCAAAATTTGAGCACCTGCAGAAGCAGGGACAGAAACAGGGAGCCAAGGATAGCTATATACCACAGGGTCCCAGCCAGCTCAAAAGGAAGGTCTCACAGGGTAGTCCACTGTTGAGTCTGAGCTGAGTCTCCAGGGGCATGTTCCCTTGCATGGCTTCTGTGAGATCCAGGGGCCAAGTCCACCTTTATAAAAGCAGTATTTTTCTATAGATGGATTTACACATGTAGTCAAATATTTTTCCAAAGAAAATGTCATAAAGTTAATGAAGTCATTATGCTTTTTTTTTCAACACATAACAAACAAAAAAAGTGAACTCCTTGAGTCTAAATAAAAAATACAATACAAAAAAACAATAAAATACAAATACATGTGATAAAATTTTGGCAATGAATACCATAATTCAAGTTTTTGGAAAATATTGGAAGTTTTTTTTTTTACTTGGGCCAAATAGTAAAGTTTCAAATAAATATTAAAATAAACTATATTTATTTCTGTTTTTTTTTTCTTCCCTAAACTAAAACCACACATCGGATGAAAATAAGCTCTTGATAAACAACCAAATGTTAATTTTCTCATAGGTCAATTCTAACCCATTATTAGTGGTGACTTCAAGTACTTCTGTAAATGAAAACAACTTCAAGTGTTAACATTCTCATGAGGTAGGTAGAAAAATTAGTTAATTTTATTCTACATGACATAAATAAGAATAGTAGAATAATACAGATTAACATCCTTTTCAACTGAAAGATAATTCACATACCATCTGCAAATATGACTGACAGCCATTTTAACTTCTCCAGCCAAAGACAGAACCAGCCCCTTAAGAAATTTTCAGCAACCTCCAGGAGCTCCGTCTGTCCTTATGTTAGGGCCATGGGACCCTAACTTAGCAGACAAGTAGGGATATGACAATGCTGAAATGACCTGGCCACAAAAGAAGTCACACGAATTAATCATGGTTCCTTGGACTCAGAAAACACATACATCTCTGTAGATTAACTTACCACATTGCTCCATGACTGCTGCAACCAGGAAAGGAATCTGGAATCACATCCACCAGAGTGGTGTATGTGTTTGTGAGTTTGGGAGTAGGGCACACAGGGGAAGACTGATTGGAATCACTATCCTCCTTGCCATGCTAACCCACCCAGGGCTCTGGTCCCTTTGTTAAACCTGCTCCCAGTCTTCCCCACCACACTATGATTCCTATATTATTACCCAAATAATTGGTAAGCCTTGTTCTGCCTCCCTGGTGAACACCTGTTCCTATAATTCCATTCTCCATCCAGAGCCTCTGCACTCCTCCTTCACTGAATGAGTAAGGGCACAAGATCAGAGGAGTCTCTGACAATTTTCAGAGCTTGGTGAGACAGTGTGATACCCAAATGAGAGCAATCTCATGATGACACAAAGAGGAGGCTCCTAGATTCATACTCGCAAAGTGTATGCCACTCAGTGAAAGAAAACCAGCCCAAATGGTGGTTGGCCCTGAGAAGAAACTCTGACCTTTTATCCACAGAGGCCTCTGGTAGAACAATTTCTATCCAGCCACTCAGTTTCAAGGCTCTGTTTGCATGAGGTAATTATGGTAGTATTCAATAAGTAGAAACACACCCAAAATGTGTTCTTCTTGTTGGTAAAAGCTTATTTGGTATGAAAAGGTGCTCCCTTCATGACAGGTTATATGTAGCACATGGCAAACTAGGGTGTTATATGCAGGATAGCATTCACAAATATGACACAAAACAAGAAACCTCAGGCTTCCTACTTGCAAAGTGTATGCCACACAGTGAAGGATCACCAGCCCCTATGGGAGTTTCCACAGGAAAGCTTCCCTTGCCTTTTTCCCACATTGGCTTCAGTTATAACAGGGCTTATTGAGGTGTCCAAATGCCAAATTTCTGTGACAGTAGTGCAGGCAGTGGCTGAATTAGATTGGAACACATTCAAAATGTATACTCCATGCTGGAAACTGCTGACTTGGTATGAAAAGGCACTCTCTTCACTATTGTGGAAAGGCAGCATTTACCAAGCTCAGCTGATAACATCACGAATGCAATCTCACCAGTGACACAAAACAAGAGGATTCTAGCTTCCTACATGTAATGTGTATGTAACCCAGGGAAAGAAAACCAGCCCCAATGGTGGTTTCCACCAGAAAGCAACCCTTACTTTTTTTACAACATAGTTCTGATGTAGAACAAGTCCTATTGAGCCACTCTGAGGCAAAATGCTCTGTGATGCACCAGGTGCTTGCAGTGGTCTTCAACAGCTAGGAACACACTCAAATACTGTCCTCCGTGGTGGAAAAAATAGATTTGTTATTAAAAAATGCTCTCTTCATTACAGGAGAATTTGGCACCTTGTGAGCTAGAGCAATTACAGATAGATATTTATCTTACACATGACACAGAAAAAGAAGTTTCTAGATTCCTACTGGTGAATTGTATGCTACTCAGAGAAATAAGAAGAGCAGCAATAATGATGTGCCTCAGAAAGCAACCCTGGCCTTTTTCCACAGAGGACTCTGGTATATGGATATGTTTAATGCCACTGAACTGTTTAAACTCTGTGTGTACTAGATGCTTGCAATGGGCTTAACTGCCTTGGAAGACATTCAAAACCTGTTCTTGATGCTGTAAAAGTCTGATTTCATATGAAAAAGCTCTCCCTTCATTAGAGTTTATTGCAGCACATAGGTAGCAAATGCCATACCAGCAGGATAGCATTCACAAATATGACACAAAACAAGAAACCTCAGGCTTCCTACATGCAAAGTGTTTGACACACAGTAAAGGATCACCAGCACCTATGGGGTTTTCCACAGTAAAGCAATGCTTGCCCTTTTCAAGCATTGGCTTCAGTTATAACAGGGCTTATCGAGGTAATAAAAGGCAAGTATTATCTGGGTAGCAGTGCAGGCAGGGGGCTTAATAAGCTTGGAACTCACCCAAACATATTTTCCATGCTGGAACTCACTGAACTGGTATGAAAAGGCACTCTCTTTACTATGGTGGAAAGGCCGAGTATCCCTAGCTAGGCTGATAACCTCATGATAGCAATCTAACTAATGACACTTCCTACTTATAAAGTGAATCTACCCCAGGGAAAAAAAATATAAGTCCCATTGGTTGTTTCCACCAGAAAGCAACTCTTCCCTTTTTTAAAATTGCTCTGATATAGGACAAGTGTTATTGAGCCAATCTGCTACAAAATGCTCTATGATGAACAAGGTGTCTTCAATGGTCTTCAGTATTTATAAACACATGCAAATCCTGTTCTATATGGAGGAAAATATGGATTTGGTATGAAAAAGTGCTCTCTTCATTACAGGGGTAATCAGCACATAGTTAGCTATGGCAATAATGGATAGATAGTTATCCCACACAAGGCACAGAAAAAGAGGCTTCTAGATTCCTACTGGCAAAAGTATATGGCAGTCAGGGAAAGAACAACAGCACCTGTAAATATGTACCTCAGAAAGCAACCCTGGCCTCTTTCCCCATAAACTAGAATTCTTTGAACTAGCTTGGATTGGCTTGTATATTTATGATTACTGATAGGCCATTTATAACTGCTGGTTTTCCAGGGAAGAGACCACTGCCCTTTAAATGTGAACTTGAATTTAGCTAAAACTCTAAGCTAGAATGATATCCATCTCCACACAAAAAAATGCATGTTAATTCTTATCTTTAATGGCTGGGTTTTCCTGGTTTCCTGATTCAGATTATTTTTAATTTCTTGGCTCATTTTCCATAAAGAGCCCATTCTCTTTACAAATACCTCGAGCCTTACATGACATGGATGATGATACTGTCAATGCCATCCCTTATTTATGATAAGGGTTGTTGTTGAGGAATCAGTAATATAGAGTTAGAATGAAGTGGTCAGATTTTTACACATTAATCTAATTTGATTCTACTATCTGGACTATCAGAAATGACAGAGATGCATACTATAGAACTGTGGGACCTTTACAGATAATGCATCCCATTTCCAAAGAAGTTGAGGCTCAGAGTTTTAGAGAACCTAAGAAACCATCAAACTGTCATCAGAAGCCTATATTCCTGATGCTGCCACATGTCCCAGGATGCAGCTGTTCCATCTATTTGGAAGGTTGAAATGATCCAGTTCTAGCTTGGGATCTCCATTGAACAATCACCACCCCCACCATCTCTATTCACCTCAACTTCATTCTCATTCTCATCGTTCTCTCTAATTTAGGAGCCTCTAGATTCCAAATTGCTCTAGAAGCATCACCTACCTGGCATTCCTCATCAGTCCCTTGTATTTGATGGCAGCTGTGGGCAGCATGTTCTGGGGATTCAGAGCAGGGGCCATAGAGCAGAGTCTTGTCAACCTCCCAGAGGAGACTGTTTGCTCCTCTGTGTGTCCCACAGATCTGCTCCTCAGAGCTGTTGCTGTGGGAAGCTTTAGCCTGTCTGGCAAGGGAAGTCAGCATCTTGAGCACAATACTGGTTTTGAAATTGGGCTTCTCTGATATTGCCCTACATTCAGGGCAGCTTTTTGGGGTTTGTTCTTCCTCCCAGCAGAGGCACAGACAGGAACTGCAAAAGTTGTTCCCACAGTCTATGGTGATGAAGTCTATGAGGTAGTTCATAAATATGGAGCATGTGAGTTCATTCTGGAAGGCTGCATGAATCCTTCTGAATCCATGTTTCTGAAAATTAAGGAGAAAGAGAGATAGTAAGTTAAAAGTCATTCATCTAGCATGATAAGGGGAAAAAAACTTTGGACAAAGGTTTGAACTCCATCTAATCTGCTTATTGCTTATCCCCAGTGCAAACCTATAAATGGTGAATACTGACATGTTCAGTTCATGCTAGGTCACAAATGGTAAAATAAATTATGAGTCCTAAAAAAATTTTTTGTTTCAAAAAACCATGTTCTCAATCACACCTTCCTTGAAAAGTTTAAAGATTTGGGCATAGGGAAAGTTCCCATCCTGGCTTAATGGTTACCAAGCTGATAAGAATCCATGAGGATGCAGGTTCAATACTTGGCCTGGCTCCATGGCTTAAGGATCTGGAGTTGCCATGAGCTATGGTGTAGGTCACAGACAGAGCTTGGATCCCTCAGTGCTGATGTTGTTTATAGGGTGGCAGCTGTAACTCTGATTACAGGTGGCAGCCTGGGAACCTCCATATGCCATGGGTGTGACCCTAAAATGACAAAAGCCAAAAAAAAAAAAAAAGATTAGGGCATAGGGTAAAAGACAGGATGATTCCAGAGTTATGTTTATTAGTTGACTTATAGAGAAGCACCTATAGAATCTCAACCTCTGTTTTTGTGTGTCTTTCTTCCTCTTCTTCTTCTCCTTCTTCTTCCCCTTCTTCTCTTCCTCCCCTCCTCCTCTTCCTCCTTCTTCATGTTATTCTCCTACCATGATTTCATGACTGGATCACACACTTGCACACACTTCCTCTATGCTAATATTCTCTATTTGTCCTGCCTCCCAACTGACAAATATCAATTTATAAAGACAAATACAATTTTTCATGTATAATTTATTTGTTTAATCAGTGTTGGCTTCAACTTTGGAGTCCTAAAACTATAAACGGTTGAGTTTTTGCTTTCAAATTAAATAGGAAAACTCCTACTCTCAAGAGAAAAAAACATTAAAAAATATGTTATTTCTAATACAGGAAAAAGTTTTTTTCCAAAATTAAATTTAGACCATCAGAGCACTTCACAGTTTGAACTGATGTGTGTTCAAGCTACAATGATAATCAGTAGAAATTAAATGGTTTTTTAAAGATAGTATAAAGAGGAGAATGTCCTTTCTACACTAGACTATCCAGCAATGCAGTTAATGGAAGTATGACTGTATCACCTTTGTTTCTAAGAGGGATCAATGCCTCTTCTTGGGAGTCCCTACCAATTAATTGGTTTATTCTGAGCACTTTTCAAATCTAGACTGCAAATGGAAGGCTTTAAACAGATAGCAAACAAGAACCTACAACTTATTTTAATTATTTCAACACATTTAACTTGTACATTGAGCTGTATAATGACCATGAAATGTATGCATTCCATCAAATAATCCATGTAATTTATGTGTTTTATAACCACAAATAAGTGGGGAAAACTCTTCTAAGAAATAAAAACATCTAATATCCTGTAAGGTAATGGAATAAAAAATGACTAATGTGGACATTACAAATATCAATATATCACAATTATTCTAGCCACAGGTATTTTAAATATTGATGTGATTTTACAAAACTAAGAAAACTAGTTGTTTGCTTGGAGAAGACCTAAGTATGCCAACAGGTAAATGGAAAGTATTTTGATGAAAGAAATTGGGATATTAGCCATGAAGATATTGGCAGTCGTACCTTACTCACCGGAGTCTACTGAGAGTGGTCTCACCTCTGGAAGGCTGCACGTCCTGGAAATCCATGGATATCAGGGTCCACATGAACTCCCCAAAGCCTGGCAGCTGAAAATCCCCGGTCTACCTTGGAGGAGCAGGCACCTCTGCACAAAGGTGCTATTTAAAGGCTTCGAATCACCCAAAGACAAACCTACTTCTGGATATTAGATACCGTCTTCAAAGGGAAATGGAAAACTCTGATTAGGTTACTCAGAAAAGTGTGATAATGGCTGATTGGTCTTATAGCATGTAGAAAACATCTCGGGAGGTAAGATTCTAAACAAATATAGATTTATTTTAAGGTAAATACAAGAAGTTTGACTGGATAAAATTCCTTGAAAATACATTTTAACTGAAGAGATGACTTCATGAAATGACCCTTTATATTCCAGGCAATGACATCACAATTTTTGAAGTGTGTTTTCTTACTCTGCTTTTAAAATTTGTAATAGGTCTTGAGTCTCTAGCCATTGTTTATCTGATTATGCCCAACAATGAAACATCAATTGGAATAAATCATGCATCTGCACATTATACATTTCTCACTTTAAAAAGTGCAACCAAGCACCTAAATGTAGTTTAAACACATGTATATAGTATTTGGTAGAATTTCATGTACTAGCATTTTACTTACATTCAATATTTTATGACTATTATCAAATTAATAGTTAATATATAAAATAAAATCTATATTTTGGACTCAGACTTTGGTGAGTAACATCAAATAAAAAAATTTTTATATATTACCTATATAAGATGTATCAGTATATATAATTAGATCAAAATATGAATAGATTGTATACATTGTATTAGGCAAATAATGATTTGTAACAAAATGCATGGAGAAAATTGGATTTTCTTCATGGTTTTTCATCATGGAAGTTCAAAGTCTGGTGTGGAACCCAACATAAAGCTGCCTGATTAACCCACAGCAACAGAGGATATTAACAGCTGAGAAGCAGCCTATGCAACCTACACCACAGCTCACCTCAATGCTGGATCCCCCACTGACTGAGAGGGGTGAGGGATCTAACCACATAATCATGGATAATAGTGGGATTTGTTTCCACTGCACCACAAGAGGAACTCTGAAAATGGCAGGGGGGGGAATTAAATAAAAGTGACATCTAATATGATAACAAGATTCAGGTACACAACATAACATTTTTTTTCTTTTTTTTTTTCTTTTTTCCTGCTGTACAGCATGGGGATCAAGTTATTCTTACATGTAAACATTTTTCCCCCACCCTTTGATCTGTTGCAATATGAGTATCTAGATATAGTTCTCAATGCTACTCAACAGGATCTCCTTGTAAATCTATTCCAAGTTGTATCTGATAACCCCAAGCTCCCAATCCCTGCCACTCCCTCCCTCTCCCATCAGGCAACCACAAGTCTCTTCTCCAAGTCCATAATTTTCTTTTCTGAGGAGATGTTCCTTTGTGCTGGATATTAGATTCCAGTTATAAGTGATATCATATGGTATTTGTCTTTGTCTTTCTGGCTCATTTCACTCAGTATGAGAGTCTCTAGTTCCATCCATGTTGCTGCAAATGGCATTATGTCACTCTTTTTTATGGCTGAGGAGTATTCCATTGTGTATATATACCACTTCTTCCGAATCCAATCATCTGTCGATGGACATTTGGGTTGTTTCCATGTCCTGGCTATTGTGAATAGTGCTGCAATGAACATGCGGGTGCATGTGTCTATTTTAAGGAGAGTTTTGTCTGGATAGATGCCCAAGAGTGGGATTGTAGGGTCATATGGAAGGTCTATGTATAGATCTCTAAGGTATGTCCAAACTGTTCTCCATAGTGGCTCTACCAGCTTACATTCCCACCATGAATGCAGGAGGGTTCCCTTTTGTCCACAGCTCCTCCAGCACTTGTTATTTGTGGACTTATTAATGATGGCCATTCCGACTAGTGGGAGGTGGTATCTCATGGTAGTTTTGATTTGCATTTCTCTTATAATCAGTGATGTTGAGCATTTTTTCATGTGTTTGTTGGCCATCTGTATATCTTTCTTGGAGAACACTCTATTCAGATCTTTCGCCCATTTTTCCATTGGTTGGTTGGCTTTTTTGCTGTTGGGTTGTATAAGTTGCTTATATATTCTAGAGATTAATAAGCCCTTATCCGTTGCATCATTTGAAACTATTTTCTCCAATTCTGAAAGTTGTCTTTTTGGTTTCTTTTGGGTTTCCTTTGCTGTGCAAATCTTGTCAGTTTGATGAGGTCCCATGGGTTTATTTTTGTTCTTATTTCTGTTGCTTTGGGAGACTGACCTGAGAAAATATTCATGATGTTGATGTCAGAGAGTGTTTTGCCTATGTTCTCTTCTAGGAGTTTGATGGTGTCTTGCCTTATAGTTAAGTCTTTCAGCCATTTGGAGTTTATTTTGGTGCATGGTGTGAGGGTGTGTTCTAGTTTCATTGCTTGGCATGCAGCTGTCCAGGTTTCCCAGCAGTGCTTGCTGAATAGACTTTCTTTTTCCCATTTGATGTTCTTGCCTTCCTTGTCAAAGATTAATTGACCATAGGTGTCAGGGCTTATTTCCGGATTCTCTATTCTGTTCCATTGGTCTGTCTGTCTGTTTTGATACCAGTACCACACTGTTTTGATGACTGTGGGTTTGTAGTATTTCTTGAAGTCTGGGAGAGTGATGCCTCCTGCTTGGTTTTTGTTCCTCAGGATTGCTTTGGCGATTCTGGGTCTTTTGTGGTGCCATATAAATTTTTGGATTGTTTGTTTTAGTTCTGTGAAAAATGTCCTGGGTAATTGGATAGGGGTTGCATTGAATCTGTAGATTGCTTTTGGGTAGTATGGCCCTTTTTACAATATTGATTTTCCAATCCATGAACATGGAATATCTTTCCATTTCTTTACATCTTCTTTGATTTCTTTGATTAAAGTTTTATAGTTCTCGGCATATAGGTCCTTTACCTCCTTGGTCAGGTGTATGCCAAGGTATTTGATTTTGTGAGGTGCCATTTTAAAAGGTATCGTGTTTTTGTATTCCTTTTCTAAGATTTCATTGCTGGTATACAGAAATGCGACTGACTTCTGAATGTTGATCTTATAGCCTGCTACTTGGCTGAATGTATTAGTCAGTTCAAGTAGTTTTTGGGTTGAGTCCTTAGGGTTTTCTATGTATAGTATCATGTCATCTGAATACAGTGACAGTTTGATCACTTCTCTTCCTATGTGGATACCTTTTAGTTCTTTTTTTTGTCTGTTTGCTGTGGCTAGGACTTCCAGAACTATGTTGAAGAGCAGTGGTGAGTGTGGGCATCCTTGTCTTGTTCCAGATTTGAGTGAGGAGGCTTTCAGTTTTTCCCCATTGAGTATTATATTTGCTGTGGGTTTTTCATAAATGGCTTTGATCATGTTCAGGAATATTCCCTCTATACCCACTTTGGCGAGGATCTTGATCATGAATGGATGTTGGACTTTGTCAAATGCTTTTTCTGCATCTATTGAGATGATCATATGACTTTTACTTTTCTTTTGTTAATGTGGTTATGACATTGATTGATTTGCATATGTTGAACCATCCTTGTGAACCTGGGATGAACCCTACCTGGCCATGGTGTATAATTTTTTTGATAGGTTGTTGGATTCGGTTGGCTAAGATTTTGTTGCGAATTTTTGCATCTATATTCATCAAAGATATTGGGCGATAGTTTTCTTTTTTGGTGGTATCTCTGTCTGGTTTTGGAATGAGGGTGATGGTGGCATCATAGAATGTCTTTGGGAGTATTCCTACTTCTTCAACCTTTTGAAAGAATTTAAGGAGTATGGGCACCAATTCCTCTTTATATGTTTGATAGAATTCACCTGTGAAGCCATCTGGTCCTGGGCTTTTATTTGTAGGGAGTGTTTTTATGACATCTTCAATTTCATTTCTAGTGATCGGTCTGTTCAGTTGGTCTGTTTCTTCTTGATTCAGTTTTGGCAGGCTGTAAGATTCTAGAAAATTGTCCATTTCTTCCAGATTGTCAAATTTGTTGGCATATAGTTGTTCATAGCATTCTTTTATGGTTTTTTGTATTTCTTCAGTATCTGTTGTGATTTCTCCTTTTTCATTTATAATTTTGGTTATTTGGGTTCTTTCTCTCCTCTTTTTAGTGAGTCTGGCCAGGGGGTTGTCAATTTAGTTTACCTTTTCAAAGAACCAGCTCTTGGTTTTATTAATTTTCTCTATTGTTTTTTGAGTCTCTATTTTATTGATTTCCTCTTTGATCTTTATAATTTCCTTCCTTCTGCTGACTTTAGGACTCTTTTGTTCTTCTTTTTCTAATTCCTTTAGGTGGAGGGTTAAGTTGTCCATTTGGGATCTTTCTCTTTTTTTGAGAAAGGCCTGTATTGCTATAAATTTCCCTCTGAGCACTGCTTTTGCAGCATCCCATAGATTTTGAGAGATTGTGTCTTCATTGTCATTTGTTTCAAGGTAGTTTTTAATTTCCTTCTTGATTTCCTCATTGACCCATTGGTTTTTTAGTAGCATGTTGTTTCATCTCCATGTAGTAGGTTTTTTCTCTTTCCTTTTCCCATGGTTGATTTCTAATTTCATGGCATTGTGGTCAGAGAAGATACTTGAGATAATTTCTATGCTCCTAAATTTGTTGAGGTTAGCTTTGTGTCCCAATATGTGGTCGATTCTTGAGAATGTTCCATGTGCAGTTGAGAAGAATGTGTATTCTGATTTTTTCGGATGTGTGGTGTCCTGAAGATATCAATGAAGTCTACCTTTTCTATTGTTTCCTTTAGGCTCTCTGTTGCTTTATTGGCTTTCTGTCTAGAGGATCAGTCCATTGATGTGAGGGGGGTATTAAGGTCTCCTACTATGATTGTATTCTCATCAATATCTCCCTTTGTGTCTGTTAATATTTGTTGTATGTATCTGGGTGCTCCTGTATTTGGGGCATATATGTTGACGATAGTAACATCCTCTCCTTGGATGGATCCCTTAATCATTAAGTAGTGTCCGTCTTTGTCTTTCTTTATGCCTTTTGTTTTAAAGTCTATTTTGTCTGATATGAGTGTTGCAACTCCTGCTTTTCTGTCATGTCCATTGGCATGAAATAGTTTTTCCCACCCTTTCACTTTCAATCTATATGTATCCTTTGTCCTAAGGTGAGTCTCTTGTAGGCAGCATATTGAAAGTTTTTGCTTTTTTATCCACTCAGCCACTCTGTGTCTTTTGATTGGGGCATTCAGTCCATTGACATTTAAGGTGATACTTGATAGATGATTATTTATTGCCATTTTGAACCTCGTGTTCCAGTTGATTCTATGATTCTCCATTCTTCCTTTCTTTTTTTGGTTGGATGGTCTCCGGTTATTTTCTGTTTGAGTGGGTTTTTTTTCCATTTATTGCGAATGCAGTGTTTGGTTTTGGCTTGTGGTTTCCCTGTTTTTTAAGAATGATTACCCCTTCCTATAATTGTGTGTTTTAGCCTGATGGTCCTGTAGGTTCAAACATTTCATTACTATATTAAAATTAAGAAGAGAAACAATAAAAAGGGTCTATTTATTTCCTAACATCCCTTGCCCACATTTTATGATTTTGATGATTCTTTTTTATTTTTTCTTTTTAATTTTATTTTGTTTGAAACATGCTCATGATTAAATCTGTATGCTGGCTTATTTGAGTGACTGCTCTCTGATTGCAGTTTCCTCAGTCCTAGTTCTTCTTCCTCTTCTTTTTTTTTTTTCTTTTTCTTTTTCCTCCCTTTCTTTCCTTCCTTTCTCTTTGGTTTAGAGAAGCCCTTTCAGTATTTCTTTTAGCCTGGGTTTTGTGTTGCTGTATCCTTTTAGCTTTTGTTTGTTGGAAAAAAATTTTATTTCCCCTTCTATTTTAAATGATATTCTTGCTGGATAGAGTATTCTAGGTTGCATATTTTTTCCTTTTAGCACTTTAAATATCTCTTGCCATTCCCTCCTGTCCTGTAGTGTTTCTGTAGAGAAATCAGCTGATAACCTTATGGGGGTTCCCTTGTAGCTAACATTCTGCTTTTCTCTTGCTGCCTTTAGGATCCTCTCTTTATCACTAACTTTTGCCATTTTTATTATAATGTGTCTTGGTGTGGGTCTATTTGGGTTCAATTTGTTTGGGGCCCTCTGTGCTTCCTGTATCTTGAACTCAGCCTCCTTTATATTTGCAAAGTTTCCAGTGATAATTTCCTCAAATATATTTTCCATTCCCTTATCTTTTTCTACTCCTTCTGGAATTCCTATTATGCATGGATTGGCCTGCTTTATATTACCCCATAGATCTCTTATATTGTTTTCCTGTTTTTTGATTTGGTTTTCTGTCTGCTGACCTGATTGGGTGATTTCCATTATTCTATCTGCCACATCACTGATTCATTCTTCTGCATTATTCCTTCTGGTTTTTACTGCCCTTAGCTCAGTTTGTATCTCTGCAAGTGAATGTTCTAGTTTTTCTTTGCTCCTCCTTATATTTTCTAGTTCCTTTCTGAGGGTGTCTGCATTACTGTTCATATCTTCTCTTAATTCCTTCAGTATTGTCACTCTTTCTCTTTTGAACTCCAGGTCTGTCAGAGTGCAGAGATCTGTTTCATTGTTGACTGTTTTAGGTGAGTTCTCCTGTTGGTTTGACTGGGGGTGGTTTCTCAGCTTCTTCATCTTAATTGTTGTTTTCTTTTTCCTGGTGGCATTTTACTCTCCGTGGCAGGGCAGTGTTTTCCTTCTCACTGCCATGGAATGTTTCCTGAGGGCTGGCATTGTTTGTCAGTCTTCTTTGAGGCAGCGTGGCTTTTCTGAAGGGTGGGTGGGGCTAACAGGGTCTCTCTGAAGCAAAGGAGGACTTCCTGAGGGCAGAAAGGACTTGGAGATCCACACCATGATGGAAGTAGATTTCACTGAGCCAGGCAGAGCTTGCTGTGTTGTTTTTGGGCTGTAGGGCTCTTGCAGGGGGCTGGTGGTGCTGGGCAGCTCTTCTGTGGGAGTGCAGCACCCCCCGAGGACTGGA
The DNA here is from genome assembly GCF_016906955.1 of Phacochoerus africanus. Lineage (NCBI taxonomy): Eukaryota > Metazoa > Chordata > Mammalia > Artiodactyla > Suidae > Phacochoerus > Phacochoerus africanus. The sequence goes on along the minus strand of NC_062545.1, from coordinate 92,359,053 downwards.
GCGACTATCTGGGTCACTGAGAACCCAAGAGGCTCTTCTGCAGGGCACCCTGACTCAGAAGGACTCTCCGAGAATGTAGGCAGACCTTTTCACAGTCTGGCCAAGCTTGTTCTAGTTTTTCTGGGCTGCAGGGTCTCTTGCAGAGGGCTGGCAGTGCTGAGCAGCTCTTCCATGGGTGTGCAGCACCCCCCGAGGACTGGAGCAGCTAGCTGGGCTGCTGAGAACCCAAGAGGCTCTACCCCAGGGCAGCCCAACTTGGAAGGACTGCCTGAGAATGGAGGCAGATCTTTTCATGGCCTGGCCATGTTTGTTCTAGCTTTTCTGGGCTGTAGGCCTTTTCCTGGTGGCTAGAAGCATTTTGTGCTGCTCCATGTGGGCATAGCCCTTCCAAAGGGCAAGCAGGCCAGGGCAAGGACAGCCCCTGTGGTGGCAGACTTCCTGCAATTTTTGAGGCCAGCCCTCCAGGATGGCAGGCAGCCCCAGGTCCGCAGCATATGTAAGGGGTGGCGGGGGGGATACACTTCAAAGCACAGCTTTCTGATAGCTGGCAGGACAGTAAGCTCACTGTGGCATGGGGAGTATTCTATGGTGGCCCACCCCTTCTCTCCCCACCCCCACTGGCACAGACCCAGCTCTTTTCCCAGGTTCCCTCTGATGTGGCTTTCCACTTCCCCGCTGTTAGTGTCTTGCTTCCTCCCCGCTCTCCCAGGCAGTCTCTGCCCCATCAAACTTGACAGACCAGTTCCTAGACCTCCCAAGCAGTCTCCACTCCACCCTACCCCCAGCCCTTTCCCAGGGACTAACCACCTGAGCAGAGGTCTTGGTGCCCAGCCCCCACCCAACTGTCTCCATTTTTGGTGACTGTGCCAGTAGTTCAGATGATCTGTTCCATTCTCACTCTGCTTTTCAGAACTCCGACTTACTGCTATACTGTTCTCTGCATCTGGAGATTCCTCTGGTTTGGTTATCTTTCCATCTAGCAGGTGACTTTCCAGGGTGTGGGATCCCTTTCTCCTCCACAGTTCCCTTTCGGGAGTGCCCGTCCAGGTTGGATGCACCTTCTCTCACTCTCGGTTTACCTAGTAATGTCATAAGATTCTTGCCATTATTGGAGTTTAGGTTCTTCTGCCAGCAATTTGTTGCTGTTCTGTGCAAGTAGTTTATCCTGTAGATGTGTTTTTTTGCTGTTGTGTTTGTGGGAGAGGACGAGTGTGGTAAAGATTGAGGAGTGGATAGTCCTGGTGCTGCATGATTCATATGCACATTCTCTGCTTCCATCATGTGTTGGGAATGATGCTCTCTAATGCTGGGATACCATGAGTACATGTCTGGGTAATGCTAATGATCAAAGCCCCTCTCATAACACACAAGAATAACTAAGGATTGTGGAAATTAGGCAAAAGCAAACTTAGAGAATAAATCCTCTTAAATTCTGCTAATATACATTCAATTGCTGAACCAAAGAAGATTGTTTAAGGATATATGTGTTGGTATCTGGAACTAAGAATAATGAGAAATTTGGAAATCTCTGCAACACACTTTTCCTTCGTATTTTCATGTACAAAATTTTGGAATTTAGGTTCACTCATACTTGGGAATAAGAAGTTAAGACTCCTCTGTGAATTGTGTGAAATGTACTGACTCGATCTTTTCTGTTTCTCTTTGCAGTGTTTTGAAAGGTGTTCAAAATGTTAGTTTGCCCTTCTTTTCAAGTTTTGGGAGTTGTCACTGTGATGAGTCAGCTGATGCCGAAATGGGAGCCTAAGTTATTGGGACACCATAACCTCTTTCATATCCTATTTATGCTCCCCTTTCCCAAAAGGCAGGAAGAGCTTCCTTCCCTGTTAGGAGTTCTAATGTGGAGCTGGGCAGGGGGCTTATTTATGGGGTTCTGTGCAAAGGTGACATGGAGATAACTATCAGTCCTTATTTTAGTTTTCAGAAATGGAAACAGTCCTTTAGGATGTTCCCAAAGTCCCAACAAGTTTATGGGCAAGAAATAGGGATTTCAGACAATCTGAATGTGGAATCATGGAGGAAGTGTGCTTAAAGAGGATCAGCAGGGTGTTGGGTTTCTATGTGTAGCACATGGGAATTGGAAAAGAAATCTCCATGGTGCAGTTAGATAAATTCTGTGATAGGAAATAGGATCCCTGCCGAGCTAAGCTCCTCAACCACTAACTGAGGTTATGGACACTGAGCACTTCAGTAGTGATGAATGTGGATTTAATCACCGTGCCTTTCTTCAATGTCCTCAATTGCAAGCCATTTTTCAAAGCTCTGTGATTGGTTGAGAAGAACCAGATGCAGTCTTGATTAATCTTAATTAGATGCTAGAATTGCACTGATAGCACCTAGGATAGGATTCTGATAAATTTCATCAAATAAATGGCTATTTGCTGCATTCCCTAGTTTGGGGAGTTACATTCATGGATGTGAACCCTAATTATGAGGATTCAAATGAAGCATCTTCAGAGGGGTGTGGTGTGATCCTTGGGATGAAAATTTTGAGCTCCAAAAGAGAAACTCCATATTCTTCCTTGCAGGAGTGAGACATTGCACCTGCACCTGCCCCAGAGTGTAGTCCCCCAGCTCAGTTCCTGGCCCATCTCTGGACTGATGGACTGGCTCTACCGATTCCAAGGTAACAGGAAGCCCTCTGGAAGAGCTACACACTCCCCTTTGTTAGTGTCCCGTGGGTTCCTTTTCCACATTGCTCCATCTGTGCAATCTTTGCTAGGAACTTTTATAACCAAATGTATCTTTAGAGAAGAATAATACGTAATGGAAAAAATGATTGGTATCTAGAAAAAAAGCCATTTATGACAAGTTGTTGTAAGAGTTTCTCGAGGGTAATCAATAGGAAAGGTGTTTGATGGCCTGCAGTGCACTGAGGTATAGTGTTGACTGCTCACATGAAACAGGTAAGTCTGCACATACCTTCAGTACATTCCAAGTTGTCAGTCAGTGAAGTTATCACTGGTCATGAGATGCTTAGAGAGGTTTAATTTGGTTTATGAAATATGTTCTCTGTAATACATTCAATAATATATTTTATTCACACCCTAAAAACACCGTGTACCCTCAATTTTCTTCCAAACAATGTGAAAACTCATTCACAGTTTATACACGACATTAGCAAAATAAGCTGAGAATTTATTTTATTGGTTTTATACCTTTTCTTTTCAAGATATGCTGGCAGAAAATTCTCAAGAACAAACCAAGTCAAGAAATATGAATTTTGCTTTCATTTTATTTTGGTTTTGCATGTGTTATTAAAAAATCCTTATGTCAGGAAAGGTAATCAGGCTTTAGGTGTTACAATAACTATTCTTTGGATTTTTGTACATTTTCTCAGGAGTTGGGCAAGTGACTTTTGTTTCTGACTGTCAATATTTTATTAACTGCCATTTTCAGAAATTACAAGGAAAATAATGCACAAAATTTAGCAATATACATATCATGATTTCTTCTATTTTGTCTGCTGAAAATCTTATTATGAATACAGACTAGTAGATCTTGGATCACAAAAGATCTCTAGCAGGCCTGCTTCTTATTACCAGTAATAAGCTTGGAAACCCAGACACTAGATAAAGTTCATGTCCATCAGGAATTTACAACACTGCTTGTTCATGTGATTTTTCCTTCTTCCTGCAGTGTATTTTGCCTCAGATAATGAATCAGTCACTCACAATGTCCCCCTGTTTGAAGATCTGCAACACTGTTTGTCTGGTCCTGATCATCCTGGTGTAGCCAACACTCCAACAAGACCTAAATATTTCCTTGCCTGGGGAGCTGAATTGGTCAATTCCAGTCAATATTACCAGGAAGCGAACATGGCAGGCTGTTGCAAGTGGGCTACTGGATTTTGCAATGATTCCTGGGCCAAGAAGAATGACATGGCACTGGATTCAGAGGGCATTTTTCTCCTCTTTTGTATCTAAGAGAATAATCAGTGCAGTCTCTTTACCTGCTCCCCACTAACACCTCAGTATGTCCAAAGGCCTCTGGGTCAGGCTGGGGTGTTCCTGGATTATGAAGCTGGTCTCATGAGCTTTGTCAATGTGACCACCAGTTCCTTCATTTGTGGTTTCCTTTCCCACTCCTTCTCTCCTCTCAAACCTTTCCTTTGCTCTGGACACCCCTGATCAGGGACAAGACAGAAATCTGACCACAGATGCCAGGAAAGTCAAGGGCTGAGATTTTTCATTTAGTGCCTGCTTGATTTTCCATAACTTCACTTTCCTTTATGAAATGTATTGAGTTTTGTTAAAGGGTTGATATGTTAAGTGTATAAGTTTATTTCAGTTTTCTTCAAATAAAAATAATGTCTCGAAATAACTGTGCATTCTTCATTTTATTTATATTTTTTCTCTTTGGCCACCTGTGGCATATGGAACATTCTTTTTTATGTCTTACATTTTCACTTGATTTTGAAGGTAACTGGAAGTCAGAGAACACCTGAATATGTTTACCCTGTTTAATTGGTTAAAGCAAATTCACAGGATTCTTTTCTTTGATAGACATGAATTACTATTTTCCAATCAATGCATCAACTAAATCTCAGGCCTTCATGTCTCAGTCTTAAAATCTCTTTGTTATGGTATAGTTTTTAAAGCTTTTGGAGTAAATGAGGGCAACTTCATGTATACACTCTATATTTTATCATTTTCTTCATAAAATTCACATTTGTATACATTCATATCTATTTTACCCTTCAAAACATGGTTTTGTCTGCAGTATGTACAGACAAATTCTAAGGAAGTAGCACAAATCATCCAACATGAAATACATCTAGCTGCATAAATTAATAGACGTATAAGGCCATAAATTTAAACATCCTATACCACTGTTACAAAGCATTTTAAATGTCATCAAAATCTCATGAAAAATTAGAGATTATTAACAAAAATGCAATTTAGGCTATGTTTAAAATTTCAGTTTCAGCATATTTTCTACTATAGACACACAATAAATATACATAAGCGTATCTTTTTTTTGTTTGTTTGGTCTTTGGTCTTTTTAGGTTTGCAACTGTTGCATATGGAGATTTCCAGGCTAGGGGCTGAGTCAGACCTGTAGTTGCCAGCCTTTGGCACAGCCACATCAATGCCAGATCTGAGCCATGTCTGTGACCTATACCAACACTGGATCCTTAACCCACTGAGTAAGGCCAAGGCTTGAACCCATGTCCTCATGAATACTAGCCACGTTAGTCAACCACTAAGCCACAACAGGAGCTCCCATATGTGTGTCTTAATAGAATGACATTAATAAAGAATATTGCCTATGATGGAAATTTCAGATATTTTAAAGCATAAAACTATAGTCAGAAATCTTGGGGGTTCCCGTTGTGGAAATAAATCTGACTAATATTCATGAGGATGCAGGTTTGATCCCTGGCCTTGCTCAGTGGGTGAGGGATCCAGCGTTTGTGTGAACTGTGGTATAGGTCACAGACATGGATCATATCTGGCATTACTGTGGTTGTGGACTTGGGTAGTGGCTACACCTCAGATTCATCCCCTGGCAGTTGCAGCCCTAAAAAATAAGACAAAAAAAGAAATCTTAAATTTTCACTTAACAGATTAGACATTAAAATTTTTTTCTGGGTAAAATGAAGAATGCTAAAACAAAAAGTGCCCTTGAGATGTTTCTAAAGTTAAGCAACTCTTAAAAGCTTCAATACAATAGTACATTCTACCATATGATCTATATGATCCATAACTACATTATGAACCAGTAATTCTAATTCTGGATATCTAGTCAAAGAAAACAAAAATATCAATGGGAAACAAACATGTATCTCAATGATCACTGTATTGAATATGATTTCCTGTGCCCCTTCATCAGAAGTTAATCTGACTTCTATAACTCATATGTTGCAGAGTTATCTGTTTATTGAAGGATTCAATGCATAAATTGCTAGAAGACAGCTACCAATGTTTTTAGGATTCAAATTCATAAACATCTTCATTGAAAGGTTAAGTTCCCCCAGGTAATAGGAAAGAGAATCAGGAGGGTGGAAGCAAGAAAGCAAAGAGAAAAGTTAGATCTCCAAAGGACACAATTCTATCTGATGTTTGTGCATATAAGAAAAATGTTTTTAATGAAACATATTCAGGTGAATGTACATGTCACTGGTAAACATGATGATGAAGCCAATGGCACCCAAAAGAGGAACACTTGCAGGAAATCTCGTTGGAGGCATGGTCAGTCCACTGTCCATGAACCAGCCTGGGACCCCAGAACTCACTCCAGGAGCCATCACTGCAGGTATACACAGGAGCAATCACTGCAGTTATACACAGCTTCTGCCACTTCCAAGATGAGTGTAGTCTATTTGTTTGACCACCTTTCTATGACCTTCAAGAATGATTTTGAATCAGTTATCTTTGTCTCTTTATTAGTCTTCAATTTAGGAGAGGAAAGTAGCCTGTGAATAGGCATTTGTAGTCATAGTTCTACTCTGATAATATGGACAAATCTACATGAGACCTGGTGAAATGATAACGTGATCCAATCCCACAAGAGTTTCCTTGCACAATGAGAACAAGCAAACTGTTTGGAAAAATGTTCCTTGAGACAGAATCATCCATAAATACAATGTCAATTGTTCTTGGAGACCCAGAGAACTACAAATTCATTCAGGACACTCAAATTGCAGATTAAGTGCAATTAATAAATATGATAAGGTGGGGTTTTTTAACATTTCCCTGACAAACTTTTTAGCAATGAATTATTTATCATAAGCCTTATCACTGACTCAATCATAAAAATACATAAATAAACAAAAAATAACTAAGTGTACAAAGCAATTTTTATGAACAACAACTTAATTCAAGCTGGCATTTGATGAAGCAGTATATAGATCCAAATCTGGAGGGCAAGTAGTAGGCTAAGGAAAATTAGACCTCCTCAGCCACCAGGAGTAAAGGCATATAATTTAGCGCAGGAAATCTCTTCTAAGAAGGCATGTTTAGATTTTATTTTTCAGTTTAAAATTTCTCAACTAGCCTCCCATAATAACCCTGGCAAAATGATCACCATTTACTTAGACCTAAAAATTGTCCTCCTCACCCCCAACCCAAGTAAAAGCAGTGGATGTAAGTTCTATTGCTAAAGGCTTGCAGCAATGTACCGATGACCAATTTTCATGTGCCTTGAAAAGTAACCAGAGAGTAACCACAATCTCCTTCCCCTTTATGATCCCAGAGTTTTTAGAAAGCTTTTCCTCTGCACAAATGCTGGTGGTTCTTGAATCTGATATTTTTCCAGCCAGAACTGTCCATGTTAGTCTTGTTATTTTTCTTTTAGGATGATTTTAATAGACCATCTTATGTCTGTCATGTCAAAGACAATTTTATATCTCCAACTGGACTCGCATCAACAGTGGAAATTTCCTAAAATAAGGAAATACCCAAATACAATAGCAGGTTGTTATCCCATGTGAGAAGTTGGAGGTTGTAGACATGACCATCAAGGTGCATCATTGAGTTCTGAATGATTTAACTCTTAAATTTTATGGTCAAAGCCAGTCCTAATAGTGAAAATAAATCTATCAGGTTTGTATCAGTCAGAGATCAACTGGAAGTAGAACCAGTGAGAAAGGGAGGGACAGAGAGAGGAGGTTCACATAATACAAGGAATTGTCTCCTCTGATGGTTATAGAAACTGAATAAGCAAGTCTGAGAACAGTAGGGCAGTTAGGAAGGGAAACACAAGTAGGCTGGAACCAAAGTTATTCAGACTAGGTTGATGTCCACAGGCAGTTGGGACAATGAGAAAAAAGACCCACTCCCACTTGCTGTTTGGAATTTTCTCCACGGAGTCTCTAAAACTTCCTTTAAAGACCTCCTGGTGATTAAGTCAAGTGTACCTGGATAATCTTGCCATTTAGATTAAATATCAGAAAATTAACACCCACATGTCTCTTCACAGCAGCACTGTATTCATATTTATTTAAATAACTACCAGGGATGTGTTTGCTCCAAGATGTCTGCCTTAATCCCTATTAGTTTAGCAAGGCCAGGTTGACACACCAGAAAACCACTACAAGGCTGTATGATATTCATCATTCTGTAAAAAAGATAAAAAATATTAAAATTTAACTCATTATAAGCTTAGTGCCTGGGATCGCTTACCCAGAGAATGACCTGCATTTACAGTCTATATCTCAATAAATGCATCATTTTTGTAAGCATTTCTTATTGCAATGCTAATAATATGGTAATGCTAATATTGATAATACCCAGAATATTGGTATCACTTTGACTGATATCAGTGCCTTTAAGTATTTAATTTTATATTTTGCAGTACATGAATTTTTTTCTGGTGGTTGTTGTTAATTTGATGCATTGGTTTCAAAAACGGTAACAAATCACTTCACTAACAAACAAACACTGAGGTATCAGAGACTAAACATTTATTTTTAAAAAAATCTTCACTTCTGTAATATGCTGAATAAGATACATGTTTTCTTAAATTATTCTTTATATTGTAGAACATTCAAGCATGTTATTCATCTGTTAGCAATTAAAAGCAGTGTTAGAGGAGTTCCATCATAGCGCAGTGGTTAACGAATCCGACTAGGAACCACGAGGTTTCGGGTTCAGTCCCTGGCCTTGTTCAGTGGGTTAAGGACCTGGCGATGCTGTCAACTGTGGTGTAGGTCGCAGACGCGGCTCAGATTCTGCGTTGCTGTGGCTGTGATGTAGGCCGACGGCTACGGCTCCGATTAGACCCCTAGCCTGGGAACCTGCATAGGCCATGGGAAGTGACCCTAGAAAAGGCAAAAAGACAAAAAAAGGGGGAAAAAACAATGTTAGAAAATATATCTTTGAGTATATCCTTTTTGTGTGAAATTCTACCTGAAAAATTTCTTGAGAGGTTGCTGGCTAAAGGAATTTGTGAATGTGGAGTTCCCACTGTGGCTCAGCAGGTTAAGAACCTAACACAGTATCTATAAGGATGTGGGTTTGATCCCTGGCCTTGCCCAGTGGGTTAAAGATCCAGCGTTGCTACACTTGTGGTGTAGGTCTCAGATGAAAACTCCTTTCCTGTGTGGCTGTGAAATAGGCCAGCCTCTGCAACTCTGATTCAGCCCCTAGCTTGGGAACTTCCATATGCAACAGGTGGGGCCTTAAAAAGAAAAAAAATGGTTTAAAAGATAATAGTGATCATTGGGGGCGGGGGAAGACTGGGATTTCCCATCATGGCACAGAAGAAATGAATTAGACTAAATTTTGATAAAGTACAATCTTTCTATTTTTAAAATTTTGCTCCTTGTGCTTTTGGTGTCACATCTAAGAATCCATTACCAAGCTGAGTCCTAGGTTTCTTTTCTTTTTCTTTTTCTTGTCTTTTTAGGGCTGCACCCATGGCATATGGAAGTTCCCAGGATAGGGGTTGAATCAGAGCCACATCTGCGACCTCCAGCACAGCTCACAGCAAGTTCTAGATTTCTTGGGGGAAGTTTTTCCCTGGCCTTGATGCCCCCACTTCTCACTGGTCTGATGCTGCCCCCCAGTGTCCACATGCCTGACCATGTGGTGGCATCTACACTGACTGTGCATTTGCATTCGTTCCACCTGGTTCTTCTCCCAGGGCTACCCTGCACTCCTGACTCACTTGGCCCATGGCAGCCCTGCCAGCTGTAGGTGCAATGTAGGACAGCTCCAGAATGGTGGAGGGGCCTTGATGGACACCTAGGTTCACACTGCCTCTGCTCTGCCTCCTTTGGGGCTGCAGGTGCATGTCAAGTTGGATGCCGTGTCACCCTCCCATCAGGAAAAGGGCTTTATGGGTGGAAGTCAGCTGTGAGCAAATGTTGTCTCATTGTATGGCTGACTTCACTTAGCATGATAGTTTCTAGGTGCATCCATGCTGCTAAAAATGCTGGTATTTCGTTCTTTTTGATGGCTTAGTAATATCCCATTGTGTATATGTACCACATCTTCTGGATCCACTCCTCTGTCGATGGACATGTACGTTGTTTCCATGTCTTGGCTATTGCAAATAGTGCTGCAATGAACATTGGAGTACATGTGTCTTTGCGAGTCGTGGTTTTCTCTGGGTAGATGCCCAGGAGTGGGATTGCTGGGTCAAATGGTAGTTCTATGTTTAGTTTTCTGAGGAATCTCCATACTGCTTTCCACAGTGGTTGCACCAATTTACAATCCCACCAACAGTGTCATAGGGTTCCTTTTTCTCCACACCCTCTCCAGCACTTATTGTTTGTAGACTTTTGGATGATGGCCATTCTGGCTGGTGTAAGGTGGTACCTCAGAGTGGTTTTGAGTTGCATCTCTCTAATAATGAGTGATGTTGAACTTCCTTTCATGTGTTTCTTGGCCATCTGTATGTGTTCTTTGGAGAACTGTCTGTTTAGATTTTCTGCCCATTTTTGGATGGGGTTGTTTGTTTTTTTGGTATGGAGCTGCAGAAGGTGTTTATAAATTTTGGAGATGAATCCCTTGTCAGTTGATTCACTTGCAAAGATTTTCTCCCATTCTGTGGGTTATCTTTTCATTTTGTTTAGGGTTTCCTTTGCTGTGCAGAAACTTTTAAGTTTGATCAGGTCCCATTTGTTTATTTTTGTTTTTACCGTCATCACTCTAAGAGGTGGATCTGAGAAGATGTTGCTCTCGTTTATGTCAGAGAATGTTTGGCCTATGTTTTCCTCTAAGAGTTTTATAGTGTCTGATCTTATACATAGGTCTTTAATCCATTTTGAGTTTATTTTTGAGTATGGTGTTCGGGAGTGTTCTCATTTCATTCTTTTCCATGTGGCTGTCCAGTTTTCCCAGCACCACTTATTGACAGAGCTGTCTTTTCTCCATAGTATATTCTTGCCTCCTTTGTCATAGATTAGTTGGCTGTAGGTGCATGGGTTTAATTCTGGACTTTCTATCCTGTTCCACTGATCTATATTTCTGTCTTTGTGCCAGTACCATATAGTTTTGATGACTGTTGCTTTGTAGTATCACCTGAAGCATGGGAGCCTGATTTCTCAAGCTCCATTTTTCTTTTTCAGGATGTCTTTGGCTATTCTGGGTCTTCTGTGCTTCCAAACAAGCTTTAAAATATTTTGTTTGAGTTCTGTGAAAAAGGTCCTTGGTAATTTGACAGGGATTGCATTGAATCTGTAGATTGCCTTAGGTAATATAGTCATTGTGATAATATTAACTCTTCCAATCCACGAGCATGGTGTATCTTTCCATCTATTTGTGTCATCTTTGATTTCTTTCATCAGTGGCCTGTAGTTTTCAGAGTACAGGTCTTTTGTCTCTTTAGGTAGGTTTACTCCTAGGTATTTTATTCTTTTGGATGTGGTGATAAACGGGATTGTTCCCTAATTTCCCTTTCTGCCCTTTCATTGTTAGTGTATAGAAATGCCATCGATTTCTGTGTATTGATTTTGTATCCTGTGACTTTGCCAAATTCGTGGATGAGCTCTAACAGTTTTCTGGTAGAGTCTTTAGGATTTTCTAGGTATAGTATCATGTCATCTGCAAATAGTGATAGTTTTACTTCTTCCTTTCCAATTTGGATTCCTTTTATTTCTTTTACCTCTCTGATTGCCATGGCTAGGACTTCCAAAACAATGTTGAAGAGTAGTGGTGAGAACCGACATCCTTTTCTTGTTCCTGATTTCAGGGGGAATTCTTTCATCTTTTCTCCATTGAGAATGATGTTCACTGTGGGTTTGACATTTATGGCCTTTATTATGTTGAGTTAGGTTCCCTCTCTACCCACTTTCTGAAGGGTTTTTATCAGAAATGGGTGTTGGATTTTGTCAAAGGCTTTTTCTGCATCTATTGAGAGGATCATATGGTTTTTCTTCTTCAGTTTGTTAACGTGGTGTATCACACTGATGGATTTGCAGATATTGAAGAACTCTTGCATCCCTGGGATAAATTCCACTTGATCATGATGTAGAATCCTTTTAATGTATTGTTGGATGCAGTTTGCTAGGATTTTGTTGAGGATTTCTGCATCAATGTTCATCAGTGAAATTGGCCTGTAGTTTTCTTTTTTTGTGGAATCGTTTTCGGGTTTTGGATCAGGGTGATGGTGGCCTCATAGAATGAATTTGGGAGTGTCCCTTCCCCTGCAATTTTTTGAAATAGTTTCAGAAGGATAAGTGCTAGCTCTTCTCTAAATATTTGACAGAATGCGCTTGTGAAGCCATCTGGTCCTGGACTTTTGTTTGTTGGAAGTTTTTTAATCACAGTTTTAATTTCGGTTCTTGTGATTGGTCCATTCATCTTTTCTATTTCATCTTGGTTTAGTCTTGGAAGATTGTACTTTTCTAAGAATTTGTCCATTTCTTCTAGGTTTTCCATTTTATTGGCATATAGTTGCATGTAGTAGTCTCTTATGTTTCTTTGTATTTCTGTGATGTCTGTTGTTACTTCTCCTTTTTCATTTCTAATTTTATTGATTTGGGTCCTCTCTCTTTTTTGCTTGATAAGTCTGGCTAGGGGTTTATCAATTTTGTTGATCTTTTCTAAGAACCAGCTTTTCATTTCATTGATCTTTTCTATGGTTTTCTTTTTTTTCTATTTCATTGATTTCTTCTCTGATCTTTATGATTTCTTTCCTTATGGTAACTTTAGGTCTTGTCTGTTCTCTCTCTGGATGCTTTAGATGTAAAGTTAGCTTGTTTATTTGAGCTTTTTCTTGTTTCCTGAGGTGGGCTTGTATTGCTCTAAACTTTCCTCTTAGAACGGCTTTTGCTGCATCCTATAAGTTTTGGGGTGTTGTATCTTTGTTGCCATTTGCTTCTAGGTATGCTTTAATTTCCTCTTTGATTTCTTCAGTGATCCATTGGTTGTTTAGTAGCATGTTGTTGAGTCTCCACGTGTTTGTGTTTTTTGCAGTGTTTTTCTTGTTGTTGATTTCCAGTCGTTAGCGTTGTGGTAGGAAAAGATGCTTGATATGATTTCAATTTTCTTAAAGTTACCGAGGTTGGATTTTTAGCCCAGGATGTGATCAATCTTAGAGAATGTTCCATGTGCACTTGAGAAGAATGTGTATTCTGTTGCTTTTGGATGAAATGCCCTATAAATATCTATTAAGTCCATCTGGTTTAATGCATCATTCAGGGCCTGTGTTTCCTTATTGATTTTCTGTCTGGATGATCTGTCCATTGTTGTACGTGGGATGTTATTCCCCCATTATGATTGTGTTATTGTTGATTTGTCCTTTTAAGGTTGTTAGCAGTTGCCTTATATATTGCGATGAACGTATGTTGGGTGCATAGATATTTAAAATTGTTATATCTTCTTCTTGGATTGATCCTTTGATCATTATGTAATGTCCTTCTTTGTCCCTGAAAATATTCTTCATTTTAAAGTCTATTTTGTCTGATATGAGTATTGCTACTCCAGCTTTCTTTTGATCCCCGTTTGCGTGTAAGATTTTCTTCCATCCTCTCACTTTCAATTTGTATGTGTCCCTAGAAGTGAAGCAGGTCTCTTTAAGACAGCACATATATGGGTCTTTTTTTTTTTTTTTTTGTATTCATTCAGCCAGTGTATGTCTTTTGGTTGGGGTGTTTAGTCCATTAACATTTAAGGTAATGATTGATATGTATGTTCTTATTGCCATTCTATTAATTGCTTTGGATTTGTTTTTGTTGCTCTTTTTTCTTTCCTTCTTCTCTTGTTCTGTCCTCTTCTGGTTTGATGACTATCTGTAGTGTTGTATTTGACTTGATTTTTCTTTATGTATCAATTGTAGATTTTTGGTTTGCAGTCATTTGAGGTTTTGATATAAGTGTCTATATGTATATGAGATTGTTTTAAGTTGTTGTTCTCCTAATTGCAAGTTCATCTCCAGTGTCCTGCATTTGTACCCACCTCTTCCCATGATGTCTAATTTTGGTGGTATAATTGTGCATGGATGATTTTGTATTTTACTGTACAATTTTACATGGATGATTTTGTATTTTACTCACCTTGGCAGGTGAGCCTTGTCATTTGTGGAATTTTTATTTCCTGTTGCTGTCTTTTCCTTTTTGCCTAGAGAAGTTCCTTTAGTATTTGTTGTAAGGCTGGTTTAGTGTTACTGAATTCTCTCAGCTTTTGCTTATCTGTGAAGCTTTTGATTTCTCCTTCAAATCTGAACGAGAGCCTTGCTATGTAGAGTAATCTTGGTTGGAGGTTTTTTCCCTTGATCATGTTAAGTATATAATGCCACACCCTTCTGGCCTGCAGAGTTTCAGCTGAAAAAATCTGCCGATAACCTTATCGGGGTTCCCTGTATGTTATTTGTTTCTTTTCCCTAGCTGCTTTCAAGATTTTCTCTTTGTCTTTTATTTTGATCCGTTTGATTAATATATGTCTTGGGGTGTTCCTCCTTGGGTTTGTTTTATATGGTACTCGTTGTGCTTCCTGGATTTGAGTGAGTGATTCCTTTCCCATATCAGGGAAGTTTTCAGCTATTATCGTTTGGAAAATTTTTTTCTGTCCCCTTCTCTCTCTCTTCTCCTTCTGGCACCCCTATAATATGGATGTTGGTGAGTTTAGCATTGTCCCAGAGTTCTCCAAGACTCTCTTCATTTGTTTTCAATCTTTATTCTCTTTTCTGTTCTGCATCCATAATTTCCACTAATCTGTCCTCCACCTCACTTATTCGTTCTTCTGCCTCCTGTATTCTGCTGTAAGCTGCTTCTAGTGAATTTTTTATTTCAGTTATTGTATCTTGCATCTCTTCTTGTTGAAGTTTTATGTCTTGTATCTCTTTGCTCAGGGTTTCCCGTAAGTTATCCATCTTTGCCTCCAGTTTATTTCCAATGCCTTGCATCATCTTCAGCATCAACAGTCTAAAGTCTTTTTCCTGGAGGCTGAGAATCTCCTGATCACTTAGCTGATTTTCTGGGGTTTTTCTTTCTCCCTCATCTGAGTTATAGTTCTCTGTCTTTTCATTTTTGTAGGTTTTTGGTGTGGTGACCTTTTTACAGATAATAGAGTTGTAGCCTCTCTTCCTTCTGGTATCTGCCCCCCTTGTGGCTGAGGTTGGTAGGGGGGGCTTGCTGTAGGCTTCCTGATGGGAGGGGCTGATGCCTGCCCCCTGGTAGGTGGAGTGGATTCTAATCCATCCGGTGGGTGGGGCTTAGTCTCTGGATGGGATTAGAGGCAGCTGTGTATCCCAGGGGTCTTTAGGTAGCCTGTTTACTGAGGGGTGGGGCTGTTGGTTTGCCCTGGGGCTTCTCAGTGCTGATGGATGGGTGGGGCCAGGTTTTCCCAAAATGGCCACCTCCAGAGAAAGGCATGCTGCTGAATATTCCCAAGACCTTTGCCTTCAATGTCCTTCCCTCATAACAAGCCACATTCACCCCTGTTTTCCCAGGATGTCCTCTAAGAAGTGCAATCATGTTTGACCCAGATTCCTATGGAGACTTTTCTTTGCCCTGGGACCCAGTGCACGTGAAAGTCTGTGTGTGCCTTTTAAGAATGGAGTCTCTGATTCCCCCAGTCCCCTGGAGCTCCTGAACACAAGCCCCACTGGCCTTCAATGCCAGATGTTCCAGGGGCTCTTTCTCACAGTGCCATATCCCCACAGGTGAGAGTTTGATGTGGGGTTCAGAACTCTCACTCCTGTAGGTGAGTCTCTGAGAACCAGTTAGTTTCCAGTCTGTGGGGCTTCCCACCCAGGAGGTATGGGGTTGTTTATATCACGAAATCACCCCTCCTACCTCTTGATGTGGCCTCCTCTTTGTCTTCTGGAGTAGGATATCTTTTTTAAGGTTTCCAGTCCATTCAAGTGAAGATTGCTCAGACTTTAATTGTGAGTTTTGTTGTTTTTAGGAGATAAGTTGAGCTCCAGTCCTTCTATTCTGCCATCTTAATCCCATCTCTACCACCTTTCTTCAAGAAGAGATAAAATGTTATCAACACAACTAGCTCTTACAGGAGGCATCCTCTCAGGCCCTCTTGGCCAGAACAGGATCAAAGGCCCACCAACAGCCAACCCCAGCAAAGAGGAAGGTGACGACCACGACTGATTTCCTCCAGTCATGACACATTCCCAGGGAGCCCATTGCATCAAGAGACCAGAACAATTTACATTTTATTCATTAGTATTACTGTTGTTCAAGGTAGAAGAAATGGCTGCTTAGAAAATAACATGATCAGTCCATACAAGTGCTCAACCCAGACACCTGCCCTCCATAGGCCCCCACTCAACCCAGAAGCAAGCACTGCTACAGCATGGACATATCTGCTTCTCTCCATCCCCACCACCCACCCCACTCCCTTTCAGTTACCACTACCTTCACCTCATTTTCTTTCCAATCTCATTTGCCTTTTTATACTATCTTATCCACAGAAGCCAAAGAAAATTTTTTAAAATACAAAGCCAATCATATTACTCTCCAAATAAGCCCTGGCTTCTCAATTAACATGGCATAAAATCTGAAATTCTCTCCAGGATTTACAAGTCCTCCCAGAACCTGGCCTCTGGCTACTTCTTCAGCTTCATCTCATGTCACTCTTCACCTTGTCCACAGGACTTCTTTTTGCTCCTTGAGCTTATACAGCTCCCTTCTGCCTCAGGGTCTTCCCCCACCACCCACCCCAAAGGTCACCACTTCTCCCACCTCACTCCCTTCACAGCAAGCACTGCAATCTGTGTTTACAAGCTTCAAGCTACAAGAGGGGATCTGACCAATTTTATTCAACCATCACTCAATTTTATTTAGTGGAGGACCAAAATAGAGCCAATCACTGTTTAGGAACAATACCAAAAAATCTGGTAGGCTGAAATCAAGAGAAAAGAGTTTCTAGGAGACAGTAGTCAACTGTTTGCTAAGAGAGATCAAGAAAGACCAGGAGAGAAGTGGACATTGAGAATCAAAAGTCAAAAATCTTACCTTTGATATTTTTAATTTCTTCCTTAATAATTTTCCTAAACTTGGACAGCATCTTAGCAGCTGATAACATTTCCTTTTCTAGAAACTTTTCCAGAGGAATTCCTCCAGGATTTCTTTTGAACTTCACAAAATAATGAGCACAACTGCTACACTATTATTCTAGCTAAATTCGGGGGACTTCCAGTTTGAACATAACATCGAATTCATTGGGAACAGACATCTAAGAAATAGTAGAGGCAGCACTGAAATATTTGCCTGCGAATATTTCCCAAACACCTACAATTTCTTCCTTAAATTTTCACTTGAAACCTTACTTTGAAAAGGCGGATTCCAGAGTTCCCATTGTGGCTCAGCATTTAACCAATCTGTCCATGAGGACACAGGTTCAATCTTTGGCCTCGCTCAGTGGGTTAAGGATCCAGCATTGTCATGAGCTGTGGTGGAGTTCACAGACTAGGCTCAGATCCTGCATTTCTATGGTTATGGCATAGGCCAGTGGCTACAGCTCTGAATGGACTCCCAGCCTGGGAACCTTCATATGCTGCAAGTGTGGCCCTAAAAGACAAATAGTCAAAATGATAAAGGAAGGAAGGAAGGAAGGAAGGAAGGAAGGAAGGAAGGAAGGAAGGGAAGGAAGGAGAAAGAGAAAGAAAGAAGAAAGAAGATAAGAAAGAAAGACAGAAAGAAAGAAAAGAAGAAGAGGGAAGGAAGGAAAGGCAGGAAAGAAAGAGAAAGAAAGAAGGAAAAAAGAAAGAAAGAAAGAAAGAAAAAGAAAGAAAGAAAGAAAGAAAGAAAGAAGGAAAGAAAAAGAAAGAAAGAAAGAGAAAGGAAGGAAGGAAGGAAGGAAAAGAAAAGCAGGATTCCTAACATTTATAGTCTCTGGGACTGAGAGGAGTGGTGCTGGAAGAATATTATTGATTTCAGTTTGTAGATTCAATACTTGTTTTTTAAATTTTATTAGCATTTAAGTGACTTACAATGTTGTGTTAGGTTCAGGTGTACAGCAAAGGAAATCAGTTATACACATACATGTGTTCGTTCCTTTCAAGGCTCTTTTCTCATATAGGATATTACACAGTAGTGTGCATATATATTTCCCTGTGCTATACAATACGTCCTTGTCACTCAGCCATTCCACATAGAGTAGATAGTAGTGTGTATGTGTCAATCCTAACCTCCAATATCAGGTTCCCCTTTATATGGTCTATACTCATTTTTTAAAACCACTTTAAAATAATATTGAAGCTTTAAAAATCTGAACCAAATTTTCTGGAGTTTAGAGCCTAATAAAATTAAAGACCTTTAAGGTGTCACTTTTTATGTCACACCTACACACTGAGCCACCCTCCTGTCACGGGTCTCAAAGATGTGTGTACTCGCCTCCAGGCTAGTTAAGCAAGGGCTTTCTCTTTATAGCTGCCAGTCGCCCATATGAGTATGAGCTCTAAGTTATGCACTAACTACCTTAGTGTCTGAACCATAGCATTTTAAGAGCTTTAAAGAATCTTCTTCATCACCACAATAATTACAGCCATTATAATAAATGCTTATTTTTCTTATATTAAAAATGCATATGGAGTTCCCTAATGGCTCAGTAGGTTCAGGATCTGGCATTGTTACTGCTGGGCCTCTGGTTACTGCTGTGGGATGGGTTCGATCCCCACCCCAGGAACATCCACAAGCCCCAGGTGCAACCAAAAAAAAAAAAAAAACGCACAAGTCTTTCACTCATTAGGGGTATGTTTCACATACAGCTGTTAGACTGTACTGAGACACACTGTGCTGTGTACTCAAATGTGTCCTCTCAAAATTCCTATCATATACTGGGGCCCTAAGCCCCACTGCTACTATACTCAGAGACAGGGATTATAGGAGGTGAGGAAGGTTAAATGAGGTCATGAGGAGAAGTCCTAGCTGATAGCATCGGTGGGCTTATGAGACTGATCACTTTCTCTGCACACATGCACCAAGGAGCACAGCGAGGATACAGGAAGAAGGTGGCTGTCTGCAAACCAAGATGAGTGCCCCCCCAGAACTTACCCTTCTGGCACCCTAGTCAGGCACTGCCAGCCTCTAGAACTGTGAGAAAATTAATGGCTGCTGTTCACAACTCTCAGTCTATGATATTTTGCTATGAGAGCCCAAGCTGCCTAGGACATACTATGAGGGCAAAACAAACACTTGCAGTGCCATCAGCGGGAATGAACTAAATGCCTCAGAAAATCCACTCTTCCATAAAAGTAAAGAGAACATGGGCAGAAATTGTCAAATATCAATGTTTCAGATCAGATTTTTTTTTCTTTTCTTTCTTTTTTTTTCGCTTTTTAGTGGTACACCCCTGGCAAATGGAGGTTCCCAGGCTAGGAGTCAAATCAGAGCTATAGCCATGGCCTACACCACAACCACAGCAGCACAGGATCTGAACCTCGTCTAAAACCTACACCACAGCTCACAGTGACCCCAGATGCTTAACCTTTGGAGCATGGTCAGGGATAGAACCTGGGTCCTCATGGATGCTAGTCACATTCATTTCTGCTGAGCCATGATATGGGAACTTCCAGATCTTTCTAAATTAACCAAAGGCTTGCAAGAATCCCAGAAGCATTTGTTAAAGGAAAATGGTTGAATCCAAGAACACTGAGCTTTGTGGACATTCAAAATTTCCCTATTCCTGGGAGTTCCTATTATGGCTCAGTGGGTTATGGATCCAACTAGTACCCATGAGGATGTAAGTTCCATCCCTGGCCTTGCTCAGTGGGCTAATGATCCAGAATTGCCATGAGCTGTGGTGTAGGTAACAGATGCGGCTTGGATCTGGTGTTGCTGAGACTGTGGCTGGCAGCCACAGCTCTAATTCAACCCCTAGCCTGGGAACTTCCATATGCCATGACACAGCTGTAAGAAAAATAAATAAAACAAAATAAAATAAAAAATAAATTGACCCATTCCCTTATCCAGCAGAATTCCCACTCCTAATTAGAAACCCTCCATCAAGAGTAGCCACTCTTCTGACTTCTAACACCATATGTCAGGTTTGCCTGCCGGGGAACATCATATACACTAAATCAAATAGAAACTTCTCTTTATATCTGATTTCTTGCATTCAACATTGTTTGTAGGATTCATCCATATCATTATGTCTATTTGTATTGTGTTCTTTTTCATCTTGTGTAATATTCCTCTGAATTAACGGAATATACAAAAATAGATTTACTTGTTCTGTTGCTGAGTATTTGGGTTTTTTCCAGTTTTTAACCACCACAAATAGTCCTGAGTTGAACTATTACAAAGCTGTTCCAAGCATTCTTATGTCTTCAGGTGACCATGAGCATTCATTTCTACTGGACAAACACCCGGGAGTAGGACTGGTGGACCACAGGACAAGCACATCTTTAACTTTAGTACCAACTTATCCTCCCATCATCCGTGTAGAGGAGTTTGAGTTGCTCCACATCTTCTCCAAACTTAGAACTGTCAAGTCTTTTAAAGTTTTGGCTCAAAGAGCAACAATCAGTCCATGCGCACAAGGGGAAGAGTGACATGAAATGAAGCTGAAGAAATATCCAGAGGCCAAATTCGGGCAGGACTTGTGAGTCCTAGAAAGGAGTTCAGATTTTATGTCATGTTCACTGAGAAGCCAGGTTGTTATTTTTTTATTTCCCCAATACATTATTTTTTTTACTCTAGAGAATGGTACCCAGTTACACATACATGAATACCTTCTTTTTTCTCATATTATCATGCTGCATCATAAGTGACTAGACATAGTTCCCAGTGCTACACAGCAAGATCTCATTGATAATCCACTCCAAAGGCAGTAGTCTGCATCTATTAACCCCAAGCTCCCAATCCATCCCACTCCCTCCCTCTCCCCCTTGGCAACCACAAGTTTATTCTCCAAGTCCAAGGAAGATATACAGATGGCCAAAAAGCACATGAAGGATTGCTCAACATCACTGATTATTGGATAATGCAAATCAAAACTACCGTGAGATACTATCTCACACCAGTCAGGATGACCATCATTAATAAGTCCACAAATAACAAATGATGGTGGGGGTCTGGAGAAAAGGGAATCCTCCTGCACTGTTGGTGGGAATGTAAGCTGGAGAATAGTATGGAGGTATCTTAGAAAACTATACATACAACTACCATATGACCCAGCAATCCCACTTTTGGACATATATCCAGACAAAACTTTCCTTAAAAAAGACCATTCACCCGCATGTTCATTGCAGCACTATTCACAATAGCCAAGTCATGGAAACAACCCAAATGTCCATGACAGATGATTGGATTAGGGACATGTGGTAATATACCACAATGGAATACTGCTCGGCCATGAAAAAGAACAAAATAATGCCATTTGCAGCAACATGGATGGAACTAGAGACTCTCATCCTGAGTGAAGTAAATCAGAAAGACAAATACCATATGATATCACTTATATCTGGAATCTAATATAAAGCACAAATGAACCTTTCCACAGAAGGAAGCCAGGTTCTAAGGGGAGAGTAATGACTGGCTTTGTTTTTTAAAAAATTTACTCTGGCTTCTGTGGTAAAGCTATTGTAAGAAAGCAAGTAAGGAGTTTAGAGGTGGAATAGTTCAAGTGAAAGATGGTGGTGGCTTAGATGGGGGTGGGAGTGATATGGTGGGGATAGACAGAACATTATGGTCCGGGAAATTCACAAGAACTTTCCATAAGAAAACTTCCAGATTTTCACCTAGAATGTGATCATATCACAATAACACACCTGAATGGAAGTGGGTCAATATGAATCCAAGTAAAATAATTACTGAGAAGTGTCTTTTCACCAATTATAAAATTTGGAATCCAATAGTGAAACACAAGTGTATGCACAGCAGATGAAAATACACCAAAATAACCATGAATAAAATAAACAGGAATTACTGTTTTTCTATATGCTTTTCTGAATCCCAGAGACATCAACATGGTGCAAGGATAAAGACTGGAGAGGCTGAGGAAGGAGGTAAGGAGGGGTGGTTCTGTTGCGCTGCAGGAGCCTACTGGAGGGCAAACAAATGAAACAACTCAACAATGAACAAGTATGCCTTTCATAATCAGTTTTTAATATCAATAAATATTTTGGATAAAACAAATTTCATTTCCTTGCTATCAGCGTGATTTTAAAAAGAAGAGTGAACAGACAGTTCTCAAAAAAAGACATACAGATGGCCGAGAAACACATGAAAGGATGTTCAACATCACTCATTATTAGAGAGATGCAACTCAAAACCACTCTGAGGTACCACCTTACACCAGCCAGAATGGCCATCATCCAAAAGTCTACAAACAATAAGTGCTGGAGAGGGTGTGGAGAAAAAGGAACCCTATGACACTGTTGGTGGGATTGTAAATTGGTGCAACCACTGTGGAAAGCAGTATGGAGATTCCTCAGAAAACTAAACATAGAACTACCATTTGACCCAGCAATCCCACTCCTGGGCATCTACCCAGAGAAAACCACGACTCGCAAAGACACATGTACTCCAATGTTCATTGCAGCACTATTTACAATAGCCAAGACATGGAAACAACGTACATGTCCATCGACAGAGAAGTGGATCCAGAAGATGTGGTACATATACACAATGGGATATTACTAAGCCATCAAAAAGAACGAAATACCAGCATTTTTAGCAGCATGGATGCACCTAGAAACTATCATGCTAAGTGAAGTCAGCCATACAATGAGACACCAACATCAAATGCTTTCACTGACATGTGGAATCTGAAAAAAAGGACAGATGGAACTTCTGTGCAGAACAGATGCTGACTCACAGACAATGAAAAATTTATGGTCTCCGTAGGAGACAGTTTGGGGGGTGGGGGGATGTGCTTGGGCTGTGGGATGGAAATCCTGTGAAATCAGATTGTTATGATCATTATACAACTACAGATGTGATAAATTCATTTGAGTAATAAAAAAAAATGGAAAAAAATCACTGTTACTAAATAACAAAAAAAAAAAGAAGAAGAGTGGTTCTGGGAGTTCCTGTTGTGGTTCAGCGGTAAGGAAACCAACTAGGATCCATGAGGAGGTGAGTTCCATTCTTAACCTTGATCATTAGGTTAAGGATCCAGCATTGCCCTGGGCTGTGATGTAGATTGCAGACAAGGCTCGGAAACTGGAATTGCTGTGACTGTGGCATAGGCCAGCAGCTGCAGCTCCAATTTGACCCATAGCCTAAGAACTTTCATATACTGCAAGTGTAGCCCTAAAAAGCAAAAAGAAAACCACTTCTAATTGGATATTGTTCTCTAGTTCTAACTGGTAACTTTCTCCTTTGGACCCTTCATACAATCCAACTGATTGATACTTAGGTAATATGCTCAAGACATACAGAGTCTCATGGAAGTTTTGCTTACTTGACTTTTGAGATGCGTAAGAGGGAATTATGAGTGGTCTTCAGTGCTAAAAGAGTTTAAGATCCAAAGACCAACACACACACACACACACACACACACACACACACACACAGTCTTCCTACAATAAACAAACATCACTGAGTCCACACCAATAAAATGAGCAGCTGTACAGGGTTCAAAGTTTTGTAAAATATTCCATGCCAAGGGGGCTTAGAATCCAGAAGGGAAGCCAAAACAAAACAGCATTGTTGTTTTTTAATTTCTTTTAATTAACGAATAGTTGGTTTTTAATGTGGTGTCAATTTACAAAACAGCGTTTTAATAAGAACTGTTGTCACAAGCCACAAAAGAACAATTAGGAGTAATGCCCAGTCTCCTGGCCCTGCAGCCTCCAGAGCGGGTGGTCCACGACCCTGTTCACCACCTCCATCCCTTCTGAAATTTCCTGGCTGTTCAGCACCATCTGGAACTGGTGCAGCCTCCCTCCGCAGAGCGGCTGAGACCTCCGTGGGCCCGAACTGGGGTCTCCGTTCTGAGCGGAGCCCGGGGTCCCCTCGCGGTGAGATCCAGCCCTGGAAAGGGGAGGCCTCAGGGCCACAGGAGGCTCTACATCTTCCGTCGGAGCCTGTGAGGCCACAGCTTGTCCTTGGCGAGGGCCATCCGCGCATGTACCTGCGGTTTGTCAGGGATCCGGGCTGCTCTTTACCGCAGGGATCTCGACATTACGTGCTGGAGGAGCCACCCCTCAGCGCGCGGTGCCTGGCCGCACCCCGGGGAACAGCCGGGGACTAGTTGGGCTCCGTAGGGGCGCCATTCACACTCGGAGCCAAGGCCAGCGGCTCCAACCTCAAATCTGTCGGCGTAGACTTTCCATCCCAGACAGCCATCGCTGGTCCTCTCTACGCCCTGGAGGGAGGGAGACTGGCTTCTGGGAAGGTGGCGAGAGGACCCAGTAGATGCCCCAGGAAATAATATTTTAAAATCCTGCGCTAACGCAGCAGTGCAAGCGAGCGCAGGTAAGGAAAGGGCATAGGACGCCCTCAGGAAGCTGGCTCTCTGGGAGCCACGCCCCTTCGTGGGACCAGCCCACGCGCTCGCACCCCACCCACTTTCTCTCTTGCCAGTTGTGCGGTGAAGCCCTTGGAACCATGCAAATCACAACCTGGAAAAAACAGCTTTGAGAGCTCGGAAAGGGAGCCGCCTTTGCTGGCCTGTTGCCTAAGTTTTCTCCAAAACTATAGACCTTCTCCCACATTGAAATTGCCAGAGAAACTTTTCCAGCGTAAGTTTAAATAAAGAGTTATTTAAATTAAAGGGACATAGAAACTGTTCGGTTTTTACCTAATGGAATGAGATTTGATTGCCTGTAATTGGAATATTTCTTACTATTTGACTTTTTAAAAGCATGTACAATCTTGGAGTTCCCATCGTGGCTCAGTGATAATGATCCAGACTAGTATCCTTGAGGATAAGTGTTCAATCCCTGGCCTTGCTCAGTGGGTTAAGGATCCAGCAGTTGCTGTGGTGTAGTTGTTAGACACAGCTTGCATTCTGTGGTGTATGCAGACAGCTGTAGTTCCAATTGGACCCCCTAGCCTGGGAACTTCCATATGCCCAGGGTGGGACCCTAGAAAGCCAAAAAAAAAAAAATTAAAAATAAAATAAAATAAAAGCATGGACAATCTTAAACCATATTGGGTTTTCTCAGTTTTTGTTTGTGGCCACATCCATGACATATGGAAGTTCCCATGCTAGGGGTTGAATTGGCGCAGCTGCTGTAGGCCTGCACCACGGCCACAGCAACACTGGACCCTGTGGTGTCTGCAACCTACCCCATAGCTTGTAGCAGTGCTCGATCCTTAACCCATTGACTGATGCCAGGGATCTAACCGCATCCTCACAGAGACTATGTTGTGTGCTAAACCTACTGTGCCACAAGGGGAACTCCATAATTTTTTTTTTTAATTTTTGGATGCACATATGGCGTATGTAAATTCTCTGGAACTTAAGCCACCGCAGTGACTATGCCGATTCCCTATCCATTAGGCCACCAGGGGGCTCCTCAACTGTCAAGTTCTTATAGGAGTTTATCCATTGGTTCTCAAAAACCTATCCAAAAATGGCACTTATATTTAAATAATCCAAACTACTTCCGCCATTGTGATTCCCGAGTTTCAAAGTACAGACTTCAAGAATCTATTTCTTTTTTCTTTTCTTCTTTTTTTTTTTTTTGATCTTTTGTCTTTTTAAGGCCACACTCATGGCATATGGAGGTTCCCAGGCTAGGGGTCCAGTTGGAGCCATGGCTGCAACCTACACCACAGCTCATGGCAATGGTGGATCCTTAACCCACTGAGCAAGGCCAAGGATCGAACCTGAAGCCTCATGGTTCCTAGTCGGATTTGTTTCCACTGCACTCCAAGAATCTATTTCTAAAGCCACGCCCTTTACAGAAATATATCTTAGATAGGAACTCTCTGGTTTAGCATGCCTTGATCCTTTTTTTAGCCATCCTAACCATTGCTAAGTGTAAATGTTACAGTGACAGTAAATACATTCACATTGTTGTGAAACCATCACCCCATCCATTTCAGAACTCTTCATCTTACAAAACTGAGACTACCCATTAAACCATAATGTCCTCTCCCCCTGCTCTCTCTGGCTTCTGGTAACCACCATTCTACTTTCTGTCTCTATGCTTTACCACTCCAGGTATCTCATTTGAGTGGAATCATACAAGATTTGTCCTTTTGTGATGGGCTTATTCACTTAAGAAAATGTCTCTATCGATGTTGCAGCATGTGTCAGACTTCTTTTTAAGGCTGGATAATTTCCTTATATGCATGTACCATATTTTGTTTATCCATTCATCTGTCAATGGACAAAAATACCTTGATTACATGTTAAAAATTTTTCTCTGAAGCTAGTTTTTTATTTTGGGTTGTTTTTCGTTTTTGTGGACACACCCATTGCATAAGGAAGTTCCTGGGCCAGGTATCAAATCTGAGCCACAGCTGCTACATTTGCTTTGTGGCAACACCAGATCCTTAACCCACTGCGCCACAGTGTGAGCTCCTGAAACTAGTATTTTGATCTTCTCTTTGAATTGTGAAGAGACATTTTTCTTTTGTAAGATGAAAGGAGGACTATTGTGTCATTAGGCTTGTTCTCAAGTAGGCCAATTTCAGGGAAGAGTTAAATGGAATTTCAAATGTGGAAAGCCATTTCCTTACAACTGTGGGTGCCCTTGGCCATCTATCTTCCAGGCTATACAGGAGTATGTCTGTTCCATGATGAAGACCTTTGTTCTGTAGTTCCGGTTTTGTCCTCCAAGGGCTCCAGTGCCTGTCATTGAATCCTGTAATTGATTCTATAGCTGCCTTCATGCTGCATTCCAAGTAGGAGCCTCTCCCACCAGAGCCCACATCCAAATAAAATCCTTGGAAAGTGCTCTCCTCTGCATGTTCCCACTTCACCAGAAGGTCTTTAAAATTGTGACTTCCAATATCTGACCCCATTCTCCGCTCCTAGGTTTTGCTAAGATAAATTCCTGCTTCCTTTTCCAGATGATTATTAGACACTTTTGACAGCACATCTGTTCATTTTCTCAAGTCGTACAGAGAATTTTGTCATCAGGAGTTTGTGGAATGTGGGTTCCAGAGCTCATGCCAGGTTGGGATATAGAGCCTCCACTTCCAAGCTCTGTGCCCATGGCAAGGAGCTCATCTCCTCTGAGCCTGCTTTACCTCACTTGGCAGATGGAGACTGACAACACCTTCCTCATGGGCAGCTGGACACTAAGAGAACTGATGTAAACTGAAGACTATGCCCTGCCTTCCCCATGGATATTGAGAGGGGGGAATAAGACCAATTTAACATAAGACTATGATATGATTTCCCCATGGGTGATTAGGAGGGAGATCTCAGTAGGTGGAAAGTGGAGATTATGAGTCTCTTCCCTTAGATCACAGGGAGAGCACACCGATGAATGGAAAATGAGAAGATTGCAGTGGCTTCCCTTGGGGAATGGGAGGGGGAGATGGGTTGATGAACCCCTGAGATTGTGGTGTAACTGCCCTATGTGGGGCTGACAGGTTAAATAATCAGACTGATGGGATAATAAGATTAGGATTTGCCATCCCCTTGGGAGGTTTGATGATGTATGTTGAGGGAAAGTGGAGATGATGACATCATTCTCCAGGGTTGTTGGGAGGATGAACATAGTTGAGAGAACATGATTATTTGACAACGCCTCCTTTTGGTTGGTTGGAAGGTTAAAGTGGGTTGATGGGCAACAGAGCACCTGACAGCTTTCCCCACATGGGACTGGGAGGGTGAAATTGTTGTTGGAAAACAAAGGTTATGACAACACTGACACCTGGAGATTTGGTAGACAATGCTTTCCTCTTGGGTGAATGAGAGTGTGGGGGGCTGAAGGAAAATGGAGATTATGGCCCCTGCCTCTCCCCAGACAGCCAGGGTATGGAGGTTCTGAAGAGAATGTCCTGATTTGACCCCACAAAGTCGTGCTTGGAAGGTAGAGCATTGGGAGGGTGGGGAGGAGGGCTGCCAGCATTGGGATTGGAAAAATCAGTAGGGTTTTGACAGGACAGACTTGGAAAGGGGTTAATATTGAGAGACCCACAAATACCCTGAAGGATTGGCCCTTCAGGTCGCCCTTCTTCTGCCTTTTGCACCATCCTAGCTGAACCACAGGGTTCATTATCCATTATCATTATTCATTATCCACCTCAACCCCTCCTGTGACTTTTCATTCCCTCTCTAGGGTACACCCACACCAGCAGCATCTAGAGTCCACCTACCAATCTCTGATGCCCCCACAACTGGCTGGCTAGGGGTGAGCCAAAAAGGGCAGAGCTCAGACCCCTCATGAAACCCCTGGGTCTGTGGCTGCTCAGATTCTGCCTACAGTTTGTCCCACTCAGGAAGGAAGTGCTTCCTTGCTACTTCATCTTTGTCATCTCTATCCATACCAAATTTTGCTGATTAGAAAGTGGAATCAGCACAAGAGATATTTAATAAGATATTTAGATTATTCTGGGGATGAAATGGATCAACTCAAGTGCCTTCAATTTCCTATAACAGACATTCTGCCACGACATGGCTTCAGGTCAGGTGGTTAGGATATCACCAACAAGGAATCCAGAGTCATAAGGCTGCAGGGTGGATTTACTCATCCACTCAGCAAGGCAGGTCTTTGAATCAGCTCCTCTGGGATTCTCTCTACCTGTTTCCTCATGGTCTCACTTTGACTTCTAAAATCTCTCTGTTGTTTTCTTGTTTGTTTGTTTTTATGGTGATGCACCTGCAGTATAGGGAGGTTCCCAGGCCAGGGGTTGAATAAGAGGTGCAACTGCCAACATACATCACAGCCACAGCAATGTAGGATCCAAGCCAGGTGCACCCTGCACCACATCTCACAGTAATGCCAGATGCTTAACCCACCAAGCAAGGCCAGGGATCAAACTCACATCCTCATGGCTACTAGTCAGGTTCCTTACCACTGAGCCACAGTGGGAATTCCTGATTGCTACAGCTCTTAAACTCACCTGTTCACCAGATCGGTATGTGATGACTGGGTTCTACAAAATGCCTTTCTTCAGGAAGTGACAAAATATTCCCAACACAACCAGCTTCTACAGCAGGTGTCCTCTCAGACCCTTTTGGTCAGAAAAGGGCAAAATGCTCTTCCCAGCACCAGCCAATCCTAGCAAAGAGAAAGGGGAGGACCGTGACTGATTTCCTCCAGTCAGGATTCATTTACTGGTAGCCCATTGCATCAGGAGACCAGAACAGTTTACATTTTATTCATTAGATTTCCTGTTGTTCAGGGTAGAAGAAATGGCTGCTGGGAAAATACCAACAATGTTTGTAAGGACAGTCACAGACCAAAAGTCCACAGAAGGTATGGATTGTGCTTGCAGCTGAAGAAGCTATGGAAAATAGGGAGTTCCCATTGTGAGACAACAGAAGTGAATCCAAACATTATCCATGAGAATTGGGGTTTGATCCCTGGCCTCACCAGTGGGTCAGGGATCCAGCATTGCTGTGAGCTGTGGAGTAGGTCACAGATGCAGCTTGGATCCTGCATTGCTGGCCCTGTGGCATAGGCTGAATGCTTCAGCTCCGTTTTGACCTCTCACCTGGCACCTTCCATATGCCATGGCTGTGGCCTAAAAAAAGTTACAGAAGATAAAGACAGGAGTGAAGTGGTGCCGGCAGCCCATGGGACTAATGTCTTCAGTGATGAGCATAATGACAGAGAAGGGACAAATGACTACCCAGGAGAAGTGATGAGGCTGTATCTAGGAAGGACACAACCACCTTACCATATGGGTGGCCTTCTCCCGCTGTTGCCCTGGACCCTCAGGTGTGAGGGCTGGTCCTCTTCTCAGAGTCTAGCCTCCTCTGTCTTTGCCTCATGCTACAGGAAGCCCAACCATGCTGCATTTGATCTGCCTTTCTTTGAGAACTCTCCTCTGTATAGGCTATCAGCTGTGAGAATCTGTGGAACCAAAAGGAGCTGTTGCACCGGCAGGGACTAGGCAGACTTCGGGTCACCATGGAAACCTCTGGGTGGAAGTTAAGCAAGAGGTGGGGAGGGAGGACCCACACCACATAACAAATACCCACCCCTACCAGCTCTCAGATCCTCGAGGGTTGTTGGAGCACTGAGATGTTCCAACTGGGAAATGAAGACTGTGATAGGGCAGAGTGAGACCCAAGCTGCTAGGGGCAATGGAGGCATGAGCACCTGTTCAGCTGCCAGAAGATGAGGGTTGGCATCATACCAGAACGTTAGGAGGGATATGATGAGAGGGGCCTGGCCATTGGCCAGAAGCATGTGGCGGGGGAGGGGGATGTGGAAGCTGCCTGGTGATTGGCCAGGGGCACGGGGATGTCACAGGGAGGCATTGTGACTTGAGTGCAAGGCAGTTATAAAAGCCCTGTACCTCCATGGTCTCCCAGAGGGAGGATATGGCTTTTCAGCTGTGCCTGCCCTTCCTTGCTCGTCACGGAGGTGCCCTTCTCTGCACCTGCACATGGCGTGCCCCAGGCCCACTTGTCCTGCCCCAGGCCTCTCACCCACACACTGTGCACCACATTCCTATTCAGGTCCATCTTAGAGCCCCTTTTGTGGGCAAGTGAGCCCACGCAACCGCACCCGGTGCCTCCTCCACCCACACCCCCCTTCGGGCCTGGCCCAGCTCCTCGCCCTTGTGTTTGGGTTCCACAGCAGGGGCTTGGACTCCTGGAACCAGAGGCCAGCAGACCCCCATGCAGATAGGAAGCACCTCTCACAGCCCTGTTGGCCAAGAGCCCTGGACATGTGCAACGCCTCCAACTCTGCACTGACCAGAAGGCAGCTGCCAACCCCTCCTCAGACACCCATGGACCCCAGATCCAAGATGTCTACCTTGGCCTTCCTGCTACACAAAGGACAGTCGCAGACTAATAGGGAGAGTTCCTGTGCCCACTGCTGCTCACCTCCATGCAACCTCTCAATTGGCTCTCCATCACATGTGGGACCACCAGCCTGGGCATGGCAACCAGTCCAGGCAGGGCCACCAGTCCTGGCAGGGCCAAAAGCCCAGGTGAGGCGACCAGACCAGAGAAGGCCACCAGCCCAGGTGGGACCACCAGCTCAGGTGAGGACACCAGCCCAGGAAAGACCAGCAGCCCAGATGGGACCAATATCCCTGGTGGTGCCACCAGCCCAGGTGGGGACACCAGCCAAGGCAGGACCAAAAGCCCAGGCAGGGCCATCAACCCAATCAGGGCCACTAGCCCAGGGAGGAATAACAGCCCAGGCAAGGCCACCAACTGAGGCAAGACTCCAAGGTGAGGCTGGGACACCAGCCCAGGTGGAACCAACAGCCTATGTGGGAACATTTTCCCAGGCAGGAGCAACGGCCCAGGGAGGGCCACCAGCGCAGACCAGGACACTAATCCTGGCAGGACCAATAGCCCAGGTAGGGACAGCAGCCCAGGTGGGGCCACTAGACCAGGCAACAACTCCAGCTGATGCAAGGCTACCAGCCCAG
Source organism: Phacochoerus africanus (assembly GCF_016906955.1). NCBI lineage: Eukaryota > Metazoa > Chordata > Mammalia > Artiodactyla > Suidae > Phacochoerus > Phacochoerus africanus. The sequence goes on along the minus strand of NC_062545.1, from coordinate 92,327,714 downwards.
GCAGGACCAACAGACCAGGTGGGGCCACCACTCCAGTCAAGTCCACCAGCCCAGGTGGGGCCAACACCCCAGGCAAGGCCAGCATCCCAGTCATATCCATCAGCCCAGGTGGGGCCAACACCCCAGGCAAGGCCACCAACCCAGGTGGAGCCACCAGCCCAGGCAGGGACACCAGGACCACCAAGGTCACCAGCCCAGGCAGAACCAACATGCCAGGCCAGGACACCAGCCCAGGTGGGGACACCAACCCAGCTGGGGCCAGTAGCCCAATCGAGTCCACCAGCCCAGGCAGGACCAACACCCCAGGTGGGGACACCAGGACCAGCAAGGACACAAGACCAGGCAGAACCAACATGCCAGGCCAGGACACCAGAACAGCCAGGGCCACCACCCCTGGCAATGCCACCAGCCCAGGCGAGGCCACCAGCCCAGGATAGGCCACCAGCCCAGGCCCTTCCACAAGGCCTGGCATGGCCATCAGGTCAGGTGAGGCCAGCAGCCCAGGTACGTACAAGAGACCAGGCATGGCCACTAGCCCAAGCTGGACCAAGAGCCCAGGCGAGGCCACCAGCTTAGGTGGGACCAATAGCTCAGGTGGGGCCACAAGGACAGGTGAGACAAACAGCCCAGGCAAGGCCACCAGCCCAAGCCAGACCAATAGCCCAGGCGGGGTCACCAGCCCACACAGGGACGCCAGCCCAGGCAGAACCAACAGCCCAGGCAGGATCAATACCCCAGCTAAGGCCACCACCGCAAACAATGCCTCCAGCCCAGGCAGAACCAACAGCCCAAATGGGACTAACAATCTGGATGCGGCCATCAGCCCTGATGGAACCAAGAGCCTGGGAAAGGCCACCAGCTCAGATGGAACCAACAGCCCAGGCAGGACAAACAGCCCAGTTGGGGCCAGCACCCCAGGTGGGGACACAAGCCAAGATGAGGCCACCAGCCCAGGCAGGACAAACAGCTCAGTCGAGGCCACCAGCCCAGGCAATTCCAGCGAAACAGGCCACACCAACAGCCCATGAAGGACATAAAGCCCAGGAGAGGCCGCCAGCTTTGGTGGGACCAACAGCCCAGGAGAGACCTCCAGCTCAGATGGAACCAACAGCCCAGGCAGGACAAACAGCCCAGTTGGGGCCAGCACCCCAGGTGGGGACACAAGCCAAGATGAGGCCACCAGCCCAGGCAGGACAAACAGCTCAGTTGAGGCCACCAGCCCAGGCAATTCCAGCGAAACAGGCCACACCAACAGCCCATGAAGGACATAAAGCCCAGGAGAGGCCACCAGCTTTGGTGGGACCAACAGCCCAGGAGAGACCTCCAGCTCAGGTGGGACAAGCAGCCCAGGTGGGGACAAGAGCCCAAGCAAGGACAACAGCCCAGGCATGTCCACCAGCCCATGCCGGACCAACAGCCCAAGTGGGACCAAGAGCCCAGGCCAGGCCACCAGCACAGGTGGGACCAACAGCCCAACAGGCAGAGACACCAGCCATAATAGGAACTCAAGGTTCACAGCCAGGCTTTGGAAACACTCAGAGTTTGTTCCCTCTGTTGACTCACTGTGCTCTGGTGCTGCTCCTTTCCTTCTGGGCATTGATCTCATGCAGAGGGATAAGGGGCTGCCATGGGTTCCAACAAGAGCAGCTGGCAGAGATGGGCACAGGATTGAAGATAATGGGTAAATCCCTGGGAGAACTGGAGAGGATGCTAAATATAGAAAGGGAACTTAATAAACATCTTTCCAAGTAACTGTCTGAGCTAAAGGCAGAGCTCGGAATTTCTGAAAAGGAAACAGAAAGATGGAAAAAGCTGTTTTTTCTATTGTCCCTGGCAAAATTCCTTTTAAAGGACTTCCCAGAAGATGTGGTGGGGGGGGGGGCGTGAGCAGGAGGAGCAGGGCCCTTGGAGGCAGGCCCAGGCCCCGGAGCTGGAGAGCTTCTTCCTTCCTGTGCATGCCCCCTAGAGGGGGAGGAAGGAGGGGTGGGGAGGGAGGGCATAAGGGAGGCTGAGGAGGGGGTGCCCGGGGCGGGGACGAGGCCTGAGTTGTATGATGTATATAAGTTTTGAATAAATAATTGAATATTGGAAGGCAAAGAAGGGTCCCCAGGAGATTATGCCACCTGGTATGATGGTCATAAGTCCATGCATCCTCCACCTGGTTGGGTCTCAGAGCCCATGCAGAGCTGGGCGCCGTTCCCATGGAAGGTAACCAGGCAGAGGAGTGGCCCAAGACCTCACAGATATTTTGTGGCAGAACCAGGGCTTAGACTTGCCATTATGGCTCCAGCTCTGGCTTTGGTTCCTGTCTAATGCAGGCATTTGATGAGCAAAGTTGAGGGGTGAGAGCAGGCAGGGTAAGGGAGGCCAGAAGCATGGGCTGTATACCTTCTCTCTGGAGAGGGGCTGGCAGGGTGGGCTGTGCACTCAGAGACCCCGGAGCTCTACAGGATGGGGGCAGGTGCTATGGCTGCTCTGGGTTGGAGGCATGGGGGGTGGGTGGACAGCACAAGGCAGAGCAGGGACAAGTGGCAACAGGTACATCTGAAAGACTGGCGGGAGGTTCCCACTTCCAAGAGGCAGAGTTGGGTATATCAGGAGCTCAGGGGAACTTGGCCCCAGGGCAGTGCTATGCCCCACCTGGTCACAGCCCAGCACCTGCATCCCCAAGACCCTGCCTGCCACCTCTGCTGCTGCTCAGCCCCCAACATCAGGGCCCTGAGACCCACAGGGAAGCCCTGAACTCCAGGGAGCCAGGCAGACAAATACAGCATGGGATAGATGTATATTTATACTTAGAGGTTCACAGGAAGGCCCCAAGCCCCCTCCACCCATTTTTCCCCAGTAGTGACATCTTATATCACTAAGGACAACATTCCACCAGAGACATCAGTGTGGCATGTGCATTTGGATCTACCCATCTATTACCTGGCACCCACGTGACCAGGGCCCAAGTGCCAAGTTGCCCCATCAGACTAAGAACACCCTCAAGCCAGCCAACCTGCCCCCACTGCTCCTGCCCACAGTAGCCACCACTCTGCTCTCCACTGTGGGAGTTCTGCCTTCTCTAGAGTGTGGATGAGTAGAATCCGCCAGCTTTGGTGGGACTTTGGTGGCCTTTTGAGGTATTACTCATGATTTTCCCATTCAGTAGGGTGCCCAGACGTCCACCCAAGTTGTGGTCCCATGTTCTTTCCTCTCTATGGCTTGGTGGGCTGCAAGGTTCCAGGTTTTGGAGACTCCCATAAACCTGCAAAGAGCATAAGCTTTCATTCTCTGGGTTGTGTGGTTTATGCTCAGATTTTTAAGGACCTGTCACAGTGGGTAGTGCCAGCCTTCAGGTTCTCCTTTGCACTTTCCTCAAGACTAGTGACTGTGATTGTAGTTTCATAGACTTCTTTCCACCTTTGTATCCTGTATGGTGAATGTTAGTGTCTTTTACGTATTTTCTATTGGGATAGCTTGCGGGGGGGGGGGTTGTCTTTCTTATGGCTGCACCCATGGCATATGAAAGATCCAAGGCTAGGGCTTCAATTGGAGCTGTAGCTGCCAGCCTACACCACAGCCACAGCAACATGGGATCTGAGCTGAGTCTGCAGCCTACAACACAATTCATGGCAATGTTGGATACTTAACCCCCTGAGCGAGGACAGGGATCAAAACCACGTCCTCATGGATGCTAGTCAGGAGTCTTAACCACTGAGCCACAATGGGAACTCCACATGCCTTGGTTTTTACTGTTGAGTTTTGAGAGTTCTTTTGTCAGGTATGTGCTTCACAAACATGTTGTCCTAGTCTGTATCTTGTCTTTTCATCCTAATACAATATTGATCAGAGAAAAAAATTTTTAATTTTTTATCAAGTCCAATATTAACTGATTTATTTTATGGTTTGTGCTTTTAGTGTCATGTCTAAGAACTCTTCACCAAGCTAAGCCCTGAAGTTTTCTCCTGTGCTTCCTTCTGAAAGTATTACAGTTTGACATTTTGCTTTTAAATCTATACTGTGTTCAATTTGAGTTCACTTTTTTATAAGTGCTGGAGCTCAGGTCAGGTGTTTTTGTTCACTTGTTTTCTCTTTGTTGCTAGGCCTGTAGGTGTTCACTTGCTCTGGGGCTATTTGTTGCGTGGACCATCCTTCTCCATTAAATCGATGTTTCACCTTTTTCAGGAATCAGTCATATGAGTGTAGATCCTGTGCCTTTTCCTCCACCACCACCAGAGTGTACAGGTTTTACTCTCCCTGGCCTCATGGAGGCACAGTGGCTGGCATGGGAAATTCTCTTCAGACAACCCACAGCCCCATAGAGATGCATCAGACCCCAGAGAGCCCTGGAGACATAGCAGGTGGAGTGTGTGCATGTGTTGGTGGCACCTGAGAGCCCTCCTCCCAGAGGACCTTGCCCCAGAGCAAGTGAACATGTACAGGCGAAGTGGCAGGAAGAGGGGTGACACAGGTTGGATTTCATTGAGCACCAAACACAGCAGGTGGCCTGGTGACATGTTGACCATGACTGCTGAGGAGCCAACTGGGTCTTGGCCCCCTCTGTCCCATCCCCCATGTCTCAGGCCAGAGAGACCTGGAAACCCTGCCAGATACAGGCTTTTGCTAAGTGCAGGCACAGCTCCCAAAGGTGAGGACAGGACAGAGTGTGGTGAAGGACAACCCACAGATGGGTAAGCCGGTGCCAGGCACGAGAAAGTCCAGCAGGTCCCAGTTACTTCTGTGAGCATGTGTCCTCATGGCCAAGATATTAACAGCCAGTGGCTACAACAGAAATCAGACCCAGCTCAGCCGCGGATTGGCTGGCTCACCCACCACAAGAGTAGCCTGACCCCAGAAGCAGCCTGCCCTTTCTTATCATCAAACACACAAGACATAAAACGTACCATCTGAATTTTTTAAAGTGGAAAGTGCTTTTGAAGAAAGTCCCAATGTTTGATACTCCCATCACCAGCATCCATCTCCAGAAAGCTTTCACCAGGTAAGTCTGGAACTCTGTCCCCATTAAACATTGTCTGCCCCCTCCCCCATCCCATGGCACCCACCATTCTCCTCTCTACTTCTAGGCCTCTGACGATGCTGGGGCCTCAAGGAAGTGCAATCCTGCAGGATTCGCCATTCTGTGACTGGCTCATCTCCCTGAGCCGAATGTCCCCAAGGTTCCTCCATGCTCTGTCCTGGGTTAGAGTCTCCTTCACACTCAGCCTTAGTAATATTCTGTTGTATGGATGGACCACAGCTTGTTTGTCCATTCATTTGCAGGCAGACACTTGAATGCTTCCATGCTTTACCTGCTGTGAGCATAGGTGTGCAAAATATTATTCTGACACCCTGACTTCGCTATTCTTCTTGGATAATATACCCAGAAGTGGAATTGCAGAGTGATCTAGAAATTCTACTTAGAGTTTTTTGAGGACTCTCCATCCTGTTCTCCACAGTGGCTGCACCATTGACATTCCCATCAACAGGGCACAAATGCTTGTCCAAAATTGTTCACTTTCTATGCTTGGGGATAGTAGTCATCCTAATGGGTGTGACGTAGTGTCTTCACTGTGATCCTAGCTATTCTTCCATCTTCTTCAGAGAAATGTCTATTCAAGTGTTTCCCATTTTTTAATTAGGCTATTTGGTTTTTTGCAGTTCAGTTTAGGAGTCCTCTGTATATTCTGGATATTAATCCCTTATCAGATACAGGTTACACAAATATTTTCCTCCATCGTGGGTTGCTTTTTGATTCTGTCAATAGGGTCTTGTGTGTGTGTGTGTGCATGTGTTTGCTCTTTAAATGATTTTTATTTTTTCCATTATGGTTGGTTTATAGTGTTCTGTCAATTTGCTACTGTAGGGCAAAGTGACCCAGTCACACATACATATATACATTCTTTTGCTTACATTTTCCTCCATCCTGTTCCATAACAAGTGATTAGATAGTGTTCCCAGTGCTATACAACAGGATCTCATTGCTAACCCATTCCAAAGGCAATCACCTGTATCTGTTAACCCCAAGCTCCCAGTCCATCCCACTGCCTCTCCTTCCCCCTTGGCAACCACAAGTTTATTCTCAAGTCCATGATTTCCTTTTCTGTGGAAAGGTTCATTTGTGCCCTATATTAGATTCCAGATATAAGTGATATCATATGGTGTTTGTCTTTCTCTTTCTGACTTACTTCACTTAGTACGAGAGTCTCTAGTTCCATCCATGTTTCTTCAAATCGCATTATTTCATTCTTTTTTATTGCTGAGTACTATTGCATTGTGTATATATACCATATCTTAATCCATTCATTTGTCAATGAACATTTAGTTTATTTCCATGTCTTGGCTATTGTAAATGGAGCTGCAATGAACATAGGGGTGCATGGATCTTTTTCAAGGAAAGATTTGTCAGGATATATGCCAAAGAGTGGAATTGTTGGGTCACACAATAGTTCTCTATTTAGTTTTCTGAGGTAGCTCCAAACTTTTTCCATAGTGGTTGTACCACCCTACATTCCCATCTACAGTGTAGGAGGGTTTATTTACTCCATACCCTCTCCAGCATTGTTACTTGTGGATTATTAATGATGGCCATTCTGACTGCTGTGAAGTGGTTCCTCATAGAGATAATTTTGATTCATAGTGTCTTTTGATGCACACTTTAAAAAAAAAATTCATGTAGTCCTGGAGTTCCCGTCATGGCGCAGTGGTTAACGACTCCGACTAAGAACCATGAGGTTGTGAGTTCGATCCTTGGCCTTGCTCAGTGGGTTAAGAATCCAGCGTTGCCATGAGCTGTGGTGTGGGTTGCAGATGCAGCTCGGATCCCATGTTGCTGTGGCTCTGGCATAGGCCGGTGGCTACACTCCAATTAGACCCCTGGGCTGGGAACCTTCATATGCCACGGGAGCAGCTCAAGAAAAGGCAGAAAGACAAAAAAAAATTTCATGAAGTCCAATTTGACTCATTTTTCCTTTGTTCTCTGAAACTTTGGTGTTATTTCATGATGAATATGTTAGAGAATGTAGTAGACGAGGTGGCCTATATGTATCAACAGGTGGGAAATGTTGGAAAAGAGATGACTACTATGAAAAAGAGCCAAGAGGAAATTCTAGAAGTAAAAAATATGTCTGAAATGAAGCTTGAATTGGATGAGCTTAATGCCAGAGGAAAGAATCTGTGAAATTGAAGCAGCAAAATGTAAATGACCCAAAACTGAAACATAGTGAGGAAAAATGCAGTTCATTTAAGAATGAGGTTAAGAAAAGACACCTGAGATTTGTGGGACAATGTCAACAGGTCCATTGATTGTATGACTCAACTCTCAGAACCTGAGGAAAGAGGGAATAAAGTAATACTTGAAGTGATGAATGGTCAATAATTTTTCCCAAGATTTCTGGCACTGGTGGTCCTTGGAGAGGAGGATCCCGACCCCAAATGAGTGGCCTAGTAAGCCTATGAGAATTGTCTCTAGAAAGCGGCAGACCACGAGCTTGGCAGTTTCAAGTGCACTGAAGCAATGAGCTCCCTTCCTGGTCACAAGATGGCTGCAGCAGTTCCAGCTGTCACAGTCTTACACAAATGTCCAGCAATGTATGTCCTCCAGATCATGTCCCAATTTCTGTGTCTTCTTTACTCTGACAGACCATCTAGGGGCCACTGAAGCAAATGATTTGTTTACATGCTTCACAAAGGAGTCTTCTCTTAGAAGGGAAGTCTTCTGATTTATAATTATATTTAATGATGAGTGAATTTAGAGATGGGATGGGATTAAGATGGCAGAATAGAAGGACTGGAGCTCAACTTATCTCCTAAAAACAACAAAACTCACAATTAAAGTCTGAGCAATCTTCACTTGAATGGACTGGAAACCTTAAAAAAGATATCCTACTCCAGAAGACAAAGAGGAGGCCACATCAAGAGGTAGGAGGGGTGATTTCGTGATATAAACAACCCCATACCTCCTGGGTGGGAAGCCCCACAGACTGGAAACTAACTGGTTCTCAGAGACTCACCTACAGGAGTGAGAGTTCTGAACCCCACATCAAACTCTCACCTGTGGGGATATGGCACTGTGAGAAAGAGCCCCTGGAACATCTGGCATTGAAGGCCAGTGGGGCTTGTGTTCAGGAGCTCCAGGGGACTGGGGGAATCAGAGACTCCATTCTTAAAAGGCACACACAGACTTTCACGTGCACTGGGTCCCAGGGCAAAGAAAAGTCTCCATAGGAATCTGGGTCAAACATGATTGCACTTCTTAGAGGACATCCTGGGAAAACAGGGGTGAATGTGGCTTGTTATGAGGGAAGGACATTGAAGGCAAAGGTCTTGGGAATATTCAGCAGCATGCCTTTCTCTGGAGGTGGCCATTTTGGGAAAACCTGGCCCCACCCATCCATCAGCACTGAGAAGCCCCAGGGCAAACCAACAGCCCCACCCCTCAGTAAACAGGCTACCTAAAGACCCCTGGGATACACAGCTGCCTCTAATCCCATCCAGAGACTAAGCCCACCCACCGGATGGATTAGAATCCACTCCACCTACCAGGGGCAGGCATCAGCCCCTCCCATCAGGAAGCCTACAGCAAGCCCCCCCTACCAACCTCAGCCACAAGGGGGGCAGATACCAGAAGGAAGAGAGGCTACAACTCTATTATCTGTAAAAAGGTCACCACACCAAAAACCTACAAAAATGAAAAGACAGAGAACTATAACTCAGATGAGGGAGAAAGAAAAACCCCAGAAAATCAGCTAAGTGATCAGGAGATTCTCAGCCTCCAGGAAAAAGACTTTAGACTGTTGATGCTGAAGATGATGCAAGGCATTGGAAATAAACTGGAGGCAAAGATGGATAACTTACGGGAAACCCTGAGCAAAGAGATACAAGACATAAAACTTCAACAAGAAGAGATGCAAGATACAATAACTGAAATAAAAAATTCACTAGAAGCAGCTTACAGCAGAATACAGGAGGCAGAAGAACGAATAAGTGAGGTGGAGGACAGATTAGTGGAAATTATGGATGCAGAACAGAAAAGAGAATAAAGATTGAAAACAATGAAGAGAGTCTTGGAGAACTCTGGGACAATGCTAAACTCACCAACATCCATATTATAGGGGTGCCAGAAGGAGAAGAGAGAGAGAAGGGGACAGAAAAAAATTTTCCAAACGATAATAGCTGAAAACTTCCCTGATATGGGAAAGGAATCACTCACTCAAATCCAGGAAGCACAACGAGTACCATATAAAACAAACCCAAGGAGGAACACCCCAAGACATATATTAATCAAACGGATCAAAATAAAAGACAAAGAGAAAATCTTGAAAGCAGCTAGGGAAAAGAAACAAATAACATACAGGGAACCCCGATAAGGTTATCGGCAGATTTTTTCAGCTGAAACTCTGCAGGCCAGAAGGGTGTGGGCATTATATACTTAACATGATCAAGGGAAAAAACCTCCAACCAAGATTACTCTACATAGCAAGGCTCTCGTTCAGATTTGAAGGAGAAATCAAAAGCTTCACAGATAAGCAAAAAGCTGAGAGAATTCAGTAACACTAAACCAGCCTTACAACAAATACTAAAGGAACTTCTCCTAGCAAAAAGGAAAAAACAAGCAACATGAAATAAAAATTCCACAAATGACAAGGCTCACCTGCCAAGGTGAGTAAAATACAAAATCATCCATGTAAAATTGTACAGTAAATACAAAATCATCCATGCACAATATACCACCAAAATTAGACATCATGGGAAGAGGTGGGTACAAATGCAGGACACTGGAGATGAACTTGCAATTAGGAGAACAACAACTAAAACAATCTCATATACATTAGACACTTATATCAAAACCTCAAATGACTGCAAACCAAAAATCTACATTTGATACATAAAGAAAAATCAAGTCAATTACAACACTACAGATAGTCATCAACCCAGAAAGGACAGAACAAGAGAAGAAGAAAGAAAAGAGCAACAAAAACAATCCAAAGCAATTAATAGAATGGCAATAAGAACATACATATCAATCATTACCTTAAATGTAATGGACTAAACACCCCAACCAAAGACATACACACTGGCTGAATGAATACAAAAAAAAAAAAAAAAGACCCATATAGTGCTGTCTTAAAGAGACCTGCTTCACTTCTAGGGACACATACAAATTGAAAGTGAGAGGATGGAAGAAAATCTTACACGCAACGGGATCAAAAGAAGGCTGGAGTAGCAATACTCATATCAGACAAAATAGACTTTAAAATGAAGAATATTTTCAGGGACAAAGAAGGACATTACATAATGATCAAAGGATCAATCCAAGAAGAAGATATAACATATTTAAATATCTATGCACCCAACATACTTTCATCGCAATATATAAGGCAACTGCTAACAACCTTAAGACAAATCAACATAACACAATCATAATGGGGGAATAACATCCCACGTACAACATGGACAGATCATCCAGACAGAAATAATAGGAAACACAGGCCCTGAATGATGCATTAAACCAGATGGACTTAATAGATATTTATAGCATTTCATCCAAAAGCAACAGAATACACATTCTTCTCAAGTGCACATGGAACATTCTCTAAAGTTGATCACATCCTGGGCTAAAAATCCAACCTCGGTAACTTTAAGAAAATTGAAATCATATCAAGCATCTTTTCCTACCAACAACGCTAACGACTGGAAATCACAACAAAGAAAAACACTGCAAAAACACACAAACACGTGAGACCCAACACATCACTAAACAACCAATGGATCACTGAAAAATCAAAGAGGAATTAAAGCATACCTAGAAGCAAATGGCAACAAAGATACAACACCCCAAACTATAGGATGCAGCAAAAGCCGTTCTAAGAGGAAAGTTTAGAGCAATACAAGCCCACCTCAGGAAACAGAAAAAGCTCAAATAAACAAGCTAACTTTACATCTAAAGCATCCAGAGAGAGAACAGACAAGCCTAAAGTTACCATAAGGAAGAAATCATAAAGATCAGAGAAGAAATCAATGAAATAGAAAAAAAGAAACCATAGAAAAGATCAATGAAATGAAAAGCTGGTTCTTAGAAAAGATCAACAAAATTGATAAACCCCTAGCCAGACTTATCAAGCAAAAAAGAGAGAGGACCCAATCAATAAAATTAGAAATGAAAAAGGAGAAGTAACAACAGACATCATAGAAATACAAGAAACATAAGAGACTACTACATGCAACTATATGCCAATAAAATGGAAAACCTAGAAGAAATGGACAAATTCTTAGAAAGTACAATCTTCCAAGACTAACCAAGATGAAATAGAAAAGATGAATGGACCAATCACAAGAACCGAAATTAAAACTGTGATTAAAAACTTCCAACAAACAAAAGTCCAGACCAATGGCTTACAAGCAAATTCTTTTTTTTTTTTTTGTCTTTTTGTCCTTTTGCCTTTTCTGGGTCTGCTCCTACGGCATAGGAGATCCCAGGCTAGGGGTGAATCAACTGTAGCCACGGCCTCGCCAGCCACAGCAACGTGGAATCCAAGCCATGTCTGCGACCTACACCACAGCTCACAGCAACACCGGATCCTTAACCCACTGAGCAATTCCAGGAATTGAACCCACAACCTCATGGTTCCTTGTCAGATTCGTTAACCACTGAGCTATGGTGATGGGCTATATTTACCCTCGGGTACCGTTGCATAATTCTATACGGAAACATATGGAGATTCTCAGCAGAGCTTATGCGGGTTGAATCTAGTCATGTAGGAGTGAGAGAGGAAAGTTCTGGATCGCGAGCTAAATGGATTAGGCAATTCGGAATTAGGACCATATGGGAATTCCCACAGCAAATTCTCAAACATTTTCTAGCACTTATCCTTCTGAAACTATTTCAAAAAATTGCAGGGGAAGGGACACTCCCAAATTCATTCTATGAGGTCACCATCACCCTGATACCAAAACTAGATAAAGACACCACAAAAAAAGAAAACTACAGGCCAGTTTCACTGATGAACATTGATGCAAAAATCCTCAACAAAATCCTAGCAAACCACATCCAACAATACATTAAAAGGATTGTACATCATGATCAAGTGGAATTTATCCCAGGGATGCAAGAGTTCTTCAATAACCACAAATCCATCAGTGTGATACACCACGTTAACAAACTGAAGAAGAAAAACCATATGATCCTCTCAATAGATGCAGAAAAAGCTTTTGATAAAATCCAACACCCATTTCTGATAAAAACTCTTCAGAAACTGGGTAGAGAGGGAAACCTAAACCTCAATAATAAAGGCCCATACTATGACAAACCCACAGCAAATCATCATTCTTAAAGGTGAAAGCTGAAAGAATTCCCCTGATATCAGGAACAAGACAAAGGATGTCGCTCTCCTCACCACTACTGACAATGGATTTCTCTCCAAACTTTATAAACACTTTCTGCAAGCTCCATACCCCAAAAAACAAACAACCCCATCCAAAAATGGGCAGATATAAACAGACAGTTCTCCAAAGAAGACATACGGATGGCCAAAAAACACAGGAAAAAAAGTTCAACATCACTCATTCTTAGAGAAATGCAACTCAAAACCACCAGGAGTTACCTTTCACCAGCCAGAAACTACTCTGTGGTACCACCTTACACCAGCCAGAATGGCCATCATCCAAAAGTCTACAAACAATCAGTGCGAGGAAGGTGTGGAGAAAAAGGAACCCTATGACACTGTTGGCGGGATTGTAAATTGGTGCAACCACTGTGGAATACAGTATGGAGATTCCTCAGGAAACTAAAAATAGAATGCCAGAGGCCTGCTCCAGCAGCCAGGGAGCATGCACTTCTCAATCAGAGAGGGATGTGGTGTCGGCAAATGTACAACATGGAGACAGCCTCTTTGTCCCTTCTTTCAGGGCGCTGGACTGCTCAAACTTTATTGGCAACAGTGGTTGATTATATAGACAGTTTTTCACTACAGATTACATTACAGTGTTAAAAGTACATTGGTTAACTATTACATGGTATAGCAGCTATGCATCCTGTTTTAATATCTCTATCTTAACTAAACTTAGTGAATACTTTGAAGAGGCCATAAAACACAAGAATTTAGCATTTACAAACTTTGTTTGTAGACTGGTGCTTATCTTCAAAGCGTTATGGCAGCGAGACAGTGTAAGTAAATATAAACCAACTTAATTAAACTAGCTATCACTAAAAAGCTTTTAAAATCAAAGCAAAACTCACAGCTAGGTTTTTTTGGATAGATATGGCTAACTTCTATGGACCTCATTAAAATCCTAACTCTAAAGTTTACTATATAACTAGTTAATAGATAAATACTATTAACTAAGTTGGATTTAAATAGGGGAAAAGTCCTTCAGGATGAAATTTTTATTATTCTATTGTTGTAATTTTGTTACGTCACAAATCACCACAGGAAAATAAGAATGGGAAATAAGAATAATAAGTAAATAATCAGGAAAGACTGAGGAAAACTGAATAGCAAATAAAAAAGCAGGAAAGACTAGGTTACCTGAGAAACAATCCATGTTCTCTGGTGCAAACATGGAAATTGTTTTCCCAGGAAAGCCCCAAATCTTCCCCATCAACATCAAAATGAGAGCTGTGTAACCTGAGGCCTGCCCTTGGCTTGTACTGTGCAGGCAGGCTTTCATCCTGACCAGAGGCCCACCTTTGGCATGCACCGTTCAGGTGAGCTTTTTCCTGACCAAAAGCCCACCTTCGGCTTGTACTGTTCAGGTGAGCTCCCTTTCTTGGTTGAAAACCTGCCTTCAGGTTTTTCTGCCAATGAGTCCCTGCATTTTCTCGGCTCCCTGCAATAGAACTCCCATTTGACCCAGCAATCCCACTCCTGGGCATCTACCCAGAGAAAACCATGACTCGCAAAGACACGTGTACTCCAATGTTCATTGTAGCACTATTTGCCATAGCCAAAACATGGAAACAACCTACATGTCCATCAACAGAGGAGTGAATCAAGAAGATGTGGTGCACATACACAATGGAATATTACTCAGCTTTTAAAAAGAATGAAATACTGGCATTTTTAGCAACTTGGATGGACCTAGAAATTGTCATGCTAAGTGAAGTCAGCCATACAATGAGACACCAACATCAAATGCTTTCGCTGACATGTGGAATCTGAAAAAAGGACAGACTGAACTTCTTTACAGAACAGATGCTGACTCAGAGACATTGAAAAACTTATGGTCTCCAGAGGAGACAGTTTGGGGGGTGGGGGAATGTGCTTGGGCTGTGGGATGGAAATCCTGTGAAATCAGATTGTATGACCACTATGCAACTACAGATGTCATAAACTCATTTGAGTAATAAAAAAAAAAAAAAACAACCATGATTCCTTGAGACCAAGGCCCTTTCTGGTCCCTCTGGCACCAGGCACACACACCTGCCACTTTCAAGACTGCCAGGCCGGGGATGGGGGAATGCCAAGGTCAGAAGAATGCCCACAGCCCTCATGCCAAGCATGAGCTGCCTTTTTATTGATTAAGTATTCATTCTGTTCCTTTAAAAAATCTTTGACTATTTTCCCAGTTTTTCTTTTTTCTTTTTACGGCCACATTTGTGGCATTTGGGAGTTCCCAGGATAGTGGCCAAATTGGAGTTACAGCTGCTAGCCTACACCACAGTCACAGCAATGCCAGATCAGAGCCACTTCTGCAACCTACACTGAAGCTCAAGGCAATGCCAGATCCTTGACTCACTGAGCTAGGCCAGGGATCAAACCCGAGTGCTCATGGATACTAGTCAAGTTCATTACCACTGAGCCACAATATGAACTGCCAATAAAGTTATTTATGATAATCTATTTTGAGTTTATATTTTTGTATGGTGTTAGGAAGTGTTCTAATTTCATTCTTTTACATGTGCCTGTCCAGTTTTAGCAACATGGACGGACCTAGAAATTGTCATGTTAAGTGAAGTCAGCCATACAATGAAGACACCAACATCAAATGCTTTCACTGAAGTGGAATCTGAAAAAAGGACAGACTGACTTCTTTGCAGAACAGATGCTGACTCACAGACATTGAAAAACTTATGGACTCTGGAGGAGACAGTTTGGGGGGTTGGGGTATGTGCTTGGGTTGTGGGATGTAAATCCTGTGAAATTGGATTGTGATGATCATTATACAGCTACAGACGTGATAAATTCATTGAGTAATAAAAGAAGTTCATCAACAAAAAAAATTAAAAATTAAAAAACTAAAAATAAACAACTAAAAAAAAAAGAAAAGAAATGAAGGAAACCATAGAAAAGAGCAATGAAACTAAGTGCTGGTTCTTTGAAACGATCAACAAAATTGCTAAACCTTTAGCCAGACTCATCAAGAAAAAAAGAGGGAGGATTCAGATCAGTAAAATTAGATATGAAAAAGGAGAAATTAAAACAAACATCACAGAAATACAAAGGATAATACAAGCAACTATATGCCAATATAGCAGGTAACCTAGAAGAAATGGACAAATTCTTAGAAAAGCACAATCTTCCAAGACTAAACCACGATAAAATAGAAAAGATGAATGGACCAATCACAAGTACTGAAATTGAAACTATAATTTAAAAACTTCCAACAGATGAATGTCCAGCACCAGATGGCTTCACAGGCAAATTCTATCAAAGGTTTAGAGAAGAGTTAACACATATCCTTCTGAACCTATTCCAAAAAAAAATTGTGGAGGAAGGAGTACTACCAAATTTATTCTATGAGGCCACCATCATACTGATACCAAAATCAGACAAAGATGCTAGAAATAAAGAAAGAAAGGAAGGAAGGAAGGAAGGAAGGAATGAAGGAACGAAGGAAGGAAAAAAGAAAGAAGCCCTCAACAGAGTCCCTCTCCCCCCCTCCATCTCCTCGTCCCTCTCTCCTCCTCTCCTCCTCTTTTGTTTCTTCTTTCTTGCTTCTTCTTCTTCTCTTCCTTCTTCCTTCTTCCTCCTCCCCTCCTGCCTTCCTTCCTCCCTCCCTCCCTCCTCCTCCTCCCTCCCTCCCTCCCCCTCCTGCCCTACACTCCCTCTCCCTCACATTCTCCGCCAGTATCACTGATGAACATAGATGCAGAAATCCTCAACAAAATACTAGAAAACCAAATCCAAGAATACATTAAAAAGATTGTATATCATGATCAAGTGGGATTTATCCCAGGAATTCAAGGATTCAATAACTTCAAATTGATTAGTGTGATACACTACAATAACAATCTGAAGAATAAAACTATATGATCCTCTCAATAGATGCAGAAAATGTCTTGACAAAATCCAACACCCATTTCTGATAATAAAAAAAATTGCTTAAGAAAATGGGCATAGAGCAAGCCTACTTCAACATAATAAAGCTCATACATGACAAGCCCACAATTAACATCATTCTCAATGGTGAAAAGCTGAAAAACTTCTCATTGAGATCAGGAATAAGACAAGGATGTCCACCCTCGCCACTCTTATTCAACATATATTTGGAAGTCCTAGCCATGGCAGAGAAGAAAAAGAAATAAAAATAATCCAAATTGGAAAGGAAGAAGCAAAACTATCACTGTTTTCAGATGACATGATACTATACCTAGAGAATCCTAAAGACGCTAACAGAAAACTGTTAGAACTCATCCATGAATTTGTCAAAGTGGCAGGAGACAAAATTAATACAAAGAAATGACCACATTTCTATATGCTAACAAAGAAACAGCAGAAAGAGAAATTAGGGAAACAACCCCACTGAGCATTGCATCCAAAAGAATAAATTACTTAGTAATAAACCTACCTAAAGAGACAAAAGACCTGTACTCTGAAAACAATAAGATGCTGATGAAAGAAATCAAAAATGCCACAAACAGATGAAAAGACATACCACGCTCTTGGATTGGAAGAATCAATATTATCAAAATGACTATACTGCCAAAGGCAATCTGCAGATTCAATGAAATCCCTATCAAATTACCAAGGACATTTTTCACAGAACTAGAACAAAAAAAAAAAATTTTTTTTTTTTTTGTTTTGCTTTTTTGCCTTTTCTAACACTGCACCCGTGGTATATGGAGGTTCCCAGGCTAGGGATCTAATCAGAGCTGTAGCCGCCCACCTACACCAGAGCCATAGCAATGCCAGATCCAAGCCACGTCTGCAACCTACACCACAGTTCATGGCAACACCAGATCCTTAACCTACTGAGCGAGGCCAGGGAATGAACCCGTGACCTCATGGTTCCTAGTCAGATTCACTAACCACTGAGCCACGAAGGGAACTCCTAGAACAAAATATTTTAAAGTTTGTTTGGAAGCAAAAAAGACCCAAAATAGCCAAAGCCATCCTGAGAAAGAAAAATGGAGCTAGAGGAATCAGGCTACCTGACTTCAGACGATATCACAAAGCTACAGTCATCAAAACCGTATGGTACTGGCAAAAAAAAAAAAAGAGAGAGAGAGAGAAATATAGATCAGTGGAACAGGATATAGAGCCAAGAATTAAACCCAGGCATCTACAGTCAACTAATCTATGACAAAGAAGGCAAGAATATACAAAGGAGAAGAGACAGTCCCTTCAATAACTGGTACTGGGAAAACTGGACAGCCACATGTAAAAGAATGAAATTAGAACACTTCTTAACACCATTAACAAAAATAAACTCAAAATGGATTAAAGACCTAAATATAAGACCAGATACTATAAAACTCTTAGAGGAAAACACTCTGAGATAAACCACAACAATAATATCTTCTCAGACCCACCACCTAGAGTAATGACAATAAAAACAAAAATAAACAAATGGGACTTAATTAAACTTAAAAGTTTCTGCACAGCAAAGGAAACCCTAAACAAAATGAAAAGACAGCCCAGAGAATGGGAGAAAATACTTGCAAATAAAGGGACTGATAAGGGATTAATCTCCAAACTTTATGAACATCTCTTGCAGCTCAATACCAAAAAAACAAACAACCCCATCAAAAAATGGGCAGAAGATCTAAACAGACAATTCTCCAAAGACATACAGATGGCCAAAAAACACATGAAAATATGTTCAGCAACATTAATTATTAGAGAAATGCAAATCAAAACCTGCCAGAATGGCTATTATCAAAATGTCTATAAACAATAAATGTTGGATAGGGTGTGGAAAAAAGGGAACCCTTTTACACTGATGGTGGGAATGTAAATTGGTGCAACCACTGTGAAAAACAGTTTGGAGATTCCTCAGAAAACTAAAAATAGAATTACCACTTGATCCAGCAATCCCTCTCCTGGGCATCTATCCAGAGAAAACCATGGCTTGAAAAGATACATATACCCCAATGTTCATTGCAGCACTATATACAATAGCCTAGACATGGAAACAACCTAAATGCCCATCAACAGAGGAGTGGATAAAGAAGATGTGATACATACAAACAATGGAATATTACTCAGCCATTAAAAGAAAAGAAAATCGCATTTGCAGCAACATGGATGAATCTAGAAACTATTATGCTAAGTGAAGTTAGACAGTGAGACACCAAATCATATGATATCACTTACATGTCTAATCCAAAAAAAAAGGACACGATGGGGAGTTCCCAACATGGCACAACAGAAAAGAATCTATCATCCATGAGGACGAAGGTTCAATCCCTGGCTTTCTCAGTGGATTAAGGATCTGGTGTTGCGGTGAACTGTGGTGTAGGTCACAGACATAGCTCGAATCTAGCATTGTTGTGACTGTGGCTGTGGCTGGCAGCTGTAGCTCCAATCGGACCCCTAGCCTGGAAACTTCCATATGTCCCCAGTGCAGCCCTAAAAAGACAAAAAAAAAGGGGAAGAACAAAATAGAGTTCTGGAGTTCCTGTTGTGGTGCAGCAGAAACAAATATGATGAGTATCCATGAGGATGTGGGTTTGAGCCCTGGCCTCACTCAGTGGGTTAAGGAAATAGAGTTCAAAAATAAAAATAAACCAGTGGGACCTAGTCAAACTTGCAAGTTTTTGCACAGCAAAGGAAACCATAAAAAAAAAAAAAGACAACCTACGAATGGGAGAAAAGTTTCAAAGGATGTAACCGACAAGCACGTAATCTCTAAAATATACAAACAACTCATACAACTCAACAGCAAAAAAATAAACTAATTGAAAAATGGGCAAAAGACCTGAATAGACATTACTCCAAAAAACATATATAGATGGCCAAAAGTCACAAGAAAAAATGGTCAACATTATTAAGAGAAATGCAAATCAAAACTACAATGAGGTACCACTTCACACCGGTCAGAATGGCCATTATTAGTAAGGCTAAAAATAACAAATGCTGGAGAAGGTGTGGAGAAAAGGCACCTTCCTTCACTGTTGGTGGAAAACAGTTTGGAGGTACCTTAGAAAACTTAATACAGAACTAACATATTATCTAGCAATCCCACTCCTGTGCATATATCTGGACAAAACTTTCCTTGAAAAAGATATATGCACCCCTATGGTCATTGCAGCACTATTCACGATAGCCAATACATGGAAATAACCCAAATGTCCATTGATAGATGAATGGATTAAGAAGATGTGGTACATATACACAATTCAATACAACTCCGCCATAAAAAAGAATAATGCCATTTGCAGCAATACGGATGGAACTAGTGACCCTCATTAAAGTGAAGTAAGTCAGAAAGAGAAAGACCAAGACCATATGATATCATTTATATCTGGAATCTAAAAATATTGCACAAATGAACCTTTCTACAGAAAAGAAACAAATTCTTTTCTACAGAAAAGAAACAAATTCATGGACTTGGAGAACAGACTTGTAGTTGCCAAGAGGTGGGGGGAGGGAGTGAGATAGACTGGGAGTTTAAGGTTAGTCGACGCAAACTATTGCATTGGGACTGGATAAGCAATGAAATCCTGCTGTGTGGCACAGGGAACTATATTTAGTCACCTGTGATGGAACACGCAGAGGAAAGAGGGTGACATTTTATTCATACCCTTGAGTTTTGTACCATTTGTTCATATTGCCTTTTCAGAAATACATATAAAAGTACTACTGAAAATAAAAGATGAGATATGTTTTCTACTTATCCACACTTAGTAAAGTATCCTATATTTTCCTTTAAAAAAATTATGAATTCCCCAAGACGTGTAGAACCCTTTTTTTCATTTCCTTCTTACCTATCCTAACAGAACAGGACACTGCTTCCAAATATATCTGCATATTGAACAAAACCTACCAGTTCATGGAGGCAATGATCATTTCTAACTCTGTCGTCTTGCCACCTTCCACATATCTGTGCTAGGTGAGAAGTGGTGTAAGTGGTGAAATTTTTTTTTTGTCTTTTTGCCTTTTCTAGGGCCACACCCACAGCATATGGAGGTTCCCAGGCTAGGGGTCTAATTGGAGCTATAGCCGCCAGCCTACTCCAGAGCCACAGCAATGCCAGATTCGAGCCATGTCTTCGACCTACACCACAGCTCACAGCAATGCCAGATCCTTAACCCACTGAGCAAGGCCAGGGATCGAACCCTGGACCTCATGGTTCCTTGCTGGATTCGTTAACCACTGAGCCACAATGGGAACTCCCAAGTGGTGATAAATATAATTTGAGGTGATACATATTTTGTCCTTCTTTTCCTTCTACTTTGGTAAAGCTTTTCTATTTCAAATATTTCTTTTGTTTCTTATTTCTTGACTAACCTCCTTCCTAAGATCATTCATCTTTTTATACATTTTTTTGCTTTTTTTTTTTAGGGCTACAGGAGCATGGAAGTTCCCAGGCTAGGGGTCGAATTGGAGCTATAGGTACAGCAACACAGAATCCAAGGTACATCTGCAACCTCCACCACAGCTCACAGCAACACCAGATCCCTGACCCACTGAGCGAGGCCGGGGATCTAAACCATATCCTCATGGATACTGGTCAGATTCATTTCCACTGAGCCACAATGGGAACTCCTCGTCTTTTTATATTGATTAGAGTTTATTAAGACAGACTGAGACCTGAGTAATTATTTAAATTCATTTTAGTCCATCATTGGCTGTGACATTTCACTTATTATAAAATCATTCTAATTCTCTATTAGTTTTAAAAATATAATTTCAAAATTCACCAAAAAACTGGAAATCCATTGTTTCTTTCATATTCAATTTGCTTTGACAGAAATTCTTTACTTGGTTTGTCAATTAGGTCTCGAGAGAACAGATTGACTCCAGGAATGAAATAATTGGCCAGTTGTTCTGTCTTGAGGCACTGCAGAAAATATGCCACACAGTTATCAAAGCAGCACTCAAGGTTCTTGAGCTGCCACTGATTGTCATGAGGGTCCTGGGTACAGACGTGAAAGAAGGCAGTTTTCACGTGATAAGAACAGAACTTAGCCAGTTCCCTTCGGTCTCCAAACTTTTTTTTCAGTTGTTCTAAAAGGTATTTCATTAGTTTTAAACACTCTTTCCTGTTGAATAAAAAAGAAAATCATTTATTTTTACTTATTTATAACTTATTTCATTCCACAAAGAACTTTAGGTATCTTACAGAAAAAAAAAACAACATAAAGATATAACCAACAATACAGATAATACATACAAAATACAAAAAATAACATATATAAATAATATGATTATACAGTCATTCTAAAACCAAATTAATTTTTCAAATACATGCTTTAAATTTCAAAAACATATTTTTCCCTTCCCTCTTCCCCATTCCTAGCTTAAATATTTTATTCTATCAGGATTAATTCAACTATATGAAACTGGGAGATATTTATATTATTCATCCAGTTATTTAGTACCTAGAAAAATCTTTAGTTTTTATAAAATGAATTTATTTTGACTATATCATCCAGTTATTTAGTAGTTGACAAAATGTTATGGTCGAATATATTTTTCTTAATGCTTACTTCAAAGCTGCATATGACACCTTAAAGAACTCCCTGCGCACACTGGGCATTCTTGCTTTAACTTTTTAAATTTTGTGACCTTATTCCAGAGAACTTTAGAAACTCAAATGAATGATTCCTTTTCAAGTTCAGTTCTTATGGTATATATGCTACCAAGAAAAATAATTGCCCATCTCACTGTTGTTTCAAGTTTGGCTAGTCAGTCCTGGCCTTCAACACAGCCAAACTATCTCAAAGCAAGCACCACTGTGCAATAAGAGCAGTCCTTTGCTGTCCTCGCATTATGCGACACTAATATTCATTGCCTGGAAGCAACCACAGTACTAAGACAATTGTCGTGGGTTAGTCATGACTAGAGTTCACACCCCTCACTCTGTCCTTCTTTCTTGCATCCATATAACCCAGACTCAGGACTATGCTCCCTGGCACTGCCTTCCAACAAGACTCCTGCCCTGGTTCCTCAGACTTGGCTTCCTTGGTCTCATGCCTACACTATTATACTCCAGGCCAATCTAGCCATGTGCCCACTGATTCCAGGGCTCAACCCAGCAATGATCATCTTCAGGCTTGACCTATGGAGCCAACAAATAATTAAGCATTCCAGGAGTTCCCATGGTGGCTCAGCAGTAACCAGCCTGACTCATATCCATGAGGACGCAGGTTCAATCCCTGGCCTTGCTCAGTGGGTTAAGGATCTGGTGTTGCCATGAGCTGTGGTGTACGTCACAGACACGGCTCAGATCCCACATTGCCATGGCTGTGGTACAGGCCGGCAGCTACAGCTCCAACTCAACCCCTAGCCTGGGAACCTCCATATGCCACAGGCGAGGCCCTAAAAAGACAAATGATAATAATAATAATAATAATTAAGCATTCCACTGATAATCTGTCATTTCAAAAAGTAGGGAACTTACCTGCAACATTTCATTCCATCAGTTTCACAGCATGTTTTAGACTCTCCATGATTTTTCAAAATGTCCTTTTCAATGTGAGAGAAGGAAAGCCTCCATGTTTCTTCTTAATTTCCAAAAGAAAAACAGAGAAGCACTTAACCAAAAACGTTCATATATAAACAGCACAATATTTAAGTGATCTCCTTCATTAAAATAACATTCTGAAAAGTTTCTAGGGAGAGACAGACCAAAAGTAAACAGATAAATAATGTGATTACATATTTGAAAAACAACTGATGCAAATAAGCAAACAATGGGCTGAGTTAGAAAAAAATTAAGGAGCAGAAGCCAGAGTTTAATAGAGTTAGCCATGGTATTATATATTCCTAAATTCAGTTTGTTAATGTTTTCTTTTAATAATAATTTGAATCAATTAATGAAACTTTTTGTTTATTCTTTTATACTATCCTTGCATGTTTTGGTATTAATGTAAAATGAACCAGGGAATATAACCTTTTTTTATATGCCTTTTTATGTAAGACTAGAATTATTTCCTTATTCTCCACAAGTTTTACCATGGCTAGCTCTTTTAATATCTGACTATCCTATCACCTACCTGGATTTAATACCAGGAATGCACAACTGGTTTATAATTTTAAAAATCAACCAATATAATTTGTCACATTAACAGATCAGAGAAGAAACATTCGATCATCTCAATAGAATCAGAAAATGTAGCTAATAAAACTTAACATTCATTCATCATTAAAAGAAAACACCTCTTAGTAAAATGGGAATGGAAATTTGATCTGATGAAAGGTAGGCTATAAAAAAAACCTAGCAACATGATAACCTAAGGTAAAAAGATGACGTTTTTCCTTTGAAATCAGGAAGGCAGGCTGTCTGCTATCCCCATTTCTGTTCAACATGCACTGGCTATCCTGGGCAGCACCGTAAGAGAAGAAAAAAATAGGGCTATAACATTGGAAAGAGAGAAACAAAGCTCTCATTATTGACAGATAATATAACTGTACATGCAGAAAATACAAAAGAGGCTGGGTGACAGATGTGTGTGAGTTCAATATATTCCACTTTTCCATCGGTTTAAATTTTTTCATAATAAAAAGTTATAGGAGTTTCCGCTATGGTGCAGCAGAAATGAATCTGACTAATATCCATGAGGATGTGGGTTCAATCCCTGGCGTCACTCAGTGGGTTAAAAATCTGGAGTTGTTGTGAGCTGTGTTAATGTTGTAGATGTGGCTCGGATTCCATGTTGCTGAGACTGTGGTGTAGGCCAGCAGCCACAGCTCCAATTCGACCCCTATGCCATGGGCGAGGCCCTTAAAAAAAGCCCAAAAAATGAATAATAATAAAAAATAATTTAGAAGAGCAAGGAATCTCAGGAAATAATTCAGACTATGAAAAGGGACTGTAACTGTATTATGAATGTAGAACACAACCTTCCTGAAGGGGGTGGGGACAAAAGGTGCTGAGCCCAGTTACTCTGGGGTCTGGGGTCTGTAAAACCAAAGGCAAAAGGAGCTGTACATACACACTGTGCTCAGAGGGGAATGGTTTACAATTCTGAAGCATCCACACCTGTGGACTGAATCCAACAAGGAATAGGTGGGTGGCAGACAGCAGGACCCAGGCTTCTCACTGATGGAGAGAGAGGGTACAGACAGCAAGAGAAGGACCCATGTGGTAATGGACTATGGTTAGAGGCATCAGGATGAACTCAAGTAGCACTGAATACAAACACAGGTGGGGACAGATATAAATACCAATCCAGTCGGTATATATTCTGTAGTTAGTATACATAAATAGATCCTTGATCCTCCAGCTGAGAGTCCCTCAGAGGCAAAGCACATACAGCACCCAGATCTTGGTTTCTAGTATACTCTCCAGTAAAAGGATCCATGGCTCCTTGGAAAAATGGCTGGTTCTAGGACTGAAGCAGGAAATATACAAGATGAGCCTTAGAGCATCTTGGAGTGCCAGAAAGTGACTTAGTGCTAAAAACCAAAAAAAATATCCCACGATTATGGGACAAATATCAAAAGAGCACAGAAACCAACTGAAAGAGATCCTAAAGGCCAAAGCTGGAATAATTTAAGCAACAAAATGAAAGTAGTATTGGATTGTAGCCTAAAATATGAGACAAATACCCATGAGTCCATACTGATATGATTTAAGTAAACATATAAATAAATGGGGATAAGAGATAAATCTCTCATGAAGAAGAGTTCCAAATAATTTGTGTATAGACTCTGCTCTTAAAGAGGTTAGCTTAAGCATGAGCTGTGCACAGTGACTTCCTTCCAAATAGCACAGGATGGAAGGGAGGAAGAGAGGGACACACGAGAGGAGAAACCTGACAAACTCTCCCTCAGCCATGTGATCAAGGTCATCACTAGCAGGGCTAAGTTCTGCTCATGCCCTTGATGTCATGTGATGAGAAGGCACTTCACCTCTTCAGTTCTCTACCCCTAAACCCAGACTCCAGGGTAATCACAAGAAAAACCTGAGACACATGCCAAACAAGGGATATTCTACAAGGCAGCTAGCCAGTACTCCTCAAAACCATCAAGGTCATCGAAAACAAGGAAAGTCTGAGAAACTAGTACAGTCAAGATGAGGTCAAGGGGACACAACAATGAAATGCAATGTGGTGTCCTACATGGGATCTTGGAAGAGAAAAAGGACATCAGATAAAAACTAAGGAAGTCTGAATAAACTGTGGACTTCAGTTAACAAGACTATATCAATATTGGTTCATTATTTGTGACAACTGTGTCATATTAATGTAAGATGGGGTATATAGGAACTCTACATTATCTTGGTGCTTCTGTGAATCTTAAACTATTCTAAAATTAAAGTTTATTTTCAACAACTACATTGTGATAGTATTTTCTGTTTTGGAAGATTGGTGAAAATTCTAAAGTTTAATGAGTTGTGCTGATAAAACTGAGAGTGAAAGGTGTAGTCGCTATACACAACAGTGGGAAAGCAAATTGGTGAATTCCACATGGAAATGTGCTGGCAATGCTAGCAAGATTAGATATGGATTCACTACATCTTGGCCAGCTATAAAAACAGACTGTAAAAGAAATGGGTGCTCAAAACAAACAAACAACAAAAAAGCCAATTCAAAAAAATGCATGCACCCAATGTTCACAGCAGCATTATTCACAATTGCCAAGATATGGAAGCAACCTATGAATCCATCAACAGATGAATGGATAAAGAAGACATGGTACATATATAATTAAGTAAAACTCAGCCATAAAAAAGAATAAATTTTGCCACTTGTAGCAATATGGAAGGACTTGGAGGGTATTACACTAACTGAAAAAAGTCAGACAGAGAAAGACAAATACTGTAAAATGTCACTTACATGTGGAATCACAAAAATACAACAAACTAGTGAATATAACAAAAAAGCAGACTCTCAGACAGTGGGAGGTAAAAACTACTGGGTGTAAGACAGGCTAAAAGGATGGAATGTAGCCAATATTTTGTAATAACTACAATGGAAAGTAACTTTTAAAAACAGCATAAAAATTTTTTAAAAATTTAAAGGAATGAGTGCTATCTCTATAAAGAACTATGGGATGACATCCAAGATATCTTACTAAATGAAAACAGAAATGTATACATTTTATTTTTTAAAAGGAGGGTTGCATATGTGTGTGTATATATATACTTGTATTTTTAAAAAATGACAGGTAAACCAAAAACAATTAAAGGGTTTCTAATCAAGGAAGGAGAGAAGAGTGCAAAGGGAACATGAAGGTAAACTCTGTTTTTCTGTAGCTTTGGCTTTGGAAACGTGAATGTTTTATAAACTTATGAAACAAAACTAAATCAGGATTTATAATCCAGGAGTTCCATGGTGGCCTAGTGGGTTAAGGACCTGGTTTTTCACTGTCCTTTTATTTTTTAATTAAAGTATAGTTGATTTACAAAGTTATGTCAATGTCCGCTGTATAGCAAAGTGACTCGGTCATACATACACATACATTCTTTTTCTCATATTATCTTCTATCATGTTCTGTCACAAATAATTGGATATAGTTCCTCATTGCTTATCCATTCTAAATGTAACCTTTTATCTTAAGAACAAAAAGAACTGCAAAGAAATCTTATACAAATAATTACACTCTTGGTAATAATATGATATTATTTGGCATAGGTAGGTAGAAGATTATAAAAATTTGAAAATTTTAATTAAAAATCAAATTGTAACCCTCACACCTACATTCAACTAATCTATGACAAAGGAGGCAAGAATATGCAATAGAGAAAAGACAGTCCCTTCAATAAGAGGTGCTGGGCAAAGTGGAGAGCTACAAATAAGAGAATGTAATTAGAATAATCCCTAACACCATACACAAAAATAAACTCAAAATGGATTAAAGACCTATAAGACTGGATACTATAGACCTCTTAGAGGAAAACAGGCAGAACACTCTCTGACATAAACGACACCAATATCTTATCAGACCCACCTCCTAGAGTAATGACAATAAAAACAAAAATAAACAAATGGGACTTAGTTAAACTTAAAAGTTTTTGCACAGAAAAGGGAGCCCTAAACAAAATGAAAGACAACCCACAGAATGGGGAAAAATATTTGCAAATGAAGTGACTGACAAGGGATTAATCTCCAAAATATGTAAACACTTCCTGCAGTTCAATATTAAAAAAACAGACAACACCATCAAAAAGAAGCAGAAGATCTAAAAAGACAAGTCTCCAAAGAAGACATAACATACATATGGCAAAAAAAAAAAAGAAAAGATGTTCAACATGACTAATTATTAGAGGAATGAAAATCAAAACTACTATAACACCTTACACCAGTCAGAGTGGCCATCAAAAAGTCTACAAACAATAAATGCTGGAGAGGGTGTGGAGAAAAGGGAATGTAAATTGGTGCAATCACTGTGGAAAACAGTTTGGAGATTCCTCAGAAAACTAAAAATAGACCCACCATTTGATCCAGCAATCCCACTCCTGGGCATCTATCCAGAGAAAACCACTACTTGAAAAGACACGTGTACTCCGATGTTTACTGCAGCACTATTTTCAATAGCCAAGACATGGAAACAACCTAAATGTCCATCGACGGAGGAGTGGAAAAGAAGATATGGTACATATACACAATAGAATGTTACTCAGTCATTAAAAGGAACGAAATACTGGCATTTTTAGCAACATGGATGGACCTAGAAATTATCATGCTAAGTGAAGTTAACCAGACAGTGAGATACAAAGTCACAGGCTATCACATGTGGAATCTAAAAAAAGGATACAATGAACTTCTTTGCAGAACAGATCCTGACTCACAGAGTTTGAAAAACTTACCATTTCCAAAGGAGACAGGTTGTTGAGGGGAGGGATGGGCTAGGGGTCTGGGATGGAAATGCTATAAAATTGGGTTGTGATGATCATTGTACAATTATAAATATAATAAAATTCACTGAGTTAAAATAAAAGCCCAAAAAGAAATCAAATTGTATTTTTAAAAAGATAAAAAGATAGCTTGTGACAGCAGGAAATGTATAATAAAATGTTTGGAAAGAGAAAAGTTAAAATAGGTGTTATGTAGTCAGGTAGTACAGCAGGTTAAGGAGCCAGAGTTGTCGCTCCAGTGGGCACAGGTTCATCCCTGGCCCTGGAACTTGCACATGCCTCAGGCAAAGTGCCTCCAACCTATTACAAGTATTTTCACTGCTAAAATATGCTTCTGTTCAATCACTTGGATGTGCGTGTGTGTGAGCACGCACACACACACACACACACACACACACACACACACACACGCATGCACACACACAAGGTTTTGCCTTCTCACAGATAATCAGAAATGACAGGAGATGGAAAACAACCAAGGGTAACAGAGCAGAGGTGAGCTAAGCACCTGACGCCTGCACGGTCATCTTCTGCAAGGATAAGGAACTACCCAAACACTAGCCTCTGTACAGCCAGGGCTGAAGGGCTCTTCCTCATCTCCAGGCTGATGGGCCTCCCCCGCTTCCCCCAAGTCACTGGCATATGGGTCCTCCTGCGATTTCTATATCATATACAGCGAGGGTTTCTTGGGGCGGCCCTTCTAGAAATTGCTCAGGACTGCCACCTCTGCAAAAAGCTGGGTTTTTTTTAAACAAAATTATGAAAAATGCTATATGTAATTCCCTCTTCTAAACAACTTTTCTTGCAGAAAATGACTCACATATATGTAACATAATGTTATGACATGTGTCCACAAAACAAGCCAGCAAGCTAAGCATGGCTGAGGATTTCTGAGATTTGTTCAGCAATGCTCATTTATAACTTGACTTCATTTGTTTCCTGGTCTCCTCTAGTTTCCTTGGAGTTCATCAGCAATAAGTACCAAAAGTTCTTATATAATTTATAAAAGAAAAAGAAAATAATCATAAAATTTTTTCTACCACTTGAGAAAATGTCACCATTGTTCAGTTTTATCTGTAGACTAACTCAGCCCAGTTTCCACAATTTGAATGTCACCTAAGAGCACCCCTGAAAACCCATCCTAACCCAGGAGGCTGGGGCACACAGGTGAGGAGACCTAGCCACTGGCCCAATGGCAGCTGAGACTGCGAAGGTTTGCCAGCTGCATGGGAGCAGTGGACGGAGATGAAGGAGAGAGAAATACAACTGAGATGACAGTGCAGGCTTTGGGGACAACATCAATAACATAAAACTGCCATGAACTGAACCAGGGATCCTACACACATTGCCTCATTTTCATCTCCACAGAATCTTTCAAGTAGCTTTGATTAACCAACATATGCAGATAAGCAAATAGGTTTAGAGAGGTTTGATAACTAGCCCAAGGTCACACAGCTAAAAGGGAAGAAGCCTTAGGATTCATATCCAGGGCAGTCTAACTCCAAGGTTGGTACTGCCTTTCTGTATTCTAAACAAACAAAAACAACATTTAAGTGTGGGTCAGTAGACATTTTAAAGCTGAGTATTTTATATTACTATTACAATTATGCCCTTTTCAATTCTCTCTCTCACCATCTTATAGCCTACTTAGCCTCAGAGCTCTTGAAATACCAACAGCACTAGCTGATCTTTCACTGCCCCAGTAACACTGACAACTCTTTTACAGGGATGTCTTTAAGTTAACCTTCACAGTCAAGATACCTTGAAAACCACTTCCTTCCTTGGCATGCTTGGGTACCAGGTAAAATGGCTGTCGTTTCAGATTGTTTCTAACTTTTACTCCAAGCCACTCACTGATGGGCAGGCCTTTCTGGGTGCTAGCAGGCCATCTGCTTTTAGGTTCCAAAGCCAGGATTATATCCACAGATATTTCTTTAGGTTTGCTAATCAGAAGTGTTACTGCAGGGCTCCCTCTTCTCTTCCTCTCCACAGTGACACCTGTATGTTTAAATATATAAAAAGGAAGAAAGGGCTTATCAGTCCAATTTTCTCTGAAAATACAATAAAAATAACATACCTACAATTGGAGATCTATAAAGTGCTAAGTATAAGATGAAAATTAGGGAGTTTCATCATGGCTCAGTGGTAACAAACTGGACTAGCTTCCTTGAGAACATGAGTTCGATCCCTGGCCTCACTCACTGGGTTAAGGATCCAGCGTTGCTGTGAGCTGTGGTGTAGGTCGAAGACATGGCTTGGATCTGGCGTTGCTGTGGCTGTGGTGTAGGCCAGCAGCTGCAGTTCCAATTCGACCCCTAGCCTGGGAAACTCCATATGCAGCAGGTGCAGCCCTAAAAGAAAAGGGAAAAAAAAAGAGCAGCAGGAGGAGAGAGGCAACTGAGACCACAGTGACACCAGAAGGGGTGGCCTGTGGTGCACTGTGCACAACAGGCAAGACACAGAGACAACCTGGGTAGCATCTGAGAGATGAATGGGCAATGGGATCGCAGCATCTAGAGACACTGGAGTATTGTTGAGCCTTAACAGGGAAGGAAGTCCTGCCTCTCGTGACAACATGGATGAACTTGAAGGTCATCATGCTCCCTACACATTCACTTCAGCCTATCACAGGAATCACTAACTTAACCTATCCAAAGCCAAACTCTCAACTCATATCCCAAAATATGTTCTTCTCTCGTCACTCCTGACTTAGAAAATGGCAGGATCAATCCACACAGATGCTCAACCCAAACACCTGGGAGCCTTCTTTACCTCTGCCTTCCATCAGCACCCACTCAACCCAGAAGCAAGTACTGCTACAGCCTGGATGTGTGTGCTTCTCTCCATCCCCAGCACCCACCCCACTCCCATTCAGTCACCACCACCTTCACCTCATTTGCCTTCTTAGATTATCTTCTTCACAGAAACCAGAGAACATTTTTTAAAATACAAAGCTGGATCATGGCTTCTCAATGAATGTGGCATAAAATCAGAACTTCTCTCCAGGATCCACAAGTCCTCCCAGAATCTGGCCTCTGGTTTCTTCTTCAGCTTCATCTCATGTCACTCTTCGCCTTGTTCACAGGACTTCTTTTTGCTCTTTGAACTTATCAAGCTCTTTTTTCCCTCTGGGCCTTTCTCCACCACCCAGCCCAAAAGGTTACCACTTCTCCCACCTCACTCCCTTCACAGCATGCACTACAATCTCTGTTTATGAGCTTCAAGCTGCAAGAGGGGATCTCACTGATGTTATTCAACCACCACTCAATTTTATTTGGCAAGTACTTAGTGGAGACCAAAACAGAGCCAATAACTATTTAGGAAGAATACCAAAAAATCTAGTAGGCTAAAATCAAGAGCAAAGAGCTGTTTATAGAAGACATTAGTTAACAGTTTGCTAAGAGAGATCAAGAAATATCAAGAGAGAAGTGGACATTAACAATCAAAAGTCAAAAATCTGGAGTTCCCGTTGTGGCACAGTGGTTAACGAATCAGACTAGGAACCATGAGGTTGCTGGTTGGATCCCTGGCCTTGCTCAGTGGGTTAAGGATCCAGCGTTGCCGTGAGCTGTGGTGTGGGTTGCAGACACGGCTCGGATCCCGCGTTGCTGTGGCTCTGGCGTAGGCCAGTGGTTACAGCTCCAATTGGACCCCTAGCCTGGGAACCTCCATGTGCTGTGGGAAGCGGCCCAAGAAATGGCAAAAAGACCAAAAAAAAGTCAAAAATCTTACCTTCTATATTTTTAATTTCTTCCTTAATAATTTTCCTAAACTTGGACAGCATCTTAGAAGCTGATAATATTTCCTTTTCTAAGAACTGTTCCAGAGGATTTCCTCCAGGATTCCTTTTGAACTTGACAAAATAATGAGCACCACTGTTGCAATATTCTTCTAGCTGAATTCGGGGGACTTCCAGTTTGAACATAACATCAAATTCATTGGGAGCAGAAATCTAAGAAACAGTAAAAACAGCACTGAAATATTTGCCTGTGAGCATTTCCCAAGCAACTACAATTTTTTCCTTAAAATTTCCACTTAAAATCCTACTTTGAAAAGCAGGATTCCTGAAATTTATACTGAGAGTGAGACTAATGGTGCTGGAAGAATATTATTGATTTCAGTGTGTGGATCCTATGCTTATTTTTTTAATTTCATTAGCATATAGGGGACTTAGGATTTTGTGTTAGTTTCAGGTATACAGCAAAGGAAATCAGTTATACATATACCTGTGTTCATTCCTTTTCAGGTTCCTTTCCCATATAGGTTATTACACAGTAGTGAGTATATTTATTTCCCTGTACTATACAATAGGTCCTTGTTACCCATCCATTCTTGTTTCCCATGCATTCCATACATTGTAGATAGTAGTGTGTATGTGTTAATCCTAACCTCCAATCTTAGGTTCTCCTTTATAGGTTCTATACTCATTTTTTAAAACCAATTTAAAATAATATGTAAGCTTTAAAAACCTAACCAGTTTTTTCAGGAGTTTAAAGACATAAAATTAAAGATCTTTAAGGTGCTACCTTTTGTCACAAGCTACACGCTGAGCCACCCTCCTGTCTCTGGTCTCAAAAATTTGTGGGGTCACCTCCTGGCTAGTTAAGCAAGGGCTTTCTCTTTATAGCTGCCAGTCACCCATATGAGTATGAGCTCTAAGTTATGCACGATCTACCTTAGTGTCTTTGAACCACAGCATTTAAAGAGTTTCACGGAATCTTCTTCATCACAACGGCAGCAATTGTAATAAATGCTTGTTTTTCCTATATTAAAAATGCATAAGAAGTTCCCTAGTGGCTCAGCAGGTTAAAAGATCCATCACTGTTATTGCTGGGCCTCTGGTTACTACTGTGGCATGGGTTTGATCCCTACCCCAGGAACTTCCACACATTGCAGGTACAGCCAAAAAAAAAATTTTTGACAAGTCTTTCACTCATTGGGGGTATGTTTCACGTAGAGCCCTTAGACTGTACTACTCAACATTGTACCTGGTAGCCCACTGTCTTTTGACCGTGTGGATGTAGCTCGTCCAAACTGAGACAGTGTATTCAACTGTGTCCTCTCAAAATTCCTAAAAACCGGGCCCTAAGCCTCAGTATGACTATACTTGGAGACAGGTTCTTTCGGAGGTGAGGAAGTTTAAATGAGATCATGAGGGTAGGTCCTAGCTGACAGCATCAGTGGACTTATGAGATTGATTGCTTTCTCTGCACACATGCACTGAGGAGCACAGTGAGGACACAGGAAGAAGGTGGCTTTCTGAAAACCAAGATGAGCACTCTTACCAGAACCTAGCTGTTTTGGCACCCTGATCAAGGACTACCAGCCTCCAGAACTGTGAGAAAATAAGGACAGTAGGTTAAGGAACCAGCATTGCCGTGAGCTGTGGTGTAGGTCACAGATGCGACTCGGATCTGGGGCATTGCTGTGACTGTGGTGTCGGCTGGCAGCTGCAGCTCCAATTCGACCCTTAGCCCAGGAACTTCCTTATGCTGTGGGCACAGCCATAAAAAGAAATAAATAAAATTAAAAAATAAATTGCCCCATTCCCATATCCAGAAGCATTCCCACTTCTAATTAGAAACCCTCCATCAAGAGTAGCCACTCTTCTGTGGCATAGGCCTGCACTGTAGCTCCAATTAGGCCCCTAACCTGGGAATCTCCATATGCCTCGGGAGTGACCTTGAAAAAAAAAAGAAAGAAAGAAAGAATAGCCACTCTTCTGACTTCTAACACCATAGGTTAGGTTTGCCTGCCTGGGAACATCATATAAACTGAATCAAATAGTAGTGTCTCTTTATATCCGGCTTCTTGCATTCAACATTGTTTGTAGGATTCATCCATGTCATTATGTCTATTGGCAGTGTGTTCTTTTGTAGTATTCCACTGAATTAATGGAATATACAAAAATATATTTACTTATTCTGTTGTTGAGTATTTGGGTTGTTTCCAGTTTTTAACCACTGCAAACAGTTCTGAGGTGAACTATTACAAAGCTATTCTGAGCATTCTTACATACATATTTAAGTGACCATGAGCACTCATTTCTATTGGACAAACACCCAGGAGTAGGACTGGTGGACCACAGAACAAGCACATCTTTAACTTTAGTACCAATTTATCCTCCCATCATCCATGTAGAGGAGTTTCAGTTGCTCCACATCTTCTCCAAACTTAGAACTGTCATGTCAAGTCTTTTAAAGTTCTAGCTCTTGTGTCGCAAGCCACAAAAGAACTGGAGCAAAAATCAGTTTATTTGCACAAGAGGAAGAGTGACATGAAATGAAACTGAAGAAATAGCCAGAGGCCAAATTCGGGGAGGACTTGTGGGTCCTAGAAAGGGATTCAGATTTTATGCCATGTTCACTGAGAAGACAAGTTTTAATGAGAGAGTAATGGCTGGCTTTGTTTTTGTTTTTGTTTTTTAATCTACTCTGGTTTCTGTGAAAAAGCTATTGTAAGAAAGCAAATAAGGAGATTGGAATGGCAATAGCTCAGGTGAAATACAGTGGTGGCTTAGATGGGGGTGGCAGTGAGGTGCTGGGGATGGACAGAAAGAACATTATGGTCAGGCAATTTCAAAAGGACTGTCTACAAGAAAACTTCTAGATTTTCACCTACAATGTGATCATATCACAATAAAACACATGCATGGAAATGGGTCAATATGAATCCAAGTAAAAAAGTTACTGAGGAGTTCCCGTTGTGGCTCAGTGGTTAACGAATCCTACTAGTAACCATGAGGTTTCGGGTTAGATCCCTGGCCTTGCTCAGTGGGTTAACGATCCGGCGTTGCCGTGAGCTGTGGTGTAGGTCGCAGACGCGGCTCGGATCCCTCATTGCTGTGGCTCTGGCGTAGGCCGGTGGCTACAGCTCCGATTAGACCCCTGGCCTGGGAACCTCTATATGCCGCGGGAGCAGCCCAAGAAAATGGCAAAAAGAAAAAAAAAGTTACTGAGAAGTGTCTTTTCACCAATTATAAAGTTTGGAATCCAATTTTGAAATACAAGTGTATGCAGAGCAGAAGATACAACAAAATAACTGAATAAAATAAACAGGGATAATTCTTCTATGTGCTTTTCTGAAATCCAGACACATCAACAAGGAACAAGGGCAAAGACTGGACAGGCTGAGGAAGGAGGTAAGGAGGGGTGGTTCTGTTGTGCTAAAGGAGCCTGCTGGAGGGCAGGCAAATGAAATGACTCCACAATGAACACGTAGGCCTTTCATAACCAGTTTTTTAAAATCAATACATATTTTAGATAAAACAACTTTCATTTTCTTGCCATCAATGTGATTTTAAAAAGAAGAGTGGTTCTGGGAGTTCCCATTGTGGCTCAACAGTAACAAACTCAACTTGAATCCATGAGGATGCAGGTTCCATCCCTAACCTCACTCAGTGGGTTAAGCATCTGGTGTTGCCCAGAGCTGTGAAGTAGGTCACAGAGGAGGCTGAAAGCTCCCAAGTTGCTGTCAATGTGGCATAGGTCGGCTGCTGCAGCTTGGATTTGGCCCCTAGCCTAAGAACTTCTATATACCACCAGTGCAGCCCTAAAACGCCAAAAAAAAAAGCTTCTAATTGGACATTTCTCTATTTCTTTCTTTTTTTTTTTTTAATGGTTTATTGAGCTGATCCTTAGTACAGGTGCTGGCATTTGCCCCTGGAGCTCTTAATGTACAAAGCTCAGACATTCTGCCAATTTTTCTTGAGCAAAGACAACAGGAAGTTGACAGCAAAGTGGATGTTATACACAAGCTCATCATCTGTCATCTTCACGTGGCCAACAGCCACTTCGAGACACAGCACCTTCTTCATCTGGAACTTGATCGTGGACTTCACTTCATCAACTTTGGCCACCATATTCTCATTGAGGGTCAGCAAGGAAGGGAACTTGCCAGCATTATTCAGGCCAGGGCCCAGGATTCGTGGAATCTGCTTGATTAGAGACTCTGAAGCCAAAAAGGCATCATACTTCTTGGCCAGCTTCTTGACCAGTTTCTTATTCTTGTTGAGTTTCTTCAGTGCCTCGATGTCCATGTGTGGGATATCCACAGCCTTGGCCTCATCACAATGCTGCTGGTCTCCCAGAATACAAACGGAGAACTTGGGGCGGGGAGTAGACTTAGGCCTGAGGTGCCCGAGAAGCGTCTGTGGGTCATAGTTCTTCAGGCTGATTTGAAGCTCCACCATCTCCAAAAACTTCCTGCGCTTGCGCTGGTTCCGTGCAGGACTTCCTGCACCGCCTTGTAGAGGGTGTCCTGAGAGACTTTGCTGCTCATGATGCCTGGCGCAGCGATAACCAGAAAAGAGCGTTCTCTATTTCTAACTAGTAACTTTCTCTTTCGTTTGGACACTTTATACAATAGAACTGATTGATAGGCAATATGCTCAAGATATACAGATAGTCCAATGAAAGTTTTGTTCACTTGGTTTTCAAGATGCCTTAGAATTATATGAGTGTTCTTCTTTGCTGAACAGATGTTGACTCACAGACATTGAAAAACTTATGGTCTCCGGAGGAGACAGTTTTGGGGGTGGGGGGATGTGCTTGGGCTGTGGGATGGAAATCCTGTGAAATCAGATTGTTATGATCATTATACAACTACAGATGTGATAAATTCATTTGAGTAGTAAAAAAAAAATTTTAAAATAAAATAAAATAAAGAATTATATGAGTGATCTTCAGTGCTAAAAGAGTTTAAGATCCAAAAACCAACACACACAAGGTCTTCCTACAATAAACAAACATCACTGAGTCCACATCAGTAAAATGAGCAGCTATACAGTGTTCAAAGTTTCTTAAAACATTCTGTGACAAGGAGGCTTACAATCCAGATGGGAAGCCAAAACAAAACAGCGGTTTGTTTTTTAATTTACTTTAATTAAAGAATTGTTGATTTACAACGTTGTGTCAATTTACGAAACAGCGTTTTAATTAGAAATACGTCACAAGCCACAAAAGAACAAATCTAAGTTACTTCCCCAGTACCCCTGGGAGGTTGGGTGTTGGGGGTGGGGAGTGGACCGCAAGGGTGTAGGGAAGCTCACCTTCACTCGCTCATAGTAGCTCCCGGTGCGCAGCAGGGCAACGCCTTTGAACTCGGACTCTCGGCCCTGCAGCCTCCGCAGCAGGTGCTCCACGACCCGGTTCACCACCTCCGCCGCTTCTGAGATTTCGTGGCGGCTCAGCCTCACCTTCTCCAGCACCGTCTGGAGCTTCCAGGCGCCAGGGGGTGCCTCCATCCGCGCGGGGGCTGAGAGCTCTGTGGGCCCGGCCTGGGGTCTCCGTTCCCGCGCCGAGCGCGCCTCTCTCTCGCGGCGAGATCCAGCCCTGAGAAGGGAAAGCCCCTGGGCCGAAGGAGGCTCTACCCTTTCGGAGGGAGCCGATGCGCCCTCCGCCTGGTCCTCGGCGCGGGCCGTCCGCGTGCGTACCTGCGGCTTCTCCCGGGGGTCCGGGCCGCTCTTCTCCTGTCGGCATCCCGACGCCCTGGAGGGGCCGTTCCTCCGTGCGCCAGGCCGGGCGGCCTCGGGCACCGTTGGAGCGCCATTTACACTCCGCGCTGAGGCCCTGGGGCCAGCGGCTTCCACCTCTGAAGCTGTCCGCGTGGACTTTCCCCGCCGGGCCGCCATGGTTGGCGCTCTCTGCAACCCAGTGGTAGACCGGCTTCTGGCAAAGCCACGGCCGGAGGAATCAGCAGACACCGCAGGAAACGAAACTTAAAAACCCAGCGGGAAGGAAGCAGCAGTAGGGCTCGCAGGGTAAGGGCGCGCGGAAGCCCGCGCTCAGGGGGCCACGCCCCTTCCCCGGCTGCCGGCCCTTATGCTCCCGCCTTGCCCACTTTCTCAGCTGCGGGGTGTGCGGTACCTGGGCGGGGACCAGGCAAAACCTAACCCAGCGAAGCACAAAACAGCTTTGGGAGCTTGGAAAGGGAGCCGCCTTTGCTGGCCTGTTACCTAAACGCTTTCTAGAAAACTCTAGACCTTCTCGCACATTGAAATTGCCAGAGAACCTTTTTCAATGTAAGTTTAAATAAAGGGTTTCTTTAATTAGTGGGAAATAGAAATTGTTCAGTTTTTACCAAATGGAATGAGATGTCAGTTGAATGTAATTGGAATATTTCTAATTATTTGACTTTTTAAAAGCATGTACAGTCTTGGAGTTCCCATTGTGGCACAGTGGTAACGATCCTGACTAGTATCCATGAGGAGGAGGGTTCAATCCCTGGCCTCTCTTAGTGGGTTAAAGATCCAGCAGTTGCTATGGTGTGTAGATCACATACGCAGCTTGGATCCTGTGGCCTAAGCCAGCAGCTGTAGCTCGGATTGGACCCCCTAGCCTGGGAACTTCCATATGCTGTGGGTGCAGCCCTAAAAATACAAAAATAAATAAATAAATAATAAAATATAGTAAAAGCATGAACAATCTTAAACTGTAGTTGGGTTTTTTTCGGTGTTTGTCTTTGGCCTGCACCTTTGGCATATGGAAGGTCCCAGGCTAGGGGCTGAGCTGGAGCTGCAGCTGCAGGCCTACGCCACAGCCACGCTGGACCCTGCAGCATCTGCATCCTACCCCACAGCTTGCAGCAACACTAGATCCTTAACCCACTGAGTGAGGCCAGGGATCTAACGGCATCCTTACAAAGACTATGTTGGGTTCCTAACTTGCTATACCACAAGAAGAACTCCTTAGAAATGTTTGTTGTTTTTTTTTTAATATTTGACCACACCTGTGGCATGTGTAAATTCCCTGGAACCTGAGCCACAGCAGTGACTATGCCAAATCCTTATCCATTAGGCCACCAGGGAACTCCTTAACTATAAGTTTTTATAGGGGAGGTTTATCCATTGGTTCTCAAAAACCTGTCTAAAAATGGCACTTATATTTTAAATAATCCAAACTACTTCTACCGTTATGATTCCAGAGTATCTCAGTACAGGCTTCAAGCATCTAATTCTAAAACCAACTCCTTTACAAAAATATATCTTAAATAGGAACTGTCTGGCTTAGCATGCCTTGGTTCTTTTTTTTTAACCATCCTAACCATTGCTAAGTGTAAATTTTACAGTGACAGTAAATACATTCACATTATTGTGAAACCATCACCACCATCCATCTCAGAATTCTTCATCTTGCAAAACCGAAACTATCCATTACACCATAACAGCCCATCCCCCTGGTCTCTCTGGCTTCTGGTAACCACCATTCTACATTCTGTCTCTTTGAACCTGACCACTCCAGGTATCTCATGTGAGTGGAATCATACAGTATTAGCCCTTTTGTGATGGGCTTATTCACTAAAGATAATGTCTTCAAGGTTTATCTATGTACATTGCAGAATGTATCAGCCTTCCTTTTTAAGGATGGATAATTTCATTGTATGTATGTACCATATTTTGTTTATCCATTCATTCTCCTGTCAGTGGACAAAAATGCCTTGCTTACTCTTTCAAAATGTTTCTCTGAAATCAGTTTTTTATTTTGGTTTTTTTGTGGGGTTTTTGCCACACCCATTGCATATGGAAGTTCCTGGGCCAGGTATCAAAACTGAGCCACAGCTGCCACCTACACTCTGTGGCAACACCAGATCCTTAATCCACTGTGCCACAGTGTGAGCTCCTGAAACCAGTATTTTGATCTTCTCTTTGAATTGTGATGTAAGAGATATTTTTCTTTTGCAAACTGGAAGGAGGACTATTGTGTCATTAGGCTTGTTCTCAAGTAGACCAATTTCAGGGAAGAGTGAAATGGAAGTTGAAATGTAGAAAGCCATTTCCTTACAACTCTGGGTGCCCTTGGCCATCTTCCAGGCTGTATAGGAGTATGCCTGTTCCATTCTGAAGACCTCTGCTCTGTAGTTCTGTTTTTGCCTTCCACGGGCTCCAGTGCTTGTCATGGAATCCTGTAAATGACCCTACAGCTGGCTTAATGCTGGCTTCCAGTTATTTCCAGACTCTTCTAAAGTGCACTGGTGTTAGCTTAACCAAAAACGTGCAAGCAATAGTCCTCCGGGCCAGAATCAAATACCTCATCTCCTGACCTGTCACAGGAGAAAAGCTTGTACCTTGCTCAATCTTGCAGTAGCAATTAGTGTGCAGATCATAAAAGGAATGACTGTTTAGTTGGATCTTGATATGGGATTTGGACTTTAGTAGGAAAAAAAAAGAGGTTTGTATATATTTTATATCTTATGATTTATGTCTCATGTTTGTCTCAGTAATTCACTTAGTCACTTTAACAGATATTTGGGACAAATACTATGCGCAAGGTTCAATTCTAGACTCCTGGTATATATTGATAAACAAAGATCTTTGCCTTCCTGGAGCTTACATTCTGGCAAGGAGAAACAAATAGTAAGCATAATACATAGATAAGTTATCCCATATAGTAAAAAATGATAAGCTGTATTTAAAAAAAAAATAGTGCAGGAGGCATCAGGAATGAGGAATGGTATAATACTAAAATAGTGGGAGAGTGACATTTGAGCAAAGATTTCAAGGAGAAGATACCCAGAGGAAGAGTGTTCCAGAAGAAGGAAAAGTTAACGCAAGGACCTAAGGTGGGACTATGCCTAGTTGTTCAAACAACAGCCGGTGTGGCTGGAGCTTGTGGACTTTGAGGTGATAGGTGGCTCCAAACACAGACTTCAGGAAATGCTTTCTGATAAAAACAGAATTCTTTTAAGCAAGTCTCTTTTAAAATGCCCGCCTTGGTAACTTTTCTCAGTAGAAGTTGCTGGAGGAGCACTGCAAGAGCAGGAGGTTTCCTGTAATTTCCAACATATTAGAGTGAGTGGAAGGGGGCTGTCAGGGAAAAGGTCAGAATCATGAATGTAAGGACATCTGGTAAAGCCAACCTTGGCCATAGGCCAAGGTGAGTCTTCTTGCAGCCTTGGCCTGGCCACAACCTGTCTACAGCTCTGGAGACAGGGAATCCAAGATGCCCACCTGGCCTGCATTTACAGGGTCACATGCCAGTCATTGATCCTGCTGCAAGCCCTATATATTGTAGAGCCCATGCCTCTAAAGGCCTCCAGCCCTTGATATCTGAGTATTTTCTGAATTTATTCTTCTTTGGGTATTTTCCCCCAGCCCTAGGGTACCATATATAGTTTCTTTATACCTTATAGTTACGCTTCTAACTACAAGTTAATAGTTATAAGCATAAAGTTATAAACTTATAGTTAGTATACTTATAATTGTAGTTATAATTGCACTTATAACTATAAAGTTAATTATCGTGATGGTAAATATCTCCTGTTTAATGTATTTTGTGATTTCTGTCTCCTGATTGGACTTAGACTGCTACAGAATTGGAATTGGGAATGGTTCCAGGAGATAATTCGCTGAGATGGAGTCTGGGGATTGGTTTGGTTATGACTTTGCACTTGAGTGCAGCGCTCAAGGAGGGAGAACCAGAAAAATATACTGAGAAGGAGGAGCCAGGAAAATAGGAGGAAAAACCAGAAAATCTTGATGTCTTAGAAGACAAGTAAAGAAAGTTTATCAAGAAATGGCTGTAGGAGTTCCTGTTGTGGCTCAGAGGTAACGAACCTGACCAGTATCCATGAGGACAAAGGTTTGATCCCTGGCCTCGCTCAGTGGGTTAAGGATCCAGCATTGCCATAGGCTGTGGTATAGGTCACAGACACAACTCAGATCCAGTGTTGCTGTAGCTGTGGTGTAGGGTGGCAGCTGCAGCTCTGATTTGACCCCTAGCCTGGGAACTTCTATAAGCTGCAGGTGCAGTTCTAAAAAAGCAAAAATATATATATATATATATTATATATATATAATATATATATATATAATATATATATATAATATATATATATAATATATATATATTTATGTATAGCTGAGTCACTGCTGTACAGCAGAAATTGGCACAACATTGGAAATCAATTATACTTTAATTTTTAAAAAAGAAATGGCTATAAAGAAGTACCATATGATCTACCCGTTCTACTTCTGGGTATTTATCTAAAGGATATGAAACCACTAATTTGGAAAGATACATGCACCCCTATGTTCATCACACCATTGTGTACAATAGCCAGGATAAAGAAAAAACCTAAATGCCTATTAACAGATGAATGAATAAAGAAGATTTAGTCTGTATATACAATGGAATACTACTCAGCCAAAAAAAAATGAAATCTTGCCATTTGCAACAACATGGATGGAACTTAAGGATATTATGATAAATAAGTCAGATGGAAAGACAAGTGCAATCTGATTTTACTCATATGTGGAATTTTTAAAACAAAATAAATGAACACGCCAAAGCAAACAAAAACAAACACATTGACACAAAGAACAGAGTATTCGGAGTTCCCACCATGGCTCAGTGGTTAACGGACCTGACTAGTATCCATGAGGACGTAGGTTCGATCCTTGGCCTCACTCAGTGGGGTAAGGATCCGGCACTGCTGTGAGCTGTGGTGTAGGCTGGCAGCTGTAGCTCCGATTGAACCCCTAGCCTGGGAACCTCCATGTGCAGGGGGTGAGGCCCTAAAAAGACAAAAAACAAAACAAAACAAAAAACAGTGTATTGGTTACCAGCAGGAAAGGGGAATGGGGGAGGGTACAATGAGTAAAGGGGTCAGCTGCATGGGATGGAAACTAAACTTTTGGTGGTGAGCACCCTTGTGTAATGTATTCGGAAGAAGAAATATAACTTCACTGTACAGCAGAAATTGACAGAACATTGTAAATCCATTATACTGCAATGAAAACATTTTTTTTTAATGGGGAGGCAAGTAAGCAGGTACAAGTGAATTATCAAGTTCTTTTCTCCCAGAGGGGGAGGACACACCCCGTCTCCCTCAAGTTTGGCTGAAAGAAAACGCAGGAGAGATTTTAGGCCCAGGGCCCTGGCAAAAAGGCTATAGGTGTGGCAGTTCTGCCTGCAGTTCTGGGTTCTCAGCACATCTGGTAAGGACTTCACTCGCTGTTACCCAGTTTAAGACCCCTGTTCCCATTGTGGCTCAGCAGTAACAACTGATATCCATGAGGACACAGGTTCAATCCCTGGCCTCACTCAGTTGGTTAAAGGATCCAGCGTTGCCATGAGCTGTGGTGTAGATTGCAGATGACGCTCGGGTCTGGTGTTGGTGTGGCTGTGGGTGTAGGCCACCAGCTGTAGCTCTGATTCAACCCCTAGCCTGGAAACCTCCATATGCCTTGGGTGCGACCCTAAAAAAAAATAAAGATCCCTGTGAAGAGATTTGAGTTGCTGCCTCTTCCTGAGCCCTCTCCCCCTCAGCTACACACTTAACACACATAATGACAGTGCAATAATGACTTGCTGCCACTATAGATTTGAAGGTTATACCACTTTCTCAGACAGTGACTCATTTATTTAAAAAAGAAATGTTTTTAGAATAACAGTGTTTTGGAGTTCTCATCATGGATCAGTGGTAACAAATCTGACTAGCATCCAAGAGGACTCAGGTTCGATCCCTGGCCTCGCTCAGTGGATTAAGGATCCAGCATTGCCATGAGTTGTGGTGTAGGTTGCAGATGCAGCTCGGATCCTGCCTTGCTGTCGCTGTGGTGTAGGCCAGCAGCTACAGCTCTGACTCACCCCCTAGCCTGGAAATTTCCATATGCCACAGGTGTGGCCCTGAAAAGACAGAAAAAAAAGGCGGGGCAGGGGGAGAATAACAGTGTTTTCACCCAATGATATATGGTACAGGAAGTTATATTTTCTTTTCTTTCTTTTTTTCTTCTTAGGGCCTCACCTGCTGCATATGGAGGTTCTCAGGCTTGGGGTCAAATTGGAGCTTCAGCTGCCAGCCTACACCACAGCCACAGCAATGCAAGATCCAAGCCACGTCGTCTTCGACCTACACCACAGGTTATGGCAACACCAGATCCTTAAGCCACTGAGGAAGGCCAGGGATCAAACCTGCAACCTCATGGTTCCTAGTCAGATTCGTTTCTGCTGTACCAAGATGG
Organism: Phacochoerus africanus; assembly: GCF_016906955.1. Classification (NCBI taxonomy): domain Eukaryota; kingdom Metazoa; phylum Chordata; class Mammalia; order Artiodactyla; family Suidae; genus Phacochoerus; species Phacochoerus africanus. The sequence continues at coordinate 92,283,583 of NC_062545.1, read as the reverse complement.
GAACTCCGAAAGTAATATTTTGACTTTATGGTTTTATGACAGACAGCAGTTTCTAGTTGGAGAATGTCGTATGGAACAATCAGGAACTGTTTGCCACATAGGAATGAATCCAAAACGTGTTGCCATGTGAGGCAAATGAAGATGCTGTATCTCTTGTAACTCTTTAGTGGACTGTGCCCATGCACCATTTTTTACATGTTTTGAAGCATTTGTGTATTTCTTTCTATTTTGCTCTAGTAGTATTTTCTGTGATTGGATTTTATGTATAGTGCAGTTTGAATGCAAGACTACCAAGAACCCCTAAAACACTGAAATATCATTGAAGAAAATAGGTCAGAAGCAAGATTGCACTTTGCAAAGAATCCCTTCCCCACCAGCCCCACCCCCATAAAGTCTTCCTTCCATAAGTACTGTAAACTTTTTTATGTTACATTTTACATGGAAACGCGATTCAATTACTTTCTAAGTGATGTTTGTTACACCAGCTTGTTTTAATTGTTCAGTTAACACAGTTTTCTCTCTGTGAATATGCTGTTTAGGGTCAGGATGAAATGTATCCAAATTTTTCCTAATAAAATCAATAGAAAAAAAAAGAAATAGAATGTGGTACATGGGAAAAACATAATGTTATAAACCAGTGTTACCTCACCAAAAAAAAAAAAAAAAAGGAATTACCACTGTGGTGCAGTGAGTTAAGAATCTGACTGCAGTGGCTCAGGTCACTGTGGAGGTGTGGGTTTGATCCCTGGCCCCGTGCAGTGGGTTAAAGGATCCCATATTGCCACGGCTGTGGCATAGGTTGCAGCTGCAGCTTGGATTCAGTGCCTGGCCTGGGAACTTCCACATGCCACAGGTGAAGCCATAAAAAAGAAAGAAAGAAAAGAAATGGCTGTGAAGGGAAAAAACATTACCATATAAAATGTCCATCTTCTTGCCTATGTGTAACTTCCTTTTGTGTTGAATGAGTCTTTCTTTCTTTTAGCTTTTCAGGGCCGTGGCAAATAGAAGTTCCCAGGCTAGGGGACGAATTCAAGCTGTAGCTGCTGGCCTACACCACAGCCACAGCAATGCCAGATCCTTAACCCACTAAGCAAGGCCAGGGATTGAACCTGCATCCTCATGAATCCTAGTCAGGTTCGTTAACCGCTGAGCCATGAAGGGAACTCCACATTTTTCTCTTTTGAAGCATGAAAGGACATAAAGAGAAGGAGGAAAAAGGTCTTCCAGTCTGAGGGAAGAGCAAATGCAAAAGATTAAGGAAGGTTTTTGGAGGCCAGATAATAAGGACTCTTCAATCACTTTTCTTTCCTATTATGATTTACTTCAAGTCTATTTCATAAATCAATTCTTTTAAGAAGCAAGCAGGAGTTCCTGTTATGTCTCAGTGGGTTAAGAACCTGACTAGTATCCATGAGGATTTCGAGTTCAATCCCTGACCTCGCTCCGTGGATTAAGAATCTGGCATTGCCACAAGCTGCGGCATAAGTCACAGATGCGGCTTGGATCTTATGTTGCTGTGGCTGTGGCGTAGGCCCCAGCTGCAGGTCTGATTGCCTGGGAACTTCCATATGCTGGGAGGTCCAGCCACAAAAATAAAAAGGTAAAAGAAGAAGCAAGCAATCATTCCCTACCATCTGCCATGAACAGGATCACTCCCTCTCCACTCCCTGTAATTGCTCTCACTGTGGCTTTACTGTAGGACTCAATGCATTGTCTCATAACTGCACGTGCCAGTCAGTAGTATGGGAATTCTTTAAAGACAAAGACTGAGATTTTTCATTTCTGTAAATCCAGCCTTACTCCAAAATGGAAGTAAAATTGATCAATTTGTAATTGACCACCATTTTCTTCAATTGCTTATACCCTACTTAAATTTTCCCATGAAATTATGTGCTTCTCAAAAGGAAAGATCTGAGGAGTTCTTGTTGTGGTGCAGCAGAAACAAATCTGACTAGTAACCATGATGTTGGGGGTTCAATCCCTGGTTTCGCTCAGTGGGTTAAGGATCCGATGTTGCCGTTTGCTGTGGTGTAGCTTGCAGTGGGTTAAAGATCCAGCATTGCTGTGAGTTGTGGTGTAGGTTGCAGACACGGCTTGGATCCTGAGTTGCTGTGGCTGTGGTGTAGGCTGGCAGCTACAGCTCCGAGTGATTCAACCCCTAGCCTGGGAACCTCCATATGCTGCAGGTATGGCCCTAAAAAGCAAGAAAAAAAAAGGAAAGATCTGATTTTTTACTTTTCACATTATTCAACAACTAGAAGATCTGAAACTAAGTAGAGTAGTAGGAAATTCATTAACAATTAAATTATCCGGTTTTTTTAAATATTATTGGAAGGCTGAAATATTTTCTGGTGACATATACTTTATTCTTCTTAGTTCTCTTTTCTATAATCATGCTAATAAACAAGGGGGGGGGGCTTTTACAATCTAGGGACCTTGATACTGTGTCAGGGATTTGGCAGCCCAGGTTCAATCCCTGATCTGGGAACTGAGGTCCCACCTCAAGCCACTGCATGCCACAGAAAGAAAAAAAAAAAAAAAAAAAGCCTGAGATAAAAAAAAAATATAAAGAATACGAAACAAACAGTCCAAAGATCAGTAAGGATTCCTTTAACTCTTACACAGGGTGTGCAATAAAGGATTAACTCCGCAGACTTTAGGTGTTCAAACTCTGCACATCCCAAAGAAAAGACTGGCTCCTGACAGGTTTGTGGGAGATAACTTCTAATTCTACAGAATATTCTGCCTGATAGAGACCTGGGGTTTTGGACCATGCAGGACAGTTTATGTTAACAGGGTGATTGGCGGTGGGCCCCTGGACCATGCTGTATCAGTTATGCCTCTGGAAGCGCTGGAGACTAAGTAACTAGGTCAGTCAAGAAGGCCCAGCATTATGAAACTCCCAATAAAAGCCCTAGATATCAAGGTGTGGGTTAGGTTCCTTGGTTGGCAATACTTTGCATTGTTACAAATGGTTGCTAAGAAAACTAAACAGTGTTCATATGACTTCAGTGGGAGAGACAGCTAGAAGCTTGTGCCTGTTGTCTTCTGGACTCTGCCCTGTATGTTTTTTGCCTTTGATTAATTTAACCTATATACTTTCATTGTAACAAAACATAAATGTGAACATAACAGCTTTTTTTAGTCCTGTGAGTCCTTCTAACTTATCACTAAACCTGAAGGATCCCCAATACAAGAGGTAGCAGACTAAGTTCAGCAGAAATATTCTTTTACAACAGAAATCTAGTTAATCTATCCCCACCTAAACACCTTGTTTTGGGGGCTGTAATTTATATCTCTATGGGAAAGAGAAAGCATCCAATTTAAATATACAAAGGGAAGAGTGAAATTGAAAACACAGCCCTGTGATCTCTAATCAAAGGCTCAAGGAGTTCCCACTGTGGCTCAGTGGGTTAAGGATCCAGCATTGCTGCAGGTTTGCTGTTAAGTCACTTAACTCTAGCCACCTTTTGAGAATACGGCATATGCAGTCAAGTTTAGCAGTTGTTAAGTGGAACCCAGCATTTCTTCCAAATAAGTGGGAATAGGTCACAGATATAGCTCCAGGAACTTCCAAATGCCTCAGTCTTAAAAAAGAAAAGAAAAAAAAAAAACTTCAAGTTACTAATTTTAAAATACTCATTAATGGCGTTCCCACCATGGCACAGAGGGTTAAGAATCTGACTGCAGCCTCTTGGGTTGCTGCAGAGGTGCAGTGCATTAAAGGCTCCAGTATTGCTGCAGTTGCAACATAGGTTGCAGCTGCACCTCAGATTCAATCCCTGGCCCAGGAAATCATATGCCAGGAGTGCAGCCATAAAATTAAAATTAATTGATTAATTACTCATTAATAAAACACTTTGTGTGGCCTTTGAAAATGACATAAATCTGTATTTGTTGGTGTAAAAAAATACCTGTGATGAACTAAAAAGTATATTACAAAACAGTATGATATCAATTCCAGGTAATTCCCTCTTGGCTCAGTGTGGTTAAGGCTCATATACAGTCACTCCTGCAGCTCTGGTTAAGCAGAAAAAAAAAAAAAAAAAATTCAATTCAAAAAAGGCTGGACCTGGAGTTCCCTTTGTGGCGCAGTGGTTAACGAATCCGACTAGGAACCATGAGGTTGCGGGTTCGGTCCCTACCCTTGCTCAGTGGGTTAACGATCCGGCGTGAGCTGTGGTGTAGGTTGCAGACGCGGCTCAAATCCCGCGTTGCTGTGGCTCTGGCGTAGGCCGGTGGCTACAGCTCCGATTCTACCCCTAGCCTGGGAACCTCCATATGCCGTGGGTGCGGCCCAAGAAATAGCAACAACAACAATAACAACAACAACAACAAGACAAAAAAAAAAAAAAAAGGCTGGACCTTTGACAGTTGGATTCCCCTAATTAGCCATCATTATTCTTTCATCCACAAATAAATTTGAACTCCTTTTCCAATCTATTCATACTGAGATTTTAGGTTTTTATAAATGAACGTCAAGACGACAGTGTACCAGAAATTTCAAAGAATCTGATAAAGCAAAGTAATCAAACTTGGTTGTAGGTGGCCACCTGGCAACTGGGGCATCAATTCCCTAAAAAGGACAAAAGATGACTGAGTAGGAATCCCTCCAATCCAGAGCCGTAAGTAATCAACCAAGAAACAATGTACGTATCCCCAGGACCACCTGCACAACTACCCGCTTTGCCAGAAAAGTCGAGCCCAACTGCCAATCAGCGGCGACGCTGGACGTAGACGTTATACGCCGTGACGTCATAGAAAGATGGCTGCGCTCTGAAGATTTCTTATTTTAAATTTCTGTCCGTCGCTAGTATCCGGTTCTGAGTTTAGACTCTTGACTGTTTCCAACCATGTTCTCCCTCCGAGGTTGTGGCCGCCGGGTTGCGGCTTTCCTCATCAAACAGCACCTCCCCTCGGCCGGGTTCAGCGGTGATGGCGCGGCGCCCAGGACTCCTCACTTCGACGTGGTAGTCATTGGTGGAGGACATGCGGGAACCGAGGCCGCCGCCGCGGCCGCTCGGTGCGGCTCCCGGACCCTGCTGCTCACACACCGAGTGGATACGATCGGTGAGTCTTGCGGTTTGGGGCTTACCCTAGGATGCGAGCTGCCAGTGTCCTCCTCCCCCTCCCAGAGCCCGATGTGGGCAGCCTTTCAAGGCTGGTGAAAATCCTACCATCTGTGGTTTCAGCCTGATTTGTGTTTCGCAGATCCGGAGGGTCCGGGCCAGAATTCTGCACTAGGCTATTCTGTGCACCACGACTGTGCTGTGCTCACAGTAGTAGTTCGTTGGGGGAGGTTGGGGATCGAGATGCCCAGAGAAAGGGACTAACTATAAGAATACAAGCTGATACCTTATTTCATTGTTGTCATTTGCCCTTAACTAGCCTGTTGCTTTGGTTAAAGAGTGAATTAACATTACTAGTACTTGTTTATGAAATGACTATTGTGTTATTCTCGAGGTTTTGTGAAGCCCTTTTGGAGAACGATGCTTTTTTTTTTTTTTTTAATGTCTTTTTCTATGGCCGCAGCAGTGGCATGTGGAGATTCCCAGGCTAGGAGTCTAATCGGAGCCATAGCTGCTGGTCTAGGCCACAGCCACAGCCACAGCCACAGCCACAGCCACAGCCACAGCCACAGCAACGTGGGATCCGAGCCGCGTCTGCGGCCTTCACCACAGCTCACGGCAACGCTGGATCCTTAACCCTCTGAGCAAGGCCAGGGATCTAACCCACCACCTCATGGTTCCTAGTCGGATTCCTTAACCACTAAGCCACGACAGGAACTACATGAGGAATGATGCTTTTTTTTTTTTTTAATTGCATCCACATTCCTAGTGTATGTTTATTCTCCAATTTTGTTCGTAGGACGGTGCTTTTTTTGCGCTTAGCAGGCAATGGCTGGATGGCCCTAAATTAAAGCAGACTCCTCTCTAGCATCATCAGAAATAGCAGTTAAGATATCATGTCTTTATGCATTTTGCTTAAGAGTAGCAGCAATTGAAGGGTTTGTTAATTATGCTTTATAAAAACTGTTAATAAATCACATGTGTACTGAAATACTTTTTTTTTTGTCTTTTATCTTTTTAGGGCCACACCCAGGAGGCATATGGAAGTTCCCAGCTAGGGGTCAGATCGGAGCTACAGCTGCCAGCCTATGCCATCGCCACAGCAACTCGGGATCAAGCAGCATCTAAGACCTACACCACAGCTCATGGCAACGCTGGATCCTTAACCCACTGAGCAAGGCCAGGGATCAAACTGTGTCCTCATTGATACTAGTCAGGTTCATTAACCTCTGAGACAGGAAGGGAACTCTTGAAATACCTTTTTTGAAACAGCCATTAAGTTTTTTCATTCATTCATTCTTTTGGTGCAGTGAGTTAATGAGTCAGTGTTGTCACTACTGTGGTGTAGGTTGGATCCCTGGCCCAGGAATTTCCACAAACCTGGGGCATGGCCAAAAAAAAAATTCAGCTCATAACTGTGGAGAAATACACAGCAATTCTTTTGGAGAAAGGCTGTATGATTACCTGAAAGATTACACTTTGCTCATTATACTTGTTAAAACAAAAACTAGGTACTACCTTTTAATAATAATAATTTTAAAGATCGAATGAACCAAAAAAAAAAAGTGCTATTGAATGAAGATGATCATTAAATAGTGTAAGTAATGTAGTTTTGTCAAGGATAAGGGATTCCCATCAAAACCCATATTCATATTTTTTCCTTGGCTGTATTCACAGCATGTGGAAGTTCCCAGGCCAGGAATCAAACCCAAGCTGCTGCAGTCACAATGCCAGATACTTAACCTGCTGAGCCACACAGGAAGTCCAAAACCCACATTCATATTCTCATATCAATACAGTATAATGTAAGTTTTCTTTTTGTTGTTTTTCTTTTTTGGCCTCCCAGAGGCATGTGTAGTTCCTGGGCCAGGGATTAGATCCAAGCTGCAGCTGCAGCAACACCAGATCCCCAAAACCACTCTGCTGGGCCAGGGATCGAACCTGGGTCCCACTGCTCCCAAAACACCGTGGATCCCATTGAGCCACAGTGGAATCTCCCTAGGTTTTGTTTTTTGCTTTTTTTTTAAAATAGGGCCGCACTTGCAGCATATGGAAGTTCCCAGGCTAGGTGTCCTATTGGAGCTGCAGCTGTTGGCTTTTGCCACAGCAACGTAGGATCCGAGCCACATCTGTGACTTACACTGCAGCTCATAGCAACACTGGATTCATAATCCGCTGAGCGAAGCCAGTGATCGAACCCTCATCCTCATAGATACTAGTTGGGTTCTTAACTCACTGAGCCACAACAGGAACTCCACTAAGTTTTCTATTTAAATGAATAGATATTTCAGAGATATTTTAATAATTGTTAGAAATGAGCTTAGTGAATTACAGTTCTACCTTAAGTCTCATTTTTTTATGGTTATTTGATATAGTGGAGCATCAAGTGTTCCTGCTTTTTCTCAGAAATACAGAAAAAAATTAATCCTGTTTCAATTCAGTCATATCATCTGCCAATAATGAAATCAGAGGCAGAAAATCTTTGTTTTATGCTAACCTGGAAAATAATGCCTTTTTGACAGACTTTTTTTTTTTTTCATGACAAAAAAGAAAAGTCTAAACCAGACACTGGCAGGTAGGAACAGGAATACCGTGATTACTTCAGAACAATAAGGATTTACCCCTATACTGAGTTTAGGTCACACTCCCCAAACACAAAGCCTCATAGAGAAGCCTATTTACCTAAGTCAATAGTGGATGTATCAGAGGGAGGATTCTTTATCAAAGGAAGGATGGAAATAATCTACCATAGCTGTCATCCTGTTTTTACAATAGGGACACTGAGGTACAGAATATTAGATAACTTGCCAAAATCACATGGAACTTACAAGTGGTGAACTGATCCAGATCTCTTTCACTCACTCTAGCCCATGCTTCTAATCACAGCACCATCCAGCCTCTCTCTGGAGACCATTAAAACTTTTGTATGGCTAGATGCCACAGCAGATCCACAGATTGTTGTCACAGCTTTCCCATGCTATGATACCTCCCATAAAAACCTTTGAGGTAACTGCCCAAGTTTAGATGTCAAATAAGATGAGAGGAATTTAAAGAAAAGGTATAAAATGTGAATTCTACATTCAGAAAGCTTATAATTTAATTATTTCTGCAACATAAACATAAAGAAAATAGCAGATGGCATTTATGGAAAACGTAATTGATTATGACAGTGAACCAGTGCAAAGGGACTTCTTAAAATTATGCTTAATTTGGGAGTTACCATTGTGGTTCAGTGGACTAAGGACCCAACATTGCCTCTCTGCGGATGCAGGTTCAATCCCCATTCTGGCACAGTGGGTTAAGGATCCATTGTTTCCATGGCTACAGTATAGGTCATAGCTGCAGCTCCAATTTGATCCCTGGCCTGGGAATGTCCATATGCCACAGGTACAGCCATAAAAAGAAGAAAAACTAGCTTAATTTGGGAAGGTTTCATCAGGTAAGGAGTTCAAAATCACATTGAAAAGGAAAAGACGACCTAACAAAGAAGTGAAAATGCACAAGGAAAAGTTTCAAAAGAAACTACCAGCAATGGTTTGTCTTCCAGGATGCCCTAAATAACTCTTGCAGCCCATTGGGAACTCAGCATTTAGTCTTTAGTGTTTGCTTCCAGTTTTTTATTTTTTATCCCATGATTCTAGTCATTTGTATAGACATTTCCACCCAAAATGTACAAGCTGCTTATATTTATTTTGCTTACGTCTATTCTCTTTAGGTCAGATGTCCTGTAATCCTTCCTTTGGCGGCATCGGAAAGGGGCATTTAATGAGGGAAGTTGATGCCTTGGATGGTCTGTGTTCTCGCATCTGTGACCAGTCTGGTGTACATTACAAAGTATTAAACCGGCGAAAGGGACCAGCTGTTTGGGGTCTGAGAGCTCAAATTGATAGGAATCTTTATAAACAGAACATGCAGGTAAGAACAGGGCACAAAAACAGAAAAGACTAGTGATTTTGGTTTAAGTGTGGGTTTTTTGTTTTTTGGGTTTTTTGGTTGTTTTTTTTTTCCCCTGTCTTTTTAGGGCCACACCAGAGGCATATGGAAGTTCCCAGGCCAGGGGTTGAATCGGAGCTGCAGCTGCCAGCTTACACCACAGCTCACAGCAATGCTGGATCCTTAACTCACTGAGTAAGGCCAGGGCTCCAACCCACATCCTCATGGATACTATTTGGATTTGTTACCACTGAGGCACAACAGGAACTCCCATGATTGTTTAACGTAATGTTTCAACTTGCATTCTCCTTCGACAGAAAGAAATCCTAAATACACCACTGCTTACTGTCCAGGAGGGGGCTGTAGAAGATCTCATTCTCACAGAACCTGAGCCTGAGCGCACCGGGAAATACCGTGTCTGTGGTGTTGTTTTGGGTATGTCCTGTTTATAGGTGATAATAATATCACACTTCATATGAGAAATTGATTTTGAGCTGAGTATGGAGATGTTTTGCATATTTTAGGAAAATGTGTTTTCTCTTCATGGATGGGGGAAGCTGTATTAAAAACCATATTTCTCCTTTCTTTTTTTTTTCTTTTTTAGGGCCACACCCACAGCATATGGAAGTTCCCAGACTAAGGGTCGAATCAGAGTCACAGCTGCTGGCCTACACCACAGCTCACAGCAATGCCAGGTCCTTAACCCACTGAACAAGGCCAGGGATCAAACCTTCCTCCTCATGGATGCTAGTCAGGTTCATTTCTGCTGAGCCACGATGGGAACTCCCCAATACCGGACTTTATAGCCTGCATAATTTTGTATTTTCCTCCTGGTAATTCTGTGGTAATTTTATTTTCCTTAGTTCTGACTTTAAATATTTTTAATTCATATTTTTACAGGATTATTAAGTATGTATTTTACTTGAGTATTCAGTATTATGTATTAATTTTTAAATCAAAATAACACAGGCAAGTAATTTTTACACAAATAGAATTTAAGTTTGTTCAGAAAAACAATTTATCTCTATTCTCTCCCTCTACAGACTTAACCACTTGAGCTTTTTCACTTTCACTGAAAACTCTGATTGGAACATTTGTGTGTGGATGGTTAATTTTATTGCTTGACCAACTCTATAGTCTGGTGATTAAGGATTGAACTAGGCTTTTTGTTGGGGAACATCACAAACATTGATGTCTCTTAGTCCTCCGGAGAAAAATTTATCTTCTGGCAGGGACTTTTGACTGCCTGCTAGCATTCTGGGAACATCATGGTAGGAGGGCTGTGCTAGAGAATCTCAGCATTTAAAATACAGATCTTGGGAGTCCCCGTTATAGCTCACTGGTAACGAACCGGACTAGTATCCATGAGGATGTGGGTGTGATCCCTGGCCTCAGTGGGTTGAGGATTCGGCATTGCCGTGAGCTGTGGTGAAGGTCTCAGACACAGCTTGGATCCTGCATTGCTGTGGTTGTGGTGCAGGCCAGCAGCTGTAGCTCTAATTGGACCCCTAGCCTGGGAACTTCATATGCCACAGGCGTGGCCCTAAAAACAAAACATAAAATAAAATACAAACCTTGATGCTGAGACCAGCTCAGTAGGTGAGGGCTGAAGAATAGGTGCGAAACTTAAGAAAAAGTTAACTTAAAACAAGACACAGAGACATTCACCTTAATTAAAGGTGGGAACAGGGGAGACTCAAGGTCTCAGGGACCAAGAGCCCCGCCTCAAGAAACCACGCTGCTTTTATTGTGCTCTTTAGGATTACATCAAGTGAGGAGGGGGCTGTAGGTGCAGGATATAGTTCTTTTATTATTTTAAAAGTCACATAGGAGTTCCCGTCGTGGTTCAGTGGTTAATGAATCTGAGTAGAAACCGTGAGGTTTCAGGTTCGATCCCTGGCCTCGCTCGGCAGGTTAAGAATCATCATTGTGCTTCCAGCAGCGTGCCTATCTACAGCCAGGTTAGTGGGATAGGCACCTCGTTCTCCTTGCTGGTGCCTATCCCACTAAGGACTCCTCATAAACCCCCTGGGGCCATGAGGCTCCTCTTTCTCTTATTTTAATAGGACATATCATGCTGTGCAAATGGCATGCCTATCTGCACTGGTCCGGCATGCCTAGACCAACGCATCATGTCCTCATTCAGCTGACCATATGAATAACCTATGCCTTTTGGTCTTTGTTCGTAAACTTAAGTTATTTACCAGCACTGCAATGGTTTTTCAAGCAGGAATTTAGGGTAAAGGTAAAGCAGAACAAGATGGAGTTTTCAACATAGAAAACAGAAGCAGAGAGGCTAAGGAAAGATTGTAGAAACATGTCTCCCAACACTTTGACTTCTTTTCCATGTTTTAAATTACCTTTTTATAGATTTACAGGGTTTTTCAAATGGGGACTATATATAGAGGGTAAACAGTTTCAAGGGCATGAAAGAAGGTAGAGTAACAGGTGATCACGCTCTCATCTTGTACCCCAGGCAGCCAGTTTCCTTCTTCAGGAGCATTTCTAGTCTCTGGTGTGGTCTTTCTGTCTGTGCATTGATATGGATCTTCATGCATAAGTATATCTCCATCACAAATATTTATATATATTATATATATATATGTATATATATAATATATTTCCCACAAACACACATAGCATGTTGTACATACTGTTCTGTATTATACTTTTTTTACCCCAACCACTTAATCTGTGTTTGCTTTGCTTTAGAGAACTGTTTCTTTCTTTTTTTCATCTTTTTTTTTTGCTATGTTTCTTTCTTAAAAGTTTATGGTTTTGTTCTGTGATTACCTTGATAACTATGATTCTTGTGTAATAAACTTAATCTCTTTTTTCTGTCAGTGTTTACTGACTTCCCTATGTGAATAGTTACTAGCTTTATTTTCCTTTTCCTTGCCTCCTCTCCAGATTTGGTAATTACATTGCTTTATTAGTGGAGATTTTTATACTTTTAAATTATTTGTACTTCTCTTACTTAATTTTGTATCCTCAAATGCTATTCTTTAGACCCTGTCTATTTTATGGGCCCAACAATACAATTTTTTAATTAAATTTTTTTATTCAAGTATAGTTGATTTACGTTTTGGGCATACAACAAAGTGATTCAGTTATACATGCACACACACACATTCTTCTTCAGAATCTTTTCCATTATAGGTAACTAACAATGCAGTTTTTTATTGTAAAATGTACGTAACATAAAATTTGCCATTTTAGCCTTTTTTTTTTTTTTTTTTTTGCTTTTTAGGGCTGCACCCAAGGCATATGGAGGTTCCCAGGCTAGGGGTCCAATCAGAGCTACAGCTGCCAGCCTACAGCACAGCCACAGCAACACAGGATCCAAACCACGTCTGCGACTTACACCACAGCTCATGGCAATGCCAGATCCATAACCCACCAAGTGAGGCCAGGGATTGAACCCACAACCTCATGGTTCCTGGTCCCATTTGTTTCCACTGTGCCATGACGGGAACTCCTAGCCAGTTGGGTTTTTTTTTTTTTTTTTTTACAGCCACACCTGCAGGATATGGAAGTTCTCAAGCCAAGGGTCTAATCAGAGCTGTGGCTGGGGTCTACACCGCAGCCATGGCAACACCAGATCTGAGGCACATCTGCGACCTACACCATAGCTTACTGCAACACCAGATCCTTAACCCACTGAATGAGGCCAAGGACCAAACCCACATCCTCACAGAGACAATATTGGTTCCTTAACCCACTGAACCACAATGGAAACTCCCATTTTAGCTGCTTTTGGTTTGGTTTGGTTTGGTTTTGCTTTTTAGGGCTGTACCTACAGCATGTGGAAGTTCCCAGGCTGGGGATCAAATCAGAGCTACAGCTGCTGCCCTGCACAATGGCCACAGCAACACGGGATCCGAGCTGTGTCTGTGACCTACCTGGCATTTTAGCTATTTTTAAGTGTACAATTCAGCACCAGTAAGTACATTCACAGTGCTGTGCAGCTGTCACCACGCTCCATTTCCAGAACTTTTGCATCATCCTAAATTGAAATTTTGTACCCATTAAACAGTAACTCCCTCTTACCCAAAGAATTAGCCTACATTTTCTTATAAGGTAGATCTGTCTGCAGACAGACCTTTACATGCAGATTTCAACTCTTTCTCTCTCTTTCTCTCAATGAAGCCCACAGCTTCATTCCTCCATTCTTTACATTTAGTCCTCTAGCTTCTGAGCCTTCACAGAGCAGGTCACTTCACTCTCATCAGGTTCTTGATTTACAGCCTCCTCTCTGCTAGAACATTTATCACTCTTAAAAACACTTTCTGTCTCGAAAATATTTTGAAATCTGTCATTTTTGACAAGTTCTTTCCCATTACTTGTCCCTCTGATTTTATGTCTTTTTTGTCCCTTTATTTCATTTTCTTGGAGTTTCAGGAGAGAGGAGAAATCAGAGGAGGTAGTCTGTCATATTTAACCAGAAGTCTAAAATTAATTAATTTAAAAAATTAACTGGGAGTTCCCGTCGTGGCGCAGTGGTTAACGAATCCGACTAGGAACCATGAGGTTGCGGGTTCGGTCCCTGCCCTTGCTCAGTGGGTTAATGATCCGGCGTTGCCGTGAGCTGTGGTGTAGGTTGCAGATGCGGCTCGGATCCAGCGTTGCTGTGGCTCTGGCGTAGGCCGGTGGCTGCAGCTCCGATTCAACCCCTAGCCTGGGAACCTCCATATGCCTCAGGAGCGGCCCAAGAAATAGCAAAAAAAAAACAAAAAAAAAACAAACAAAACAAAACAAAACAAAATTAACTGAGGAGTTCCCGTTGTGGCTCAGAGGTTAATAAACCTGACTAGCATCCATGAGGATGCGGGTTTGATTCCTGGCCTCACTCAGTGGGTTAAGGATCCAGCATTGCAGTGAACTGTGGTGTAGGTCACAGATGCGGCTCACATCCTGAGTTGCTGTGGCTCTGGTGTAGGTCAGCGGCTACAGCTCTGATTCATCCCCTAGCCTGGGAACCTCCATATGCCATGGGTGTGGCCCTAAAAAGACAAAAGACAAAAAATAATAATAACTGAGACTAATTCAGTGCTAACAGATTTTAGGACCATGTGTATTAGTGATAACATTATGCTCTCCATCCTAGCTTTCTGGGAGTCTTAAGATTGAGAATATATAGCCTTCCTACTAATTCAAAATCTTTTTCAAGTTTCTAAAGATGAAATTTTTCTATAGTTCTACTACAAAATTGTCGCATTCCGGTTTGATCAATGGTAACAATTCAAATGTGTACTTTATTTTCTTTCCTGTCCTGCAGTGGATGGAAACACAGTGTATGCAGACAGCGTGGTTCTCACTACAGGCACATTTCTGAGAGGTGTGATTGTCATAGGATTGGAGACGCATCCAGCAGGACGTTTAGGGGATCAGCCTTCCGTAGGGTTGGCTCAGACTCTGGAGAAGTTGGGGTTTGTGGTGGGAAGACTGAAGACTGGGACTCCACCCCGAATTGCCAAAGAGTCCATTAATTTCAGCATTCTAAACAAGCAGACACCTGATAATCCATCCATACCATTCAGCTTTATGAATGAGACAGTATGGATTAAGGTGAGATAATTTATGGAAATTTGGCTATGAACAGAGGATATAGACTAAGAGTAAGTTTCAGAGGTCACAACCCTTTACCTCTGAATACTTCAGTCTGTAGCACAAAGACAGCATGTAGAAGTTCCCAGGCCAGAGATGAAACCTGCACTATAGCATTGACAACACTGGATCCTTAACCCACTGAGCCACAAGGGAACTCCAGTGGTTATTTCTCTTTAATCTGAAATGGAGACAAAAAGACCAAAAAAAAAAATATATATATATATATATATATATATATAATTTATCTTTTGACTTTTTTTTTTTTTTTTGCTTTTTAGGGCCACACTTGAGGCATATGGAGGTTCCCAGGCTAGGGGTCAAATTGGAGCTACAGCCACCAGCTTACACCACAGCCATAGCAACGCCAGATCCACGTCATGTCTGCGGCCCACACCAGAGTTCACTGCAACGCCACATCCTTAACCCACTGAGCAAGGCCAGGGATCGAACTCACAACATTATGGTTCCTAGTAGGATTCGTTTCCACTGCACCACAACAGGAACTCCTCTTTTCACATTCTTGTTTCATGTTTCCACAAAGCTTTGTTCTTGCTAAGTTTTAAAGCCACGGTCCCAGACATCACATGTCATTCAGAAATACTTTGGTGATGGTCTTTAATAGAGAAGAATTTTATTTGTTTATTTATTCTGGCCATGCCCACGGCATATGGAAGTTCCTGGGCCAAGGATGTACCCATGTCACAGCATTGGCAACACCAGGTCCTTAACCTGCTGCACCACCTGGGAACTCCCAGAAAAGAGCTTTGTAAAAATCAACCATGGGGAGTTCCTGCTGTGGCACAGTGGGTTAAGGATGTGAGTTGTCGCTGTGGTAGCGCGGGTTCGATATGTGGCCCAGAACAGTGGGTTATGGATCTGGCATTGCTGCACCTATAGGCAGGTAGCAGCTACAGTTGGGATTCACTCCCTGCCTGGGGAGCTTCCACATGTTGTGGTTCAGCCACAAGAAAACAGCAACCACAACCACAATACTGTTATGCCTAGCAAACATAATTTCTTCTTTTTTTTGTTTTTTTGTCTTTTTAGGGCCACACCAGAAGCACATGGAGGTTCCCAGGCTAGGGGTTGAATCGGATCGGACTGTAGCTGCCTGCCTACACCACAGCTGCAGCAATGCAGGATCTGAGCCACATCTGTGTCCTACACCATAGCTCACGGCAACGCTGGATCTTTAACCCACGGGGCAAGGCCAGGAATCAAACTTGCATCCTCCTGGATGCTAGTCAGATTCATTTCAGCTGAGCTACGATGGGAACTCCCTACAGTTGTTTTTAAATATTTATTTTAAACAGTTTTTACACTTGTTTTATTTGAGCTACGGCTTGAATGAGGCGCACACATTGCCTTGGATAATAGGTCTCATTATATATTCTCCTTTTTAAAAAACTTTGGAAGAAGTGGAGTCGTTTCTTATATGGATTTTCTACATTCTTTGTCTGATTTCTGCCCCTTTGGTTTCTTAAACATGTTCCTGCATCCCACATGTTCCCTATTAACTGTTCATCTGGAGGCTTGCTTAAATTTAGGTTCATCTTTTGGGGTTTTTTTAGCAATGATACTTCACCATTAGTATTCAGCATTGTGCATACATTTAATGTCTGTAAAAGTAACTTAATATCATGTTTGGAATTTATTTGAACAAGAGGCAAACTAATAGAGAACCAAAGCAGTGTTGTACCTGATCTTATGTTGTAGCCAGAAGATCAGCTGCCATGTCACTTGACTCACACCAACCCTCGTGTGGATGAGATTGTCCTCGAGAACCTTCACCTTAACTGTCACGTTAAGGAGACTACAAGAGGACCCAGGTAGGGACAAAATATCAGTGCCCTTACTGTGGGGAATAAGCCCAACTCTCTTTTCTTTGTTTCATTGAGTTTTAAATTCCAATGTCCTATTCTAGATACTGTCCCTCCATTGAATCCAAGGTTTTGCGTTTTCCAAACCGTCTGCATCAGGTTTGGTTGGAACCTGAAGGCATGGATTCTGACCTCATCTACCCCCAAGGGTTATCTGTGACACTGCCTGCTGAATTACAAGAGAAAATGATCACTTGCATCCGAGGCTTGGAGAAAGCTAAAATGATTCAGCCAGGTAAAGAAAATGCCAGCTGCCATTCACTCAGCTCAGCATTGTTTAGCAGACAGCAAGATCTTAGCTACAGTTAGATTGTCAGGAGTCTCAGAAGACAAAGTCAAGTGCATTTAAAATGATCTGTTTTTGTAGTTTGTGCTGTGGCTAAGAATCCAACTGCAGTGGATCCAGTCACTGTGAAGATGCTAGTTCAATTCTCGGTGGGCACAGTAGGTTAAGGATCTGGCTTTGCTGCAGCTGTGGTGTTGGAACTTTATATGCCATGGGTATGGCCATAATGTATATTTTTTTTAAAGTCTTCATTTTGGAAGTTTTCTGTTTGTTTTTTGTTTTTTCTGGCTGTACCCGCAGCGTGCAGAAATTTCCAGGCCAGGGATCAAACCTGCATCACAGCAGTGACACCAGGTCCTTAACCGGCTGAGTTACCAGGGAACTCCTAGATGAGCATTTAATGATGATCTTTGCATCTCTACCTCGAAGCAAATCCCGAGCTGTTTTACTTATTTTGCACCATTTTTTCTTTGGCCAGGCTATGGTGTTCAGTATGATTATTTAGATCCCCGTCAGATCACTCCATCTCTCGAGACGCACTTGGTGCAGCGCCTCTTCTTTGCTGGACAGATAAATGGCACTACTGGTTATGAGGAAGCTGCAGCTCAAGTAAGAGGTCATTCAGATGTTACTATAAATAAGCATTATTTAACTTGTATCCCTCCCCTTGACATCTGTTAGAACCAGATATGTTATGATAACTAGGTATAGAGCTTGGATACAGCTCATAATGACTTCCATTTCAGAATATATGGCAGTGGCTACTGTATACAACAGGATTTTGAAAACACTGTGCCTTTATTGCTCTTTTCTGAGCTCTAATCTTATAGCATATTTGAAGATTTGTTGTATTCTGAAATTTAAACAAAAGAAAATACAGTTCTTTTTCCTTTTGGAGGCTGCACCTGTGGCATATGCATGTCCCTGAGCCAGGGACTGAACTTGTGCCACAGCAGCAACCCACGCCATAGCAGTGACAATGCTGGATCCTTAACCCTCTGCACTAGCAGAGAATTCTGAAAATTTAGTTCTTTTAACCTAACTTTATTGAAATTTACCCCATTATTCCATTATCTTAAAAAAATTATTTACTTAAGATTTTTATTTTTTCTGTTACAGTTGATTTACAATGTTATGTCAATTTCTGCTGTACAGCAAAGTATTCCTTTTTAAGCTATGTTATGTTTAAGGAAGTTACGTTATTTTTACTTGTAAGTGGGAAAAGTCTAGAAAAGTCTTACAGGTGGATTTTTTTAAAAGATTAGTCACCTAGTCTTATCAGGAATATTAGATATTTTGAAAACAATGAATCACAGGATTCTAAAGTGGTACATTAACCATATTTGGTTTCTGAGTATGGACCAATGTTTTCTGTCTCTGTTCCAGACCTTCCAGTCAGTGCTTGCTTTCCTTACCTCCATGCCATCTTTCCCAAGTAGTGTCTGATTAGGTGGCTTTGTTCTGTTCAGAATAGCCTTTTAAACACCTCAGTCCTCTTGTAGGGCATCATGGCTGGAATCAATGCAAGTCTTCGGGTCAGATGCAAGCCTCCTTTTGTCATTAGCCGCACAGAAGGCTACATAGGAGTTTTGATTGACGACCTCACAACACTGGGCACCAATGAACCTTACCGCATGTTTACCAGCAGAGCTGAGTTCCGCTTGTCACTGCGCCCTGATAACGCTGACAACAGGCTCACATTCCGAGGTAACTTCCCCAAGTCCTGCAGCCAGTTTTCTTCTCTTTTAAAACCTCTTTCAGGGTTCCTTTGTGGTTCAGCAGGTTACGGACCTGACTAGTATCCATGAGAATGTGGGTTTGATCCCTGGCCTCACTCAGTGGGTTAAGGATCCAGTGTTGCCATGAGCTGTGGCCTCTGTTGCAGACATGGCTTGGGTCCTGCATTGCTGTGGCTGTGGCGTAGGCCGGCAGCTACAGCCCCAATTCGACTCCTAGCCTGGGAACTTCCATGTGCTATGGGTGCAGCACTAAAAAGCAAAAAATAAATAAATAAAACCTCTTTCATTATAGTGTCTCTTTCCTCATTCTAGGGTATAAGGAAGCTGGCTGTGTGTCCCAACAACGATATGAGAGAGCTTCTTGGATGAAGTCTTCTTTAGAAGAAGGCATTTCTGTGCTAAAATCTATTGAGTTTTCAAGTTCCAAATGGAAAAACTTAATCCCAGAGGCTTCTATAAGTATTGGTAAAAGTGTACCTCTCAGGTATGCATTTTTAATTAAAACCTCTCTTACTTTTCCGCACTGATGGCCATACCCATGGCATACGGAAGTCTGTGGACCAGGGACTGAGACCAAGCCATAGCTTTGGCCTACACTGGATCCTTTGATCCCTGGCCTCAAAAAGTTTTGCATGCTGCAAGTGCAGCCAAAAAAAAAAAAAGCTTTTCAAAAATGACGGCTATTTTATGGAGTGCCTGTCGTGGCTCAGTGGAAACAAATCTGATTGGTATCCATGAGGACACAGGTTCAATGCCTGGCCTCACTCAGTGGGTTAAGGATCCAGCATTGCTGTGAGCTGTGGTGCAGGTCACAGACGCTGCTTGGATCTGATGTTACCATGGCTGTGGTGTAGGCCAGCAGCTGCAACTCCAATTCAACTGCTTAGCCTGGGAACCTCCATGTGCCATGGGTGTGCCCTAAAAAGACAAAAAAAAAAAATGAGTTTTTTATACACACACACAAACACACACACACACACATATATATATATACATACACACACACACACACACACACACACTAATATGTATATATCATGGCCACACCCATGGCATATGGAAGTTCCCAAGCCAGGTATTGAATCCCAGCCAAAGCTGCAACTTCCGCAGCAACTCAAGCAGCTACTGTCGGATTATTAACCCACTGTACAACAAGGGGAACTCCAAAACCTTTCTTACTTTTTACAGCAAAGTGAAATCATTTTAGAGACATTACCTATAGATTTCCTACTTGGACATTTTAAATGAACGTAGCTGTTGTGTTTGGCTTCTTTTCAAAGTCCTCTAGATGTAACTTATCTTTTTATTCACTCTTAAAAATATATATGATTCTAAAATACTATTTTTATTTTTTATTTAGTTTTCCTGTGTTAATGAAACCTTCTTATCTCCTCAGAGCTCTTGATGTTCTGAAGTACGAGGAAGTTGACATGAAGTCATTGGCCAAGGCTGTTCCAGAGCCCTTGAAGAAGTACAGCAAGTGTAGAGAGCTAGCGGAAAGACTGAAAATAGAAGGTAGAAAATACCGTTTTACTTTAGGGTGTCGGTCTGCTCTTTTCTATTTGTGCAAACTGAATGGATGGCACGCCCATGAAGAGCTCTGTGTCAAAAGGAGCCACTATTACTATAGGACCAGAGTAAGATATAAGCTCTGACCACTCAGACTAGGGTCCCCAGCTGGCAGCATATTATAGCCATGGGAGCCTGGTGGGTTCGCAGAATCTTAGGCTCCAGCCTAGACCCACTGAGTGAGCATCTGCCTTTTAGCACAATCCCTAGGTGATTTGTATGTGTAGTTTGTGTTTGGGAAGTGGTACCGTAGAGCTCTCCTTTAAAACGAGGAAAAAAAAAAAGTGGAGTTCCTATTGTGGCTCAGCAGTTAGCGAACCCAACTAGCATTCATGAGGACTCAGGTTCAATCCCTGGCCTCGCTCAGTGGGTTAAGGATCTGACGTTGCCATGAGCTGTGGTGTAGGTCACAGGTGCAACTTGGATCTGGCACTGCTGTGGCTGTGGTTTAGGCTGACAGTTACAGCCCCAGTTCAACCCCTAGCCTGGGACCTTGTATGCTGTGGATGCAGCCCTTAAGAAGAAGAAAAAAAAAATCTTTTTTTTTTTTTTTGGCTGTACCCTCAACATTCAGAAGTTCCTAGGCCAGGGATGGAACCCACACCACAGCAGTGACATTAGCCACTGCGGTGACACCATTTCCTTAACTCGCTGTGCTACAAAAGAACTCCCAAACTTTCTTTTTCTTCCATATAGTGTTCTAATAATGAGAAAAATAATCTTGTCTTTTGCTTTGACAATATATTAGAATATTCTTCCATGAACAAGTACTTTATTTTGTATCTGGCAAAGAAATTCAGAGTCTGCCCCTGTATATTATAACACATAGTGTGCTCTCATACTCTTGGTCAGTATATTGACCATCAAAGCCACATGTGACTTTTGGAATTGCATTGCATTTTTATTTAAGTTTTTCTTAAATAAAACTTAAATAAACCTGACTAGTATCCATGAGGACATAGATTCAATCTCTGACCTCCCTCAGTGGGTTAAGGATCCAGTGTTGCTGTGAGCTGTGTGTAGGCCAGTAGTTCTAGCTCCACTTTGACCCCTAGCCTGGAAACTTCCATATGCTGCTGATGTGGCCCTAAAAAGCAAAAAAAAAAAAAAAAAAAGTCAAACATAAACAAAAATACTGAGAATAACACCAGCTTCTGCATTGTGATAATTTTTCCTCAGATGGAAAATTATGTGGAAAAAAAGGCAGAGAACAGAATGAGATGAGGGAGAAGGGTAGGAAAAGCAGGATAATAATGGACTGTTCAAATAGGAAGGAACTTTAAGCTCCTTGGGGAGCAGCGAAGATGGTAAGAATGCTGCATTTCTTCCAGCAGTGGCATTTTCTTTCAGATTCATAGAGGTCTGTCACTTTGCTGTGCTTTGGCTGCATGTATAGGGTGACCCATCTTTCTTTCAAATGACCAAATATTGTTCTTTGCTAATAGATTTTATTTATTTATTTATTTTCTTTTAGGGCTGCACCTGTGGCATATGGAGGTTCCCAGGCTGGGGGTCAAATCAGAGCTATAGCTGCTGGCCTACACCACAGCCACAGCAACACCACAGCCGAGCTGCATCTGCAACCTACACCACAGTTCACGGCAGTGCTGCGTCCTTAACCCCTTGCACCCCAAGGGAACTTCCTTAAATTCTATATTTTAAACTTGGTTTACAGTTTTACTTTGCCCAATAGAACATCCAAAATAGTTATTTTTAACTTGTTTATAGGAAACCCTGACTCTAGCCATGGAATAGCTACTATTTTACCTTGTTCTTTAAAAACTCTGTCAATATAAAGTATAAATTTATATCCATGGCTTAATAGAACCCACACTAGGTTAAAATATAACATGTATCAGTGGTTTTCAAATCACTGCCTGGATCCTCCACTAGAGGAGTTTCTGAAGGCAGATGTCATTTTCATATTCTTCTTCATACTGTCTCTCATATTTCACTGCATACTTATTTGAAAGATTACATCTTTAACATATACATTACCTTTTCATTTGTGTTCTGTGATCCCATTAAGGGTCTGTTTATTGGAGTTCCCGTTGTGGCACAATGGTTAACGAATCCGACTAGGAACCATGAGGTTGTGGGTTCAATCCCTGGCCTTGCTCAGTGGGTTAAGGATCTGGCGTTGCTGTGAGCTGTGGTGTAGGTCACAGACGCGGCTCAGATCCCAAGGTGCTGTGGCTGTGGCGCAGGCCAGTGGCTAAAGCTCCGATTCGACCTCTAGCCTGGGAACCTCCGTATGCCACGGGAAGCGGCCCTAGCAAAGGCAAAAAGACAAAAAAAAAAAGAAAAGAAAAGAGTCTGTTTATGAGTCATAAAATGCCTTTTTTTCTTTTTTCTTTTCCTTTTTAGGCCCGCACCTGCAAGATATGGAAGTTCCCAGGCTAGGGGTCAAATAGGAGCTGCAGCTGTCAGCCTACACCACAGCCACAGCAATGTGGGATCTACCATGTCTGTGACCTACCCCACAGTTCACAGCAATGCTGGATCCTTAACCTGCTGAGTGAGGCCAGGGATCAAACGCAAGTCCTTATGGATACTAGTCAGGTTCATTACCACTGAGCCATGGCGGGAACTCCGAGTCATAAAATTTCATTACATTTTCTACTCATTTGTTATATATTGTGTTAATCCCTTATATTCATTATTTCGTTTGATATTTAATCCTGTCCTATGAAGGATAGGTTTTGGCATTATGTCTTAATTTTACAGATAAGTGATAACTTGCCCAAGGTGAGTGGCAAACTGAGATTTGAACCTAGCATATCTGACTACAAGGCCTGTGCCCCTCGCAACTCTCTTTTGTTGTCATAAAGACCATCCTAAGGCATCTAGTTCAGCCTTTAACATTTCTAGATAAAGCAGCTGAGTCCCAGAAAGATAATAATAGTCAGAGGGTAATTTATTGGTACAGCCAGGCTTGGAGCTGAGATTTTCTGGTTGCCAGTCAAGTCATGGAAGCAGATGCCACCAAAACCCTTAGAGAAAACTTGCTCCCTTAAACAGGACAGAATGACTGCTTCAATTTAGGTTTCGAATATATTTTTCTAAGAACAGAGGCTTTGATTACAAAATAATTGCTGAATTATTTAACTTCTTTTCTGAATTATAAAACCTTAGTTAAATTATATGTTATCTGGACATGGAAGGCAGACTTGTTTGCCAGGGGGGAATGGGGAACGAGGGGGACAAACAGGGAGTTTGTCGTAGGTGCAGACTGTTGGAAAGGATGGGAAATGGGTCCTGCTGTATAGCACAGAGAACTGCATCCAATCTCTTGGGTTAGAACATGATGGAAAATGAAGAAAAAGAAAAAAGAATTTGCGGGAGTTCCCCTCACGGCTCAGCGGTTAACAAACCTGACTAGGATCCATGAGGACAAGGGTTTGATCCCTGGCCTCACTCAGTGGGTTAAGGACCCAGCATTGCCATGAGCTCTGATGCAGATCACAAACACATCCCAGATCCCAAGTTGCTGTGGCTGTGATGTAGGCCAGCAGCTGTAGCTCCATTTCGACCCCCAGCCTGGGAACCTCCATATGCCACAGATGCAGCCCTAAAAAAAAACAAATGTGTGTGTATGGATGGCTGGATCACTTTGCTCTGCCGCAGAAATTGAAGAAACATTGTAAATCAACTACACTCTGTAAAAAAAAAATTATATGTTATCATCCAAGATCTACTGATCTACTTTTGGGGGAAGGCGGGGGGAGCCACCTGTGGCGTGTGGAAGTTCCCAGGCCAGGGATCAAACCTGCACCACAACAGTGACAACGCCAGACCCTTAACCTACTGCTCCACAAGTGAACTCTTAAGAAGACCTACTTTTTAGTATTATAGCTTTGGGGAGTTTCCATTGTGACTCAGAGGGTTAAGAACCCAACTAGGGAGTTCCCGTCGTGGCGCAGTGGTTAACGAATCCGACTAGGAACCATGAGGTTGCGGGTTTGATCCCTGGCCTCGCTCAGTGGGTTAAGGATCTGGCGTTGCTGTGAGCTGTGGTGTAGGTTGCAGACGCGGCTTGGATCCCGCATTGCTGTGGCTGTGGCATAGGCCAGCAGCTACAGCTCCAATTAGACCCCTGGCCTGGGAACGTCCATATGCCATGGGAGTGGCCCTAGAAAAGGCAAAAAGACAAAAAAAAAAAAACCAACTAGTATCCATGAGGATGCAGGTTTGCTCCCTGGCCTCACTCCCTGGTGTTGCCATGAGGTGTGGTGTAGGTCGCAGATGTGGCTCGGATCCCATGTTGCTATGGCTATGGCGTAGCTACAGCTCCCAATTCCACCCCTAACCTGGCAGCTTCCGTGTGCCTCAGGTGCAGCCCTAATAAGAAAATAAAATTATACCTTTGGAGTTCCTTTGTGGTCCAGCAGTTTAAGGATCTAGTGTTGGCATTGCAGTGGCTTGGGTTGCTGCTGTGGCCCCAGTTCTGTCCCTGGCCTAGGAACTTTTACATGCTGTGGGTGTAGCCAAAAAAAAAATTATAGCTTATATGGACATAAATTCAGGAAACTGTTTTCTTGGAGAAACGTCTTATCTTTAGGACTTAAATTCAAACCCACAGCCTATTGAAGGAAATGTTCCATCAGAATTTACACTGAGAAGGAAAGCAGTTTCTCCTTGCACTTTTAATTTTCCAGATTTTTAAAATGAAGAGGATATGGAATAAACTACCAGACAGAATGTTGTAGTTAATATGCAAGATACTCCTTTATTTTAGCTTCAATGTCCTAATCTTTGAAAGGGGACGTCTATCCTGCTGTACAGCAGAGGGAACTATATCTAATCACTTGTGATGGAACATGATGGAGGATAATGTGAGAAAAAGAGTTTATGTGTATATGTGTGTGTGTGTGTGTATGACTGGGTCACTTTGCTATACAGCAGAAATTGACAGAACATTGTAAAGCAACTATAAGAGAAAATAAAAATCTTACAGAAAAAGGAACATTTATCCTGACTGTCTTGTGGTATTGAGATCGTGCATGCAGAAGCTCTCTAAATTGTATAAAATTATAAAAATATAAGTTGTTAATATAATCTGAGTATCATAACATAATTATATTTGTTCACCAGCCACTTATGAAGCAGTATTGTTCCATCAGCAACAAGAAATGAAGGAAGTTCAGCGAGATGAAGCTCTCCGACTACCAGAGGACCTAGATTATTTGACTCTTAGGGATGTGTCCTTGTCCTATGAAGTTCGAGAGAAATTACATTTCAGTCGGCCACAGACGGTAAGAAAACAGGCAGTGATTGGAACAGATTATAAAGAGCTTATCCATTCTAAATGCTACAGTTTGCATTTATTAACCTCAAACTCCCAGTCAGTGCTTTAATATTTATTTATTATTTATTGTCTTTTTAGGGCCACACCCATGGCATATGGAGCTTCCCAGGCTAGGGGTCCAATCAGAGCTATACCTGCCAACCTACACCACAGCCACAGCAATGCGGGATCCAAGCTGCGTCTGTGACGTACACCACAGCTCATGCAAATGCTGGACCCTGTACTCACTGAGCAAGTGGAGCGAGGCCAGAGATCAAACCTGTGTCCTCATGGATGCTAGTCGGGATCATTAACCACCAAACCACCATGGGAACTCCAGTGCCGTAATTTTTAAAACCTAGATTTACAGTGGTCGTGGAACTAATGTTTTATTTCATCATAAAAATCTTAACCTCTTCTTTTCATATTCTCTTTGTATGGCAGATGTCAGTATGTTGTTATGAGAGATGGAAAAGCTTAGTCTAAATAAGTAACTGAGTCAAGAATTGGGTTGATTATAATTATTCTCTAGTCCCAACCATGTGATAAATCATCAGTTGTATATATGCATGACCCAAAAGAAACTTCTTTAGGTTAAAATAGAACACATAGGAGTTCCCTTCGTGGCTCAGTGGTTAACGAATCCGACTAGGAACCATGAGGTTGCGGGTTCAATCCCTGGCCTCGCTCAGTGGGTTAAGGATCTGGCGTTGCCGTGAGCTATGGTGTAGGTCACAGATGCGGCTCGGATCCCGTGTTGCTGTGGATCTGGTGTAGGCTGGCAGCTACAGCTCTGATTAGACCCCTAGCCTGGGAATTTCCATATGCCCCAAGTGTGGCCCTAGAAAAGACAAAAAAAAAGACAAAAAAATAATAATAAAATAAAATAGAATACGTATCAGTGGTTTTCAAATCACTGCTTGGATCCTTCCCTAGGGGTTCCACAGTCTTACCTTGAAGCCACTAGGAGGAATAAGGGAGCCAAAGGTCCCCCACTCCATTTTCCCATGTGTGTGTTTCCCAAAAAAAAAATTGATGATGTATTATAGCTTAATGGGCAGCAGGTTGGGGTTTGGGGCTGTGGAAGTGATTCATAAAATAAAGGGACATTTAACA
Organism: Phacochoerus africanus; assembly: GCF_016906955.1. NCBI lineage: Eukaryota > Metazoa > Chordata > Mammalia > Artiodactyla > Suidae > Phacochoerus > Phacochoerus africanus. Next base: position 92,257,094 of record NC_062545.1, on the reverse strand, counting down.
AATCTATGGTCTGCAAAAATTTTTGAAAAAACAATTTTTTTTTTGTCTTTTGTCTTTTTAGGGACGTGCAAGTGGCATATGGAGGTTCCCAGGCTAGGGGTCGAATCAGAGCTACAGCTGCTAGCCTACGCCACAGCCACAGCAATGCCAGAACCAAACCCCTTCTACGACCTACACCACAGCTCACAGCAACGCCAGATCCTTAACCCACTGAGCGAGGCCAGGGATCGAACCCTCAACCTCATGGTTCCTAGTCGGATTCGTTTCTGCTGCGCCATCATGGGAACTCCCTTTTTATTTATTTATTTATTTTTTTTTTTTGAAAAAACAATTTTTTTTAAAGGAATGATTTGAATATCACTCAGCCATTAAAAGGAAAGAAATAATGGCCTTGGCAGCAACATGGATGGACCTAGAAATTATCATGCTAAGTGAAGTTAGACAGTGAGACACCAACATCATATGTTCTCACATGTGGAATCTAAAAAAAGAACACAATGAACTTCTTTTCAGAAAAGATACTGACTCACAGACTTTGAAAAACTTATGGTTTCCAAAGGAGAGAGGTTGGGGGGTGGGGGAATGGGTTGGGGGTTTGGGATGGAAAAGCTATAAAATTGGGTTGTGATGATTGTTGTACAACTGTAAATGTAATAAAATTCATTGAGTTTAAAGAAAAGGATATGAAAGGTGGTTTTTTTTTAGTGGATTTGTGGGAAGTTCCCTTGTGGTACAGTGGATTAAGTATCCAGCGTTTTTACTGAAGCAGCTAGGGCCCCTGCTGGGGTGCAGGTTCGATCCTTGATCTGGGAAACTTATACATGTCACAGGCAGGGCCAAAAAAAAATTTTTTTTGAGTTCCTGTCATGGCACAGCAGAAATGAATCTAACTAGGATCCATGAGGATATGGGTTTGATCCCTGACCTCACTCAGTGGATTAAGGATCCATCGTTGCCGTGAGCTGTGGTGTAGGTTGCAGACGCAGCTCAGATCTGGTGTTGCTGTGGCTGTGGTATATGCTGGTGGCTACAGCTCTGATTTGACCCCTAGCCTGGAAACCTCTATATTCCACAGGTGTGGCCCTAAAAAGCAAAAATAATAATAATATAATAATATTTTTTAAATAAATTTAATTTTTTTAAATTAAAAAAAGGCATGATTTCATCAGCTTAACATAGTATTTAGTAATAGTCATTGTGGAAGGTGGGCAGAGAGGCCTTATATTTTGTAACTATATATCCTGTTAGGTTTTTGTCAAGAGTCACAGACTGCGCTGCCCACCATGAGAGCCATTAGCCAAATGTGGCCATTTACATTAAAAGTAAATAAAATAAAAATTCAACTCTTCAGTCATACTAGCCACATTTCCAATGCTGAGTAGCCACAAAAAGCTATTAGCTACCTTACTGGATTTATACAGTGCAGTTGTCATAGAAAATTATCACAGAAAATTTAATTGCACAGCACTGGTCATTGGAATTCAGCTCTTATCCAAAATTCTAAAATACAAAAAGCTCTGACATCTTTGCTACAGACTCATTTGATGGCAGCACAGACCTGAACTGATAGGAGGCCATTAGTCTTTTTTTTTTTTTAGGACTGCACCTGCAGCATATGGAAGTTCCCAAGCTAGAGGTCAAATCGGAGCTGCAGCTGCCAGCTTACACCACAGCCTCAGCAGTACCAGATTCAAGCCACATTTGCGACCTACACCGCAGCTCATGTTAACACAGGATCCTTAACCCACTGAAAGAGGCCGTAGATCAAACCTAGGTTCCTCATGGAACCTAGTCAGTTTCTTAACCTGCTCAGCCACGGTGGGAACTCCTGAGGCCATTTGTCTTAATACTACTTAGAATGAATAATCTATACATTTCACTGTAAAAATATGCCACAGAAATACTACTGAGATTAATTACGAAGTGCTGCCCAACACAATGCTAGTGGTGTTAGATTAGTTTAATGAAAAGAAAAATTACTCTAACATCTGCTAGTTATATAACCTTGGACAAATCTCTCTTTTTTTGGCCATGCCTGAGGCATATGGAAGTTCCTGGGTTAGGGATCGAACCTGCACCACTGCAGTGACAGTGCCAGGTCCTTAACCTGGTGTGCCACAAGGGAACTCCTGGGACAAGTTCTCAAATATTTATGAGCCTCAGTTTCTCCTCCGTAAATGAATATATTAATAATAACCACATTTCCTTTATCTGCTTTCTAGAGTTATTTTGAAAGTATCTTTGTAAACTGTAACAGAGTGTTACCAGGAGGAAAATAGATTTACTTATATTTGACCTGGTTCATTTATGTTTCTCTTGTGGTATTAATTCATAGATTGGGGCTGCCAGTCGTATCCCTGGAGTGACACCTGCTGCCATCATCAATCTGCTCAGATTTGTGAAGACCACTCAGCAGAGACAAGCAGCTATGAATAGATCACCCCAAACCGATCAACATTTGTGTGATACAGACAAACTTGAGAGACAGTTATAGCTTCCTGTTCATAGAAGACTTTTAATGAACACAAGTGTATAGATAGAGGATAAGAAGTATTTATACTTAGCACCTCTGAAAATAACCCTATTAGGAAGTTCCTGTTGTGGTGCAGTGGAAACAAATCCAACTAGTATCCATAAAAATGCAGGTTTGATCCCTGGCCTCGCTCAGTGGGTTAAAGATCTGGCATTGCCATGAGCTGTGGTGTAGGCTGGCAGTTACAGCTCCAATTTGACCCCTAGACTGGGAACATCCATATGCCATGGGGGTGGCCCAAAAAAAAGAAAAAGAAAATAAACTTACTAGGTTATTATGGCTTTGTCATTAATTTGTAAATAGATTTATAAAGGATTATAATTGTGCTCTTTTGTGTATCCGAAAAAATAAACTCATAATTTATACTCTTTCGTGCTCTAATACAGTAAGCCTATTATAAGTTTGTGCAGTGTTCATCAAAGAGAGATATAGTGGAACCTGAAGAAAAAAAAAAAATCTTAGTATTCCCACTGTGGTGCAGTAGGTTAAGAATCCAGCTGCAGCAGCTTGGGTTGCTACAGAGGCTTGGTTCAATCCCCGGCCCAGCATAGTGGGTTAAAGTATCCAGCAGTCCCACAGCTGTAGCATAGTTTGCAGCCTTGGCTCAGATTCAGTCCCTGGCCCTGGAACTCACGTGTGCTGCAAGTGCGGCTGTTTAAAAAAAAAAATCTCAGCTTGCAGATTTGCCTGCTCATAAGAACTTTGTGCATTAAAGCTCCTCAATCACAATTCTTATCTTTCAGCTTGTTGTTGAAAGTTAGCAGTCTTATGCTTGATTATGTTAAGTTAGGAGACAGTTTCAAAGCCCTCAGATTTTAGGGCTAAAATTTTGAAATTATACAAAATCATCCAGAATCATTCAACTGATTTCCAATATTGGAGTGTAGCATGTAGCCTGAAAGTTGGCTGCTGAGATTTCTGTACTTCTGCAGGAAATCCTCACCAGTAACTGGCTTTAAACATGAACGAAAACCCTATAAAATAGGAGGATTGGAAATCATCATAGTTTCCTGTCTTCCACAATGTAGAAAACTTCAGTAACCTAGTTGAGGGAGAATACAATAAGGGCAGTGATTTTATATCAGAATATTTTCTTATAAAACTGTCAGGGCCATGCTTTCTTAACATTGTGATATTTATCCCAAAGGTTAGAGGATGGCCAGCTGGGCCTTGGCTGGCCCCTACAAAAAACCCACAAGAGAGAACCTTTCTTCATTGACCAGAAGGTAAAAGTAGCCAATTGGGCAGGACGGCCCTACTTAACCCCTGGAAACGCCAGCTCAGCTCTCTGGTTTCAGTCTAGGGAGAAGCTCCCATGTCAGCCTCAAGCCAGAGCAGATTCTTAAGCCAGTTCAAGGGCCCTGGTTACGAGTGTGAGTTTCATATCCTATTGCACAATCATATGTCGCCATTTGGATGTAGCTCAGTTTCCATGGATTTGTTTCCTCTAATTTTTTGCCTTTCCAGAAAGCAGTCAAGATACAGTAGCATATGGGAATTCCTGTTGTGGCTCAGCGGTAACGACCCCAACTAGTAGCCATGAGTGACAGAGGCTCAACAAATTTTCGGGCTCAATGGGTTAAGGATCTTTGCTGCTGTAAGCTATGGTATAGGAAGAGATCAGTAGCACATAAAAAGTATTTGCAATGCTTGATCATTTAGCAAAGATGAAATCTTTTTTTGTCTTTTTAGGGACACATTGATGGTTCCCAGGCTAGGGGTCAAATTGGACCTGCAGCCCTAAAAAGCAAAAAAAATAAAAAATAAAAATAAAATATGCTGGAGTTTCCATCGTGGCTCAGTGGTTAACAAACCCAACTAGTATCCATGAGGACAATCGTTCCATCCCTGTCTTCTCTCAGTGGGTGGGGGATTCAGCATTGCCATGAGATGTGGTATAGGTCACAGATGTGACTCGGATCCCGTGTTGCTATGACCATGGTGTAGGCTGGCAGCTGTAGCTCCCATTAGACCCCTAGCCTGGGAACCTCTCCATATGCCATGGGTGTGGCCCTAAAAAGACAAATAAATAAATAACAAAATATGCTAATTTACATATATTATACAAAATTATCTCACTTAAAGGAATATTTCAAAACTGCCTACCTTCTGGTGCCGCAATAGCCAGAAGTGCTACAGAAATGATGCCCTAGGAAAATCAGCTAAAAATGTAACGTTACTCAGTCCAGTTACTTCACAGATCCCCCCCCAGTGACAATAGTTAGCTTCCAACAGAAGTTGACCTTGTGATTTCCTCCGCCCACCACAGGCCACACTTCATGGTGGTTAAAAAAGCTAGGTGTACACTAACATTCAGCAGGAAAACAATAAAAGAGGAAATGGCTAGAGAGGCTAAAGCATTTGTAAAATCATTAGTTGAAGGAGGATGAGGATAGGGACATGTGGCAAACTGAAGCATCAGGGCCTTGAATTATGAAATTACCTTAGAGCCTAGAGTTTGAATTTTATTACTGGTTATTTTTAAATATTTCGTCACTATGGAGAGTTCTCTGATGGCCTGGTGGGTTGGACTCCTATGTTCTCACTGCTGTAGCTCTGGTTGCTGATGTGCCACATAGGTTCAATCCCTGGCCCAGAAATTCCCACATACTGCCTGTGCGGCAAAAAAGAAAAAAAAAAATACAACAACTACAAAAAACCCACAAGAGAGAACCTGAAATAAATTTCAACTCTCATTAATAAATAAATATTTTGTCATTTTTGAGTTTCAGCCTCGATTGGAATAGCTATGGCTTTTCCCTTTCAGAAATTTTAACTACAAGGAGAGTTCTCTTTCCAGGAGAAGTGGTGAGAAATACCAGGAGAGTCACCAACAGAGATCAGGGGTTCATTCAGAGCTAGCAAAGTTGTCCACGGCCATACCACCCTGAAAGCACCCAGTATCATCTAATCTTGGCAGCAAAGCAGGGTCGGGCCTCGTTAGTACTTGGATGGGAGAGCTGGCAGAGCCGCTTATGCTAGAAGATGCACAGAGACAATAAATTGTTTCCTCAGTCTCCCTCTTCACAGTATTCTGGGGTATTGGGGGTAGGGGTCGGGGGGGGGGGGGGGGGGTTGTTGTTTTGTCTTTTTAGGGCCGCACCTGTGTCATGTGGAGGTTACCAGGCTTAGGGTCCAATTGGAGTTGTAGCCGACAGCCTACGCCACAGCCACAACTCTGAGCTGATCTTAACCCGCTGAGCAAGGCCAGGGATCGAACCCTTATCCTCATGTATACTAGTCCAGTTGGTTAGCCACTGAGCCACGATGGGAACTCCCACAGTATTCTGTTGTACTTACATCATCCACCTTAATTTCTACTATCTGTTTTCCCTTAATCAATCAACATATAAACCTCTTGAATGTAGGCAACACCATAGTTCTACAGACACTCAGGACATGCTTTTTGAATGAATGAATGAATATTACTAAAGGCAAGAGAAAGCAAAACTAAAACCTAACTGAATAATTAAGTGGGATAAAAATATTTAGGACATTAAGAACTGCATACTTTTGAGTTCCTTGGTGGCTCAGCAGTTTTTAAGGATCCAGCATTGTCACAGGTGTGGCATGGGTTTGATCCCTGGCCCAGGAATGTGTGCTGCAGGCAGAGCCAAAAAAAAAAAAAAAAAGATGTTAAATTTTATACTGTGTGATTTTTTTCTTTTTTCTTCTTTTTAGGGCATCACCTTTGGCCTATGGAAGTTCCCAGGTTAGGGGTCAAATTTTGAAACAGAGCTGCAGCTGCTGGCCTACACCACAGCCACAGGAACTCAGGATCAAAATCGAGTCTGCAACCTACACCATGGCTCACAGCAACACTGTATCCTTAACCTACTGAGTGAAGCCAGGATCAAACCGGCATCCTCATGGATACTAGTCAGGTTCATTTCCACTGAGCCACAACGGGAACTCCTATACTGTGTGATTTTATCACAATTTTTTAAAAAGCCAAATAAATTAACTTGTATATGTACCTCAGACTTCAAAACCTGCTGAATTTATTGATAACTTATCCTCTGCTTACTACTAAAAATACAATTGAGAGCTTTTTTTTTGTTTTTTTTTCTGGGGTGGGGGGCACAACCTGCAAAAGGCCAGCAGCTACAGCTCCAATTCAACCCTAGCCTGGGAACCTCAATATGCCGTGGATGCAGCTCTAAAAGCAAATAATAATAATAATAAAGTGTACAATTCAATGATATTTAGTATTCTCACAAAACATCACCATAATCTAATTTTAGAACATATTCATCACCTTAAAGAGGTGCCCTCTTTTTTTTTTTTTTTTCTTTCCTTTTTAGGGCTGTACCCTTGGCATGTGAAAGTTCCCAGGCTTGGAGTTCCCGTCATGGTGCAGCAGAAACAAATCTGACTGGGAACCATGAGGTTGTGGGTTCAATCACTGGCCTCGCTCATCGGGTTAAGGATCTGGCACTGCTGTGAGCTGTGGTGTAGATCAGACTCAACTCGGATCTGGCATCACTGTGGCTGTGGCATAGGCCATCAGCTACAACTCTGATTCAACCCCTAGCCTGGGAACCTCCATATGCCACAGGTGCGGCCCTAAAAAGACAAAAAAAAAAAAGAAAGTTCCCTGGCTAGGGGTCAAATCAGAGCTGCAGCTACTAGCCTACACCACAGCCACAGCAATGCGGGATCTGACCCTAGTCTGCGAACTACACCACAGCTCATGGCAATACCAGATAGATCAAAACCCACTGAGCGAGGCCAGGGGTCAAACCCACATCCTTATGGATACTAGTCAGATTCATTTCCACTGATCAAGGATGTGAAGTCCCTGAATTGTACACTTTAAAAGGGTGAATTTTATAGCATATGACATATCAATAAAGCTGTTATTTAAACTCTAAAAAGTATATATGATTGGCAAACCCTTGAGCAATGAATGATATTTTTATTTTTTAATTGAAGTACAGTTGATTTACAGTTGATTTACAGTTGTGTTACTTCCTGCTGTTCAGTTATACATATAACTATATAAATATGTATATTCTTTTTTGTATTATTTTCAGTATGGTTTATCACAGGATATTGAATATGTTTCCCTGTGCTATACAGTAGAACTTTGATGTTTATCCATTCTATATGTAATAGTTTGCATCTGCTAATCCCAAACTCCCAGTCCATCCCTCCCCAACCTTCCCTCCCCTTTGGCAATCTGACAGGTCTGTTTTCTATGTCTGTGGGTCTGTTTCTCTTTCATGGATAAGCTATTTGTGTTTCACAGTATTTGTCTTTTTCTTTTGTTTTTTTCTTTTTTACGGCCGCACCTGCAGCATATGGAAGTTCCTGGGCCAGAAGAATCAGCTACAGCTGAGGCCTAGGCCACAGCTACAGCCACGCCAGATCCAAGCCATATCTGCAACCTACACCACAGCTTGCAGCAATGCCTGATACTTAACCCACTGAGCAAGGCCAGGGCTTGAACCCACATCATCATGAAATTATGTTTGGTTCTTAACCCACTGATCTGAAGTGGGAACTCCTGTCTTTCTTTTTTTTTTACTTACTTCATTAGTATGATCATCTCTAAGTCGACCCATGATGCTGCAAATGGCATTATTTAATTCTTTTTTATAGCTGAGTAATGTAGATAATTCCAATCTGTGTGTACATATATATATCTATTGATTTTTTGTGTGTGTCATTTTGGAGACATCCACTTGGCAAATGGAAGTTCCCAGGCTAGGGGTTGAATTGGAGCTACAGCTGTTGGCCTACACTACAGCCACAGCAACGATCAGATCAGAGCCACATCTGAGACCTACACCACAGTTCATGGAAATGCCAGATCCTTAATCCACTGAGCAAGACCAGGGATTGAACCCACATCCTCATGGATACTTCTCAGGTTTGTAACCTCCTGGGCCACGATGGGCTCTCTCATTGATTTTTTTAATTGTTTTATTTTACTTGATTTACATATCTATTCACTCTTTATCCATTCATCTGTTGATGCACATTTAAGTTAAGTTGCTTCCATATCTTGGCTATTGTAAATAGTGCTGCTCTGAACATGAGGGTGCACGTAACTCTTCAAATTATAGTTTTGTCTGGACATGTGGGATTGCTGGATCATATGGCAACTCTATTTTTTTTTTAAGGAAACTCCATGCTGCTCTCCATAATGGCTACACCAATTCACATTCCCACCAACAGAGTAGGAGGGTTCCCTTTTCTCCACACCCTCTCCAGCATTTCTTATTTGCAGACTTTGTAATAATGGCCATTCCAAGAGTTCCCTGGTGGCTCAGCAGGTGGAGTTGTCACTGCTGTGGCTCAGGTTGCAGCTGTGGTGAAGTTTGATCCCTGGCTCAGAAACTTCCACATGCCTCAGGTGTGTCCAAAAAGAATAATAATAGTAATGATATTAATAATAATAATAGTGGCTATTCTGACCTGTGTGAGGTGGCACCTCATTCTAGTTTTGACTTGCATTTCTCTAATAATTAGCAATGTTGAGCATCTTTTCACATACCTGTTGGCCATCTCTATGTCTTCTTTGGAGAATATTTATTTAGGTCTTCTGCCCATTTTCAGTTGGGTTATTTTGTTGTTGTTGGGTTGTATGAATGAGTAATGAGTAATGATTCTTAAACCTACTTAGGGAGTTCCCTGGTGGTGTCTGGGTTAAGGATCCAGTGTTGTCACTACTGTGGCCCAGGTTCAATCCCTGGCCTGGGAACTTCCACAAGCTGTTGTTGTTGTGGCCAAAAAATACAAATAAACAATCTAGTTGACATCAGAATTCCCAGTAGAGCTTGTAAAAGTAGATGGCCAAGTCTATCACAAGCAATTCTGATTCAGTTGGCCTGGAAATGTCCTGGCATCTGTATTTAACAAGTCCCATAGGATATTCTGATGCCCAGCCAACTGTGATAATCACTGGCCTGCCTTCATAAATATCCATTATCTCATCAGTTTGTAGCAGAAACAAAATTGTAATTAATTTTACAGTATGTGCTGCCTCAGGAACCTAGAATACAAATAACTTGTACTGTTGATTGAAGTACTAGAGCAGTTCAGTTGGGCAGAAAAGTGGACTCAGATCCTGTTACAGAAATTCCAACTCCAGTGAGAGGTGGGCTCTGATGATTTGTGTGCCAGAACAAATTTCTTCCTTAAATGTAAGCTCTGGGCCTACTCAAATGCCTGCCTAGGCATGTATAGGAAGAGGGTCTATGCTTTTATGCCATAGAGAAAAATACAACTATTTTGATCTAGAACCTTACTTTTGTTTTTTTTGTTTGTTTGTTTTTTGTTTGTCTTTTTGTCTTTTTAGGGCCATACCCACAGCATATGAAAGTTCCCAGACTAGGGATCCAATCGGAGCTACAGCTGCTGACCTGCACCACAGCCATAGAAATGAGGAATCCAAGCCATGTCTGTGACCTACACCACAGCTCATAGCAACACTGGATCTTTAACCCATGTCCTCACGTATACTAGTCATGTTCATTAACCACTGAGCCACAATGGGAACTCCACAGAACCTCACTTTTGACTGTCACTGACCTAGATCAACATTTTTCAAACTGCTGGCTGCATGAATTTAATTTTTTTGTCATAGATAGTAAGAGTAAGTACTATTGTCTGAAACTTTGGTTTCCGTAATTGATATACAAATTATATTTCATCAATTTTAAGATGCATATTTTCTATATCTTATCTCTAAATTGGTGTATGTGCTATAATCAATGATATCCTACAATTATAATTGGCAGCTTTGGTGACTTCCAATTTAAAACATCTTAGACGCAATGAAATACAACGTGTTTTTTTTATGTTGCAATAAAAAAATACATTCATACTGTGGATCTTAATCAGAAATGCTTGAAATCAATAGTGCTGTTTCAATAGCACAACTCTCTGATGGGAAAGTCCCCAATACATTAGAATTCTTTTATGTCTGTGGACTCCTCAAGGGAAATTTTTCTACAAAGCTTTTAAATTTTAAAAACAAGTCTTGGAGTTCCCGTTGTGGCACAGAGGTTAATGAATCCAAATAGGAACCATGAGGTTTCGGGTTCGATCCCTGGCCTTGCTCAGTGGGTTAAGGATCCAGCATTGCTGTGAGCTGTGGTGTAGGTCACAGGCATGGCTCGGATCCCGAGTTGCTGTGGCTCTGGTGTAGGCCAGTGGCTACAGCTCCGATTCGACCCCTAGCCTGGGAACCTCCATATGCCATGGGAGCAGGCCTAGAAAAGTCAAAAAGACAAAAATAAAATAAAATAAAATAAAATAAAAAATAAAAACAAGTTTCATGGGTCTCTTCGTATGCTGTATCTGGTTAAGGGATGTGCTTAAGTTATGATTCCAAGTTGCTGTCGAGCATGGCTCTCAGGTATTCTGACTTCACAGTGCCTTTCTGTCACTTTCAGTGGGCTTTTTCCTCCTAAGGAAAGGTCTTCCACTGGATAAAAAGTTTTATCCCTCCTCAGCAATCTAGAAGTCTGTTTCCTCTGGCTTAATCTTCAATTCCCACTCTCACTGTTGTAGGATTCTCATACAGGGAGATGGGACACCAATGCTTATTTCCAGGAAGCAGTGTTTATTTGTGCTGGCACTGGCTCAGCAAATTCATATCCAAAGGCTGAGTCCCGAGCACAGCAGGGCGCTGTCATATACACTTCTGTCCCTTTGTCCCCCTTATAAAGTAACATTCATTCTGTAAATTCTGGTTGGATGGTCGATGCTACAAAGTTGCACATAGACACTGATTATGTCTTGCTGCCACAGAGTTACTCATGTGTAAACAGATGCTGGCTGTGCACGTTGCCTTCCCTTTGTTCTGGGAGGGCTCCTACCACATTCCTCCCTTTGATGCTTGGACCCTTCTTTGGAGTTCAAAGAGCATCATCTTGGTTTAGGGGTTTATATTTCCATAGCATCATCACATGTGTGGCTGTTTTTCTTTCGACCATGGCCTCAATGAGGCTGGAGATGGATCTTATAACTAGAGGAGCTAGACAGGGTAGGATTAGGCAAGCTCCTAAAATTAAGAACATAGCACCTATGAGGGTTTTGAATCCCTCATACAAATTTTTAACAATCACCTGTAACCTGATGATGCAGTTTAATATATAGATGGGAGTATGGTATCCATAAGACCCATCCTCTGCCCAGATGGCTGGACCATAGTAATGGACATACACTCAGGGGGCCATTTGTCATCTTTCATTTGACAGTTTGTAGGGCACACCATTTTCTCTGGGTCTCCCAGTCCTCATACATTTGGACTCCCAAATTTTCCCCTCTGGCAAGTGGGAGCAAGAAGAAAGATGGGAGGATTGACACCAACACACAAGATCCTGACCAGTTTGGGGGAAGTACAGTATAGACTGTCCACCCACATATCCAGTATAGTCCACCTGGGGCCCACCATTTGATGTATATGTCGACTTTGTCCCAGGTCTTTTGTCACATTTTTAGTCTGCCAGGGCAACTTCCACCAATCCTATGGTAAAGATTAGGTCAAGGATCACAACGACAGACAGGGACAAGAGGTGACAGTGCATCACAGTAAGAAAACTGAAAGAGAAAACAAAACCAGTCTATTTATCCCATCAGGTGGCCAATTCCTCAAGCTTCTGCCATGTGTAAACTACACAGCTTCCGGAGTGACTAGAGCAGGGCTGTCATCCTCTTGGCTCTCTGGAGCTGCAGCTTGCTTCTTTCAGATGGTCAGCTTACATGGTGCCAAGGGATCAGGGACACACTACCTGTCTCGAGATACTGGCTTTACTCTGCTGTAGTGAATCCAAGGAACCACTTCTGCCATATTTACTGCAGTGGGGGTGGATAAAAAGACAGTAAATGGGCCCCTCCGAAGAGGTTGTAGTGGCTGTATATTCCATTCTTTTACCCTTTCACCATCCCTGGTTTGAAGGGGTGGGTGTCTGTGGTTAGGCTTACAGGTAACCATTCCCTAAACAACTGATGGAGTGTGGCTCAGGGAGAACCTAGCACCTGCATTTGTTGCCTCAGGGTGAGGTTTCCTAGTTCCTTTAAGTTCCCCCTTATATCCTTAATGAGAGGAGGCGGAGGGGAACACCCATAGAGAATTTCATAAGGGGAGAACCCTGTCTGCTTAGTAGGGCTGGATCTAATCCTTTGCAAGGCACTGGCAAGAACTGGTCCCAATGTAAGTTTGTCTCCTGGCACAGTTTGCTTAATTGCAGTTTCAGAGTCTGATTCATACATTTCAGCTTCCTGGAGCTCTGGAGTCAATAGGCTGTGAGAAATTTCCAGATGATCTTTCATCCCTTTGCCACCATTTCTACCACAATTGCTGTTGCATTGTCTGATCCAATGGTGATTGGAATCCAAGATCAGGGAATAATTTCCTTTAGAAGAAATCAGGCCACCTCATGTGCCTTCTCCTCATGCTAGTGGGGAAGGCCTTTCCCTTCCATACAGTTCTCCTGGGTTTGTCTAGCCAGTAGTAAGTCGTCCACATACTGGAGCATCAAAAAGTCATACTGGTTTACTGGGAAGGCCTTTAGGTCAGAAGCTAATGCAGTGCCAAAGATGGTTGGAGAGTTCTTGAATCCTTGATGCAGCCTAGTCCAGATCAGCTGACCCTTGTCACCGTTTTCTGGATCTTCCCATTGGAAGGCAAAGATTGGCTGACTCTGAGGTGCCAGGCAGATGCAGAAGAAGGCATCTTTGAGGTCCAGAGATGTAAAGTAGGCATCTTTAGCAGGGATAACGCCCAGGAGAGTGTAGGGGTTAGGGACAACTGGGTGTAGGGGTTAGGGACAACTGGGTGTAAGGGTTAGGGACAACTGGTTGTAGGGGTTAGGGACAACTGGGTGTAAGGGTTAGGGACAACTGGGTGTAGGAGTTAAGGACAACTGGGTGCAGGGTCACAGTGCCTTGGTTTACTGCTCAAAGGTCCTGAACTGGCCGGTGGCTGTCAGACCCTGGTTTCTGAACTGGCAGGAGAGGTATGTTTCAAGATGATTGGCAGTGTAGGAGGATCCCATACTTTAGAAGTCTCTCCAAATGTTTCTGGGTCCCCAATTTGTGCTTTGTGAGGGATGAAATATTGTTTCTGGTGGGGAGGCTCGGCCCCTGGTTTTAACTCCACTGCTATTGGTGGTATGTTTTGGGCCAGTCTGGGGAGGGGGTTGTCTTCAGCCCATACCCTGGGCAGCTTGAAGGAAAGCTTGGTCCCTGTCGAGGCCTCTCTATAAGCCTGAAGAGGCACCACTCTTCTTCTTGGGGGGACTGTGAGAGTCATGATCTTTGCCCCTGGCTTCCCTAGGGTCAGGGCCATTTGGCCATGGGAGTTGAAAGTTATCTGGGGCTGTAGATTTCCCAATAAGTCCTGACCCATCAAAGCCACAGGACAGTCAGGGAGGTATAGAAATTCATGAATGATTTCATATTCCCCCAAAGTGCATCATCTAGGCAGCAGGAAGTGGCACCATGTTTGGTTGCCTGAGGCCCCTATGATGGTGGTTTGCCTCTGCCAGAGTGGCCCCATAGGCTGAGTTACCATTGAGTGTTCTGCCCCAATATCTACCATGAAGTCAACGGGCCAGCCCCCTACATTCATTCAGACCATAGGCTCTTAGGAGCCTAGCAAAATAGAGCCCAGTCTGTCCTCGTACTCCTCATAGTTTCATAATGGCGAGCCCTAAAAAATTATTTTCCGACGCTCCATGTGGCTGCTGGGCCAGCTGATATCAGCCCCAGACCACCTGGCCTCTTCCCCTCTGTTTGGGGCCTGATTGGCAATCTTCTGACAATTGGGGGCATTCATTTTTCCAGTGGCCTTCCTGGTGACAGTAGGCACATTTGTTCTGACCCAGTTTTGGCCCTACGCGAGATGGTCCTCCTCATTACCCCCCTTTTCTGGCCTCGACCTCGGCTCTGTGGGGAACCTTCCATTTGTTTCACCAAGGCAGCAGCCAGAAGGCTTGCCTTTTTTTGCATATTTTGTTTTCAGCCTTTAGTGCTGCCTGGTCACAGGTGACAAACACATTAGTTGCTATCTCCAACAACTGACTAGCATTCATGGCTGCAAAGCCATCTAACTTCTGGAGCTTGTGTTGGATGTCCCCTTAAGCCTAGCTCATGAAGGGTGCATAGACTGGTTTTCAGCTGCTTCTGTTTTTGAAGGGGGTATAGAGGTGGAATACCTTGCATAGCCTCTCATAAAATTGGCTTGGGCTCTCATCAGGCCCCTGGAGTAACCCTGAAGTTTTGCTCATGTTCATGGCCCTTTTTTACCTTGTTTCGTGCCAATTAGGAGCGCCTCATGGTAGCATGCAAATTGAGGAAGTCCCCCTTCATTAGTGTGCCATTGGCTGGGGGGGGGGGGTCCTCCCTGAGGAAATTGTCATGGGCATAAGCCTGGGCATCTAGTATTTGTTCCAGGGCATTTCCCTCTAGCCATTTTAGAGCTGCCTGAATAATTCAGCACCATTTTTCTGTGTTAAACAGTCTGGAGAAGCTGACAGCAATCAGTCCCAGGTGGGCTTGTGGGTTTGAATGATGGACTGCACTAGATCATTGCCTGTGGCCCCCCTGTGTAGGAGGGGGTATGATTTTTCTAATTTAGGAGATGAGTGGTGGTGAAGGGTTGGTACACAAAAACATGCTGGCTTCCTTGAATTTGGCCATCTTGATCAAAATAGACAGGCCCTCTGGTCTCTCTCAGTGGCATCTGCAGGTCCCTCTGGTACTGTGGTGAAGAGGGGCTGCCACTGATGGCCTGATATGCCAGTTGCCTCTGGCCAGAGTATATGGGATTAACACTGGAGGCTTGGGACTGGTGGTGACTGGTGATGCCATGGGTGAGTCAGGGGAGGGGGTGCTCTCAGGGGAGGCAGCAGCCTCTGGCATGGCCCTGGCTGGAAGTGCAGGTGGCAGTGGAGGGTATAATGGTGCATAAGGTGGGGGAACTTCCTCTGGCTCCCTAGATAAAATGGGCTTCTCGAGTTCCAGTTGGCATTTTGAGGAGGCTATCATTCAAGCCAACAGAATTTTACAGTTCTCTTCCAGACAGGCTTTCAGCCAAGATGACCAAGAAAGGACTATATCTTGCCAGCAATCAATGTAAGGGAATTGGTCAGGGTGACCTGGGTCTCCTGTGATGATTCTAAACACTTTGCTAACTAGTTCTTTATCTAGTGACCCCTCAGAGGGCCAACCCACCCCAAACGAAGGCCACAGAACATCCAGAGTTTTCCAGAAGTCAACTTAATACTGTAATCTCTTGAATATTCCCTCTTGAATTTTTTTTTTTATCATACACTCTAAGGGGATATATTTACTCTGTTTGCCACCTATTTCCTCCCCCTAAAAGATGACAGTCACACACAAGGAGGGGAAAGGGAAGGAGTAATCAATTGCATCATCCATCTCCTGCCATTATACCAGGGGAGATATTTCAGGTGCCTCTTAGCATTGGTAGGACTGTATAAACCCTAACGTCAGGACCTCTCCAAAGAGAGCCACCATAAGCTGTATGAGGATCACCACAGAACCATGGGTCGGGACTCAACACTCGCTATGGCCTGTCTGGTCTAGTTGGAACTCTCCCATTGTCTGTCTCATTCACTCACATTCAGACAATGTCTCCAACCTGCTGCCCAGCGCCTTAGAGTTGAGATTTCACCTCCTATGAGATTATTCAGGCAACACTGGGAGATGATCAGCCTCTCCTTCTGCCTCTTGGGGCAGGCTACCAAGTTGAAACTGGGTTCTTACCAGTCTGACGGATGGCACCCCCTTGGCTGGTTCCTGGGCCTCACCAGGTTCCATTGTGCTCCTGGGGTCCTCGCTCTGACATGCTGAGAGGGCTAGTTCCCTAAGGATTAACTGGCCCACTGGCTTCAGATGATGTCACTTCTCCCAGCGTCCAAGGGGTTGTATCCTGGTGACAAAGGAGGTGTAATCACCGTCTCCAAATCCCAGACAAGCCCCCAAGAAATGTAGGATTCTCATAGAGAGAGATGGGACACCAAGGCTTTTTGCAAGGAAGCAGCATTTATTCATGCCAGCACTGGTTCAGCAGATTCATATCCAAAGGCTGAGCCCTGAACACAGCGGGACGCTGTCTTACATATCCTCCATTATTTTTTTTTTTACACTTTAGTCCCTTTGTCCCCCTTATAAAGTAACATACATTCTGTAAATTCTGGTTGGATGGTCTATGCTACAAAGTTGCACATGGATACTGATTGTCTTGCTGCCAGAGTTACACATGTGCACATAGATGCTGGCTGTGCACATTGCCTTCCCTTTGTTCTGGGAGGGCCCCTACCACACCACCCTTTGGTAGCCCATTTCATGCTAGGCATTTATGGAGTTGTATGTTAAATAAGCCCTTATGAACTCAATCTAATTTAAATGTTATCCCATAGTTGAGGCTTGGGGGAGAGTTTTGAGTATGAATTTCAAATGTATGCTAGACTAAATAACTACTTTTTTTTAAATCCAGTGCCTCATAATTAATTCATTTTTAGTCTTATGTTTGTTGCTCTTTTTTTCTTCTTCTTCTTTTTGACCATGCCCATGGCATGCAGTTCCTGGGCCAGGGGTCGAACAGCAGTGACCTGAGCCACGGCAGTGACAACATCAGATCCTTAACCTGCTGCACCACAGGGAACTCGATATTGGATGCTCTTTGAATTCTCTTTTAGAGTTGGTCTATACCCTTTTAATACACGGGCAATTGAAATTATAAAATGTATGTTAAGATACATAAAAAACACTGCCTATAATTAAAAGGAAATGTTTCTAGGAGTTCCCGTTGTGGCGCAGTGGTTAACAAATCCGACTAGGAACTATGAAGTCGCGGGTTCGATCCCTGCCCTTGCTCAGTGGGTTAACGAGCCGGCGTTGCCGTGAGCTGTGGTGTAGGTCGCAGATGTGGCTCGGATCCCGCGTTGCTGTGGCTCTGGCGTAGGCTGGTGGCTACAGCTCCGATTAGACCCCTAGCCTGGGAACCTCCATATGCCGCGGGAGCGGCCCAAGAAATGGCAAAAAGACAAAAAAAAAAAAAGGAAATGTTTCTAGACTATACCATAAGATCAAACTGTGGACCCATGTGCACACATGCAGTGTTTCAAGCAATGAAAAGAAACTGAACTTTATTTCCAATTTCACACAGAACAACCTCAAGGGGGGCAGTTTAACAAACTTCAGAGACAAGTTATTAGAGCTTTGAAGAAAACACCTATAAGAAGTTATACAAAATATGAAAAATTGAGTTCCAAGAAATGTACTCCCTAACCTCAATATAAAGACAGTATGAGAAAACGTTTTCTATTCCCCACCACAACTAAATAAAAACCACCTCATGTCTCATTACGTGTTTACTGAGTTGCTGGTTCTATGTAGAATCCTGTAGGAGGCCAAACAGAGAAATCCAAAAGGTCAGCCAAGTAAGAAAATAGCTAAAGTGAGGGGCTACAGATCACATCTGGGTCAGACACTTCCTTTGTTGCAATGACGTAGCTGCACCCCTTCCATCTAAATGGTTACAACCCAGGCCTCGGAAAATATTGCAGATGCCCTCACCAGGAGGCTCAGAGGACCGTGTCCTCAGCTTGAGTGGTTCCAGACAGCACCAGAACGCAAACGGCTTATGTGGCAACCCTCCAGGCTTAGTGCAGCATCAACTAGAGTATTCCCTCAACTACATCATCTTACTGAAAATTTAACCCAGTGGAATATTTCATTTTTTCTTTTGCTATTAGCCATTCTTTTTTTTTTTTTTTGTCTTTTTGGGGCTGCACCTGCAGGATATGGAATTTCTGAGGCTAGGGGTCAAACTGGAGCTACAGTTGCCAGCCTATACCACATCCACAGCAATGCAGGATCTGAGCCACGTCTGTGATCTACACCACAGCTCGTGGCAATGCCAGATCCTTAACCCACTGAGTGAAGCCAGGGATCGAACCTGTGTCCTCCTGGATACCAGTCAGACTTGTTTCCGCTGAGCCACAACGGGAACCCCTAGCCATTCATTGCTTAGCCCCTGGAAACCTCACTTGCAGGATCACACCACACTGTCTTCTCTTGGCTTTTGCCCCCAGTTACTCTCACCACAATAAATGACACTACCTTCTGTTGACTATGTCTATTTTAAGATCTAGGAGTTCCCTGATGGCTTAGTGGCTAAATAAAGTCTATTCTGCTTTACATAAGCAATAACCTACCTTTTACACAATGTCTCAAAAGAGACTGTGTTAAAGGCAATATCCATACTGCATATGTTATTATCAAATTTGACAAAAAGCCAAAACTACCCGAACTCTTTAAGGGAAGCCACGGTTGGCTAAAATAGAAAATGTAGGGGTTCCCCAGAGGCTCAGTGGGTTAGGGATCTGGCATTGTCACTGCTGTAGTGTAGGTTCGATCCCTGGCCTAGGCACTTCCACATGCCATGGGTGCAGCCAAAAATAAATAAATAAATTAGCTGTATAATGACACAGCCCAGGAATTCCTGCTGTGGTGCAGTGGAATCCTCGTCTTTGCAGTGCTGGGACACAGGTTCCATCTCCAGCCCCACACAGTGGCACAGCCTTGTGGCATTGTTCACAACTGTGGCTTGGATCTGATCCTTGGCCAAGAGCTCCATATGCTGCAGGGTGGCAGAAAAAAGAAATGAAATAAAATTTACCTGTATTGACTGCTTATAACAGGCCAATCCACTACCTCATTTCATCTTCATAACAATCTTAAGAGATAGATAGTAGAGTTTCCATTGTGGCTCAGCGGGCTAAGAACCTGACTTACCCATGTACCCATGAGGATGCAGGTTCAATCCTTGGCCTCACTTGGTGGGTTAACGATCTGGTGTTGCCGTGAGCTACAGTGTAGATGGAAGACTCGGGTCGGATCTGGCGTGGCTGTGGCTGTGGCTGTGGTGTCAGCCAGCATCTGAAGCTCTGATTACACCCCTAGCTCAGCCCGGGAAAAAAAAAAAAAAAAAGATAGTGTTATGCCCATTGGCTATGAAAGAGACAGCTTTTTCCAATTTACAGCACTTAGATCATCTAGTCTGAAATGTGTCAATTTAGGCATCTAGGAAATGTAGGAACTAAGGTGGCTATCTCTTGAGTCACATTAAAGGACACTCTGAGTTTCCTTGCCTAGTGGTTAATGAGCCCGACTAGCATCCATGAGGATGCAGGTTTGGATCCCTAGCCTCACTCAGTGGGCTATGGATCCAATGTTACCATGAGTTGTGGTGTAGGTCACAGATGCAGTTGGGATGGCATGTTGCTGTGGCTGTGGTGGCCGGTTGCTATAGCTCAGATTGGACCCTTAGCTTGGGAGCCTCCATATTCTGAGGGTGCAGCCCTAAAAAGACAAAAGGCAAAAAAAAAAAAAAAGGACATTCTAGGCTAGAAACCTAGTCTATTATGCAACTGCAGCCATAATATGTTTAGTTTTCGTGAAAACACTTTAAAACTATAAACTGTCTGGGAAGGAGAACAACACGGGCAAAATCTAGGTTAAGAAATGGCTGCAGGGTTTTGATTAAAAAAAAAAAAAAACCCACTCAAAGAATGGGCAGAAGATCTAAACAGATATTTCTTGAAAGAAGACAGATGGCCAACAGGCACATTGAAAAATGCTGAATATTCCTGATTATTAGAGAATGCAAATATCATCTTACACTGGTTAGAATGGCCATCAAAAAAGTCTACAAACAATAAGTGCTGGAGAGAGTGTGGAGAAAAAGGTACCCTCCTACACTGTTGGGAATGAAAAGTGGTGCAGCCACTAAGGAAAGCAGAATGGAGGTTCCTTAAAAAACTAAAAATGGAGTTGCCATATGATCCAGCAATCCCATCCCTGGATATCTATCTGGAGAAAAACCATAATTTGAAAAGATACATGCACCCTGATGTTCACTGTACCCCTATTTATAACAGCCAAGAAGACATGGAAACAACCTAAATGTCCACTGACGGAGGAATGGATAAAGAAGAATGACATAATGCCATTTGCAGCAACATGGGTGGACCTAGAGATTATCATACTCTGAAGTCACAGAAAGATAAATATCATATGCTATCACTTATATGTGGAATCTAATTTAAAAGATGATACAAATGAACTTATTTACAAAACAGACTCAGATTTCAAAAACAAACTTATTGTTCAAAGGAGAAACGTGAAGTATAAATGAGTTTGGGATTAACACATACACACTCCTATATATAAAATAGATCACCAACAAGGACATACTGCATAGCACAGGGAACTCTACTCAATATTCTCTAATAACCTATATGGGAATAGAATCTGAAAAAGAATGGACATGTGTGTAATATATATGTATATATACGTATATACACATACATACATACATAAAAGGGGAAGATTACTGACATATGCAAAACAGATGAATCTCAAATGCATCATGCTAAGTGAAAGAAACCAGACTCAAAAAAGCTACATACTGTATGAATCCAGGTGTGTGACACTGCTGTAGAAACAAAATTACAGGGACAGAATATAAGAACAGTGGTTACCAAGGGCTACAGTTATAAAAGAGGGGTTGACTTCAAAGGGGCACAGGGGAATTTGGGAGGGGTGATGAAAATATTCTCTAACTCATTTGTGTTGAACTACATTAAACTTGCATTAACTACCATACTTTATCTTTTCTGACAACACCCAGACGTGTGTGAGCAAGTTCCCCAGCCAGGGATTGAACCCGCACGACAGCTGTAACCCTGACAATGCTGGACCCTTAAACTGCCACCAGATTACTCCCCTACATACTTTAACAAGATGAATTTTAGTCTAAGTACCTTAATTTAAAAAGCAGGAAAAGCTTAAATTTCTTGCTTAGTAAGTTTTCTGATATTCTTTGCTCCCTTGTGATGATGGTAATGTTAACTTAGCATTACTATTTTGTCATAATGTCTTTCCCACAAACTGAGCACTTAACCTTTAGAGATGCATGGGCCTGCTGAGGGCCATCCAAGGAAAGTGACAGTTTCACTCATTTCTGCTGACTGCTGGACTACAGCAAAACTTTCTATTTAGAAAACAAATTAACAAAGCCAAGTTTTCCATGAGATCAGAGGTCAACAGCCCTTCAGGAGCCTTGTGACAGTTTCCTAACAAAGGAACCTTTCCTTTTCTAAATCACTATCAACTGAGCAATGTATTTTTATTGTCTTTGCTCAATTTTAGTTTTTATTAGCTATGGAAGAAGTTCCTAGAGGCCTGCTAAGTAACAGGTGATTTTGATGCCACCTGGGTGAGAGAAACTATGGGTCTGAAAGTGAAAAAGTAGGAAAAGCAAAACCAGATTAGTAAAGAAAATTTCAGGAAGGTAAATAGAAAAGGAAAGTCAAGAACATCTGTAGTGGCTCAGCAATAACCAAACCCAAGTAGGATCCATGAGGACTCAGATTCAATCACTGGCCTTGTGCGCAGTGGGCTAAGGATCAGTTGTTGCTGTGGTGTAGGTTGCATTTGTGGCTCAGACCCTGCATTGCTGTCGCTGTGGTGTAGGCCAGCAGCTACAACTCCCGACTTGACCTCTAGCCTGGGAACTTTCATAAGCCGAGGGGAAGGCCCTAAAAAAAGCAATGTCTCCTTCTCTCTCAGCTCAAAGAGCATGTTCTCCTCCTCCTATCACCAGGATTGAAAACTTCACTTCCTTCAAGACACAAGGCATCCATCCATCACTTATGATGATGGAGGATAATGAGAAAAAGAATATGCATATGTGTGACCAGGTCACCTTGCTGTACAGTAAAAAATTTACAGAACACTGTAAACCATCTATAATGGAAAAAATAAAAATCACTTAAAATTAAAAAAAAAAAATTGAAAGAAACTCAGGCACAGCACAAGACTATCAAAAAATGGAGAGGGGAACCCAACTGAAAATCAAAAGGAAAATGAAGAGTGTACACCAGTTACCAACAGAATACAAGTGAAAACTAGAGCCAACATGCAGCAATATTAACTGTATACAGTATGTATTATACTGCAAGTGTAACTTTATGCTTTACTTCATTTTCTTGATCTTTTGTAATAAGCATGTATTTCTTCTGTAATTAGAAAAAACAGCTAAATCTTACAGTAAAAAGATTAAAAACCACACAGGTCATAGAACTTCAACTACTAACTCCTGCAACATTTCATGATAAAGGAACTAGTAAGCACCTATCAATCAAAAACATGAAAGGGTATCTTGATACCTAAGAAATTAGTTGTCACCTTTCAGTGGCCAATTTCAGGAACTGAATAGACAACCAGGAACAGCTTGTTCTGGCATGAGCTCAGTGCTTAGCTCAGCACAAAGTTAACCAAGGTAAATACATTTTAACAAAAATAAAACTCATAGTCCCTCCCTGACATTTTTTTGTGATGTTTCTATCTCATTTTGCAAATTACCAAAAATCAAGCTCTACATATCAGAACTCAAGTCTTCAGTCTAATTGCCACTCTCTTGAAAACTCCACCTACAAAAATTACCTCTAAGGTGCTTATCTTGCTGCTACATCAAGCCTCATACTTTGGCACTTCCTAAGATTTGTAGTATGGTCAATTTATTTTGCCTTAAAAATTACATTTAAAACAAAAATCCAAAAAACTGAGGTGACTTCAGTGGTTTTGAGAGTCGAGGGGATTATTTAAATCAGTATCTAGTTAATGCCTTATGGGAATTCCCTGGTGGCTAAACAGTTAAGGCCTTGTCATTGCCCTGGCATGGGTTCTACCACTGGCCGGGTGCATGGGCTGGGGGGCGGGGGGAAGTAGAGTCTGTGGTAGTTTCAAAGGAATTATTCACCTGAATTGATTCTTGGGAATGAGTTGATTAATTCACAGTAAATTTTATCTATCTCCCTCTTGGTCCAGACAGCTAAGCTGCTCATGCACCAGATTTGGGAGGTAAATTCTGTAAATGGGATGAAGTAACTGTCAAGATCTGGCCCGAATTTATTCAAGATTGCCTATTCTGGTAATCACAGTAGTTTAAAAATAAGAAATGTATTACTACTGGCAACCTGTGTTAAAAACTCTTAATCCAGAATGCCTTTCCCATTTTCCTATCTTGAAACCACACCAGAATTCCTGGGTACAAGTTTCAACATCTCTAATACATCCTATACACTGTA